>NW_012115488.1:3087828-3092775 GCF_000951035.1 Colobus angolensis palliatus
TTTTCTGTCTTTATTTATCCTTTTGTGCATATAATCTTATATTTCTTATTAAAAAATTTATAAATGACTAAAAAGAGAACATTTGAAGATGAGTTACAAAACAAATTCTTTCAAACAGTTATTTCTTTATTACCAGTCCCTGTAAAATTTCTTTAATAATAGTGTTTTTATATCTATTTAATTTTTTATGTATTAATGTCTTTCATAGAACTTGCAGAATATTCTCACCTGATCCTGCTACAAAATTTTATTTGAAAATTTAATTAAGTTGATTTCCAAACCTCCTATTATTGTATGATTAAAATTATTAAAAAATTAATTTTTACTTATCATGAATCATGACTCTTAGTTTCTTCTAATTAGAATCTATATATTTTTTCTCCCATTGACATCTAAATATTTTGTGAAAAGTAAAAATAAATAGTTGTCACTAAATTGAAAAAGGCAACATTCTATTACCAAGAGATTACTTTTCTTCCTCTGAGGTGAGTGGGTGGATAGCCTATATTAAGCAGGCCCATACAGTTGCAATAACTAAGAGTAGTATTTGCTAATTATTTTACCCTTCCAGGTTTAGTCTCTGGGATTGGAATGTTGCAGAGTGTAAGTGGATAGAGCTGGAGAGCAGAGGCACATCAGGGGCGATGATAATAATCTCCTCTCTATTCTTCTTCACATGAACCCCTTTCTCTCTTATCTGATTCATGTATCGAGCTTCTAGAAATGTTTTTGTTGGAACAATAGGTTCTTATATCATCAAACCAAATGAAAACAGAAATTTACAATCACACTTGGAACTTTCAACCAAAAGGATAGTGGTTGAAGATTTGATCCAGAAAATTAACTTTTTTTTTTTGAGATAGAGTTTCACTCTTGTTGCCCAGGCTAGAGTGCAATGGTGTGATCTTGGCTCACCGCAACCTCTGCCTCCCAGGTTCAAACAATTCTCCTGCCTCAGCTTCCCAAGTAGCTGGGATTACAGGCTTGCACCACCGTGCCTGGCTAATTTGGTATTTTTAGTAGAGACGGGGTTTCTCCATGTTGGTCAGGCTGGTCTTGAACTCCCAATCTCTGGTGTTCCGCCATTAACACCTGAAGAGGCTCCATGACAGTGTTTCTTAGATTTCTGTTGCACATACATACAAATATTCCAGGGGAAAACATTCTGTCTTCCCTAGTGCCTTCAAATAACATTTGTTTACCTTAAGGATATACATACAAATTATTCCCAAATAAACATTACTTTCTTTAAACTTTTTATGAAGCTTCAGACTCATATTGTGTGGCTAATTAAATCATTTATGTTTTCAACTTATTCAGCTGGATTTGCTGAATATGTACTACTTTCCAATCATTTTTTTTTAAGAACTTGGGATAGAGCATGAAACAAAACAGTATGTTCTTCTGCCAGAACACCTATCTCGATGTCCTGTAGTCACTTCAAAGATTATTTTGTCAAGAAGTCCTGTTACCCCTACTATGATTAGTAGTTTCATGATTTAACTAATTATGTGTACTGCATTAACATTAATAATTTGAAGCATATAATCATTAATATTGTTCCTAAGGGAAAGGAAAAATATTAAATCTAAGGCAACATGATCAGATTTCCATTTTTAAAAAGTATTTATTTATTTTTAGATTCTTATGTAAAATGGTATGTATTTATTGTGTATAACATGATGTTTTGATATACACATATCTATATATGATGAAACGGTTAAATTCAGCTAATTAACAAATACATTACTTCACATAGTTATTATTTTTGTGGTGCAAATGCTTATCCACTCTCTCAGTATTTTTCAAGAATAGAACATATTGTCATAAGCTGTAGTTACTATGCTGTATAGTAGATCTCTTACACTTACTCATCCTATCTGACTATAAATATGTATCCTTTGATCAACATCTCTCTAATGCCCCACACTTCTACTACCCTAGTCGCTAGTAACCACCATTCTACTCTCTATTTCTATGTGATCCACTTTGTTAGACTCCACATTTGATTGAGAACATACAATATTTGTTTTCCTGTGCCTAGCTTATTTCACTTAACATTTTGTCCTTTAGGTTCTTCCATGTTATCACATACTACAGAATTTCCCTTGCTTTCACAGCTGAATAGTATTCCTTTTGTGTGTATATATACCACATTTTCTGTATCCATTCATTCATCTGTTGAAATTTCCATTTTAAAGGAATGGATTTTTGAAAGGTGGTGGTAATAGGAGCATCGTTGAATCTATCTAATCTCTGTATAAAGGCAGGCAAGACAACTAGTAAGTCTAAGCCAATGACATGAATAATATTCACAGAATAAAACAGACAATAATGCATCCCTGCGGATTTCATATACCATCAGGTTGGCAAAAATGCCAACATTTACATGACCTATAAATTATTGGCCTCTCAATGGGAGGAAGTTGAAGAAAGAAACAGAAATTCTGATTGCTTAGAGAAATGCTGCACAGATACACACTTTAAAGATTTGGGGGAAGATCTGAGGAGAAGAACAAATGAATTTATTCACAGCAATTCACAGGGAAATGCAAAGGGCAGTGATGTGACAAAGTATAACAGTGATGGCGCAGAGGAATCCCGTGGCTTAGAGAAACTAACAAGACAAAGCCCCATGCTAAGGAGAAACTGCTGGGAGTTGAATTTAAAATGAATAACAAAAGTAAATAGAGAAAGAGAAGATTCAGACAAAAGTAGAAAATCAGACTAAGGAAATTATATAAACATTTTTGATCAATTTGCCGAAACAATAGAAGAGTGATCTATAGAGATAAAAAACAAAAAACAAAAAAACAAAACAGAATGAAAAAAAAACGCATTACTTTCCAAAAAACTAAAGTTTTCCTAGGTCACTCAAACATCCTAAAAACCTGGAAAAATTAATTCCACGTATTAAAAAACAACAAAAAAGTTTTAGTCAAAGTTTATCCTTAATTTATGTTTTAAAAAAAGCATAAAAAGCAGAGTAACACCCCAACGAGCAATAAAGTGCATTCGAATGACTAGCTCACAGAACAGATGAATATAGTCACCTGGTATCTCAAAATGATCAAACACTAATTTTAAAATGATAGATGCTATGAAAGAACAACACAAATCAATTCAGAAATATAATGATTTGAGATGAAGATTTGATGAAAGAAGATACACTCAGAAAATAAAAAGATATTTCAGAAATCAAAATGAAATAGAAAGGAACATCATGGCAAAAATGAGTGATATTAGAAAAAACGTAAGATTGAAAGTGTGAAAATTTTACGAATAAAAAAACATAAAAATTTAGAATAACATATGATACACCGGAGGTATACACACATATATAATTCCTCCTTTTTTTTTTTCTTCAGGATGGAGAGAAAGAGCTCCTGAAGAACAAAAAGGAAAAATATTCCTATGAAACAAAGCAAAAAATAAGCATAATTGAAGAAAAATTTCTTAACATAAAAGATAACTTCATGCTACATACTCAAAGGACATTGCTCAAATCAGCGGAGAAAGGCAAGACATTATACTGTCAAACTTGTCAAAACTACAAAATTGTAAAGAAAAAGGAAAAAAATCTTTTGAGAATTCAGGGATAAAGAGCAAGTCATTTATAAAGAAAAGGAATTCAGATTGTCTTTATATTTTTCACAGAAACACTTTATACAAGAGGAAATTGAAATAACATATTTAAGATATTTAATAAAATAAAATATGGGCCATAAAGTCTTATATCTAGTCAAAATGAATTTTAAATACATAGGCTTCCAAAAAACTGACTTGCATGTGCAAAGATATAATCACTTACTGAAAAATCTACAAACTTAAGGCAAATACAAAATGAAGACATCGACATCAGAAATAAATGATAAACGTAAATACATTTTTTCCTATTTACTGGAGTAAAATAAATAACTTAGTAATGCAGTGCTCTATGCTCTGCCAATGTGTATATGCTAAATTTGTTCAAAGTGTAGGAAGAAGCAGGACCGTGTTTGAGTATTAAGTGGGATAGTAGGGCATCTGGAGTGACAGGGTGTTTTGGAAAGGAGAGGTTACACGCTCACTTAAATATACTAGCTCACATTAGGAAACTATAAAAAAATAGGGGTAAAAGAGGGTGTCAAATTATTATATTAATTTTTTAGTCTAAAATTAAAATTTTGAAAAAACAAAACACTCCGTAAGACAAAATATATTCATTCCTCTTAAACAGAGAGACAAAATAATATGACAAAACTGATTAAATATAACGATGTAAATTGGATTAACTCAATAAAATAAAAAATATCTGCAGAATGATTGACTAACAAAACAAATTCAACATTCTGCTATTTGTACAAGGCTCAATTAAATACATACAGAAGGTTAAAAATTTAAAAGATAAATATACAAGAGAAATTCAAGCAAAGGGAGGGGATCACAATATTAACATCTGATTAAAACAGAAATCAGGTAAAAAGTGAAATGTGATAGTTCCTTTGACCCCTTTGTGAGACTTGAGAAGGAGTCGGCTGGTTTACTCAGCTCGCAGCTCTCAACCCCTTGCAGGAGGGGAAGCACACAGGTGAGCTGGTGCACAGGCCAGTACAAGCGCTTCTGGGCAACTGGCAGGAATAGAACTATGTGCGGGCCTGTGGCAGCATCTAAGGGTGGCCTGTGAACACCACAGCCGCAGAGGACATGTGTTACAGTGTACTCTTTTAGCTTTGCCATCCGTGGATGGCTAAAGAATTAAACAACTGCCGGACGCGGTGGCTCAAGCCTGTAATCCCAGCACTTTGGGAGGCCGAGACGGGCGGATTACGAGGTCAGGGGATCAAGACCATTCTGGCTAACACGGTGAAACCCCGTCTCTACTAAAAAATACAAAAAACTAGCCGGGCAAGGTGGTGGGCGCCTGTAGTCCCAGCTACTCCGGAGGCTGAGGCAGGAGAATGGCGT
>NW_012115488.1:3097805-3099372 GCF_000951035.1 Colobus angolensis palliatus
CTTGTAGAAAGTCTAAAAACATAATGATGTTATATATATATATAATTTATACAATATAATTAATCTTAAAAATATATAACTTATCCTAAAATACTTAACTAATCCTAAAAATAGATAATACAGCTATAATTAATCTTAAAAATATATAACTTATCCTAAAATACTTAACTAATCCTAAAAGTAGATAATACAGCCTACTTTCAAATGCACATAACACATTCATGAAAATTGGCCATATTTTAATATATAATATCAGCCATATATATAGTGTTTATACAGCTAAGCTGTAATCACACTTCTTTTCCCTGGATGGTTTTGGGTTAGTGCTCTGCTTGCCACAAGAATAACGTTGTGAGAGACATGCGGAAGTGAAGCAGCCACCATGTTCACACTTAGGTCAGTGCAGTTCAGGCAGGCTGTAAGGGATCTGCAGGCGCAGTTTGTTGCAGAGAGGTAGCAGCGGGGTCATTAACTCCTGCAGTTCACGCTGAGTATGCCTCCTTTTTCAATATTGCCAAATCCTTGATCAATTTGTGTATAGATCTCTGGCCAAGTGTGAAACCTCTTCAGCATTTCATCTGCATCATCAAATGTGGAGGACTGGAGGCAATGAGAGACTGATGCAAACTCTGGAGAGAAACTGATGTGAGTTCTAATTCCTTCTCAAAATTCCAATATTCTGTCTTCCTTTCCAGACTTCAGGCCCACCACTAAACTAGGGACTCAGACTTTACATTGACTTCTTCACTGGCTCTCATAATTACTTTAATTCTAATCCCTATAACAAATTTCTTATATCACTCCTAGTGGTTCTGTGAAAGATTTCATTTTTCAGAACTGGCTTTAACAATATTTCCCACCCCACATGTTCTTCTAGAATCTTATTATTACTTCATGAACAGGTAAATTCTATTGCCCCTATTCTTACTTCTTGAAACTGAAAGACCCTTTGTATTGCCTCAACTGCTGAAGTAGGACGGAAGTGACTACTGAGACTTCTGAGTCCAGGACATAGAAAGTGATAGAGCTTCTGCTGACTCTGTCTTAGGATGCTTGATCTTGAATCTCAGATACCAGGTTGTGAAGAAGTCCAGGACACATAGAAGGGCTCACATAAAAAGAAGCAAGACCTTCATCACTCAGTCCAAGCTAGGTTCACAGCCACATCTTGCAAAAACTCGCCAGCCATACTAATAAATCATCTTGAAAGTAAATTCTCCAGTTTTCAGTTAAGCAATGCCACTTAATGCTCAATGGAACAGAGACCAACCTTCCCCACTGAGACCCATTTACTTGCAGATTTCGTGAGAAAAATAAGTGGTTACCATTGTTTTAAGCCACTGAATTTTGGGATACTTTGTTGCCCAATAATAGATGACTGGGGCAGTCATTTAATATTGCTCTAATGAATCAGCCTACAGTTCTCTTTCTTCTGTATTATGTCATATTTGGATAGCTGTATGATTCCAGTAAGCATCAGGTATTCCTGCTGTCCTCCAAAAGATATATTAATAAAACAAAAACAAAAATCTCAATCATAAAAGAAGCTGTGGTTTAGGTGGCAATG
>NW_012115488.1:3099422-3105070 GCF_000951035.1 Colobus angolensis palliatus
TTTTCAGAACTGGCTTTAACAATATTTCCCACCCCACATGTTCTTCTAGAACCTTATTATTACTTCATGAACAGGTAAATTCTATTGCCCCTATTCTTACTTCTTGAAACTGAAAGACCCTTTGTATTGCCTCAACTGCTGAAGTAGGATGGAAGTGACTACTGAGACTTCTGAGTCCAGGACATAGAAAGTGATAGAGCTTCTGCTGACTCTGTCTTAGGATGCTTGATCTTGAATCTCAGATACCAGGTTGTGAAGAAGTCCAGGACACGTAGAAGGGCTCACATAAAAAGAAGCAAGACCTTCATCACTCAGTCCAAGCTAGGTTCACAGCCACATCTTGCAAAAACTCGCCAGCCATACTAATAAATCATCTTGAAAGTAAATTCTCCAGTTTTCAGTTAAGCAATGCCACTTAATGCTCAATGGAACAGAGACCAACCTTCCCCACTGAGACCCATTTACTTGCAGATTTCGTGAGAAAAATAAGTGGTTACCATTGTTTTAAGCCACTGAATTTTGGGATACTTTGTTGCCCAATAATAGATGACTGGGGCAGTCATTTAATATTGCTCTAATGAATCAGCCTACAGTTCTCTTTCTTCTGTATTATGTCATATTTGGATAGCTGTATGATTCCAGTAAGCATCAGGTATTCCTGCTGTCCTCCAAAAGATATATTAATAAAACAAAAACAAAAATCTCAATCATAAAAGAAGCTGTGGTTTAGGTGGCAATGTATGTTAATTGTTTTGTACCTTTCTTTCCTTCCTCCTTTTTTACTGGTCCTTTTAACATACCTAGGAGCCTGGGAGGGGAGTGATTATTTTAACTCTTCTCTGGAGTCAGTTTGCACGCAGCGAATGTCAGCCAGCACTTTATTCTTCTGATAGATATAGTGGCAGTTTCTTAAGTAGACGAACTGTAGCTGTAAATATTTTCATCTTGCCTAATTGTCCAAGGGGTTGTTGTCATTTCTCTCATTAACAGCTTTGCAGGAATTAGAAGCCATTTGTAAGACCCAAATTTATTAACAAAGCTCTAACAATTGATATATTTTAACTCAGATGATATATAGAAAAAGGTAAGGAAATATTTCATTGTTAATATGCCTGATTATCTTCTAGAGAATACAGAGTATAATGCTAAACAAAAAATAGTTCAGTGATCAAAAGCATTGTTTTAGGTTATCATCTGTATTGAGTATATAACACTTCAGATAATATAAGCTTTGAGAATAAAGAAAAATATAGAACATGTTTGCAAAATATTTGTTTCCAGTAAAACTTGTGGCGTGTCCATAACTGATTGATTGATCAGATTATCTAAATTTCCTTTGGAAGATTATCTAAATCTCCTTTGGAAGTTGCAAGGAGAAAGCTTGGAAACTTTCAACAGTGACTTTTAGCTGGTTTCCCGTAACCTATTTACCAGCATCTACTTGAACTTTCTTACAAAAAGTCCCTACTGACATATTAGTGAATATTGGTTTTAAAAAGTATCAAATTAACAACATTGTTTTTTAAACAAGACATGTTATTTAAACTGTCTTCATTCCCTTATACTAAGTCACTAGAAGAATTTAGTTTTTCCAAAACAGGATATGGCACTCACTGATACCTTGTTTAGAGAATTAGAAGGATAATGAATACTTTATTCATCTCAACTTCTAAGACCATTTACATTATTTTTTCCCTTTTCCCCTTAGTAAGGAATTAAAATTTCTAAGAACTCCTTCTGCTCAGAACCTGAAAATGTGTTCTTTAGTTATAAGTACTGAGTTGACTCACTGTTAATTCAAACCAGGCCCTGGGCACATTGCCTCAAGTTGGAGGTTGTGGTTGGAAATTATACCATGGGTGTTTTTTAAATGGTTCCACTGTATATTACATAACACATGTGGGATTTTTGTGGAGGCCAAGGACAAGAAGTAAAAGATATACTGCCACGAACTTGAGACTCTAACTACTCATTTGTCACTCTTCATGTTTATACATGACAGGTAATTATAACACACATTTTTATAGGCCTTCTCTCTGGAAGGTAAAGGTTCACAATTGTCTCTCCTTATGGAGTTAATGGAAATAGATTATTGGAAGAATGTTTTATGCCAGAGTTTGCACTAGGTGGTAGAGGAGAGATTGGAAGTCAATTTAGATAGGACATGGACTGGCCCTTGAGGAGTTTATAGCCAAATAAGGGAGAAAGGCCCACACCCTCGGATATACTCTGAGAAGTATTCTAATAGATGCCAGAACATGCTATTGTGGAAGAATTTTAAAAATATGAATTAAGTAGAAGGAAATTCAGGGAGGGATTTCAGAGAAGAAAGAGAAGAGTTATTCTATTTTAAGGAAAAAATGTACACTAAATATAAAAACTCAAAAAGCATATTTTCTAAGGATATGTAACTAAAGTTAGGTTATAGCATATAGACACATAACTATAAGGGAGAACCTCCTTATGTCCACTTTGGAATTTAAGTGAGTCTAATGATTTCCTTGATTTGTGACTTGTGAATTAAAATTTCAACATCTGACTTAAAAAAAATAGGTCCTTAAGTTTGTTTATTTCAACAGCTTTGCAGCTCTTGTTTTATTGTTCAGTTCTTCGATTTCCTGTACTTCAAACATATTTCTGTCAAGTTTAATTTTCTCCACTTATGCAGCTGTGTCATGCATCTTTAATTGACATATTTTATAGATGCAAGTATAAATCACTTGTTATATGTTCCTTTTCCAGACTCCTAAAGGTACTGTTTACCACAATGAACACACTTTTATCATGTCAACAGCTTCCATCTCTACATTGCCCTGCGTAAGAATACACTGGGAGCTGATATAACCTCAATGATGGTAAAACAGGATATAGAATCCAGAAAACATTCCTTAAATGGACCTAACATCAATATTCTGAAACAGAAGTGGAAATGAAACTGAGACAGAAAAAGAATTGGGTAATAAACGTACTAAAGAGCAATTTTTCTGATAGTTGGCAGAAGGTGGTAAAAGGTAAGTTGAAAAAGTTCATCTGTGAGTAACGGCACATTATTGCGAGGTGGCTTTCTTAACAGGTTCAGGAAGCTTTATTCAGAATCTTCATACACTGTGTTTGTGCATGCTATGAAATCCCAGTGGTAGAAATATATTTTAGGGTTGGGATCTAAGTTAAATAGTGGTAGAATGGATTTGACATATTCGCATGATTGGCTTTGTTAGAAATGTGTCTGAAAACTTACCAAACCAACTGCCTCAGTGTCATTTGCAATAATCCAGATGACAGGGTATGTCAGTGAAATATTTTCCCCAGCATGTGGGAGCATCATCACCTGTCTCAGTGTAGGCTATTTTTACTATAGGAAGTGAAAATGTTTATCTTCCATCTTATAATACAGAAAGGTAAACTGTATCATCATAATATAAACACCCAGTGTCCATGAATTTTGAGACTATGAGAAGAAACAATAGAATATAAGGTTCTAATATGACTATTTATGAAAAAGATAGAGGGGATAAATCAGAGTTGAAGCATTCAATTATGCAAATGAGCAAGAGAAGTTTGGATAACAACATCAGAGAAACAGCAAATTATAATATAAAGAACACTGGGGGCCGGGCGCAGTGGCTCACTCTTGTAATTCCAACACTTTGGGAGGTCAAGGTAGGTTGATCACGAAGTCAGGAGATGGAGACCAACCTGGCCAATATGTTGAAACCCTGTCTCCACTAAAAATACAAAAAAAACCCACAAAAAACAAAAAACAATTAGGCGGGCGTGGTGGTGGGTGACTGCAATCCCAGCTACTCTGGAGGCTGAGACAGAGAACTGCTTAAACCTGGGAGGTGGAGGATGCAGTGAGCCGAGATCATGCCAAGAGCGAAACTCCGTCTCAAAACAAAAATAGTAAATAAATAAATAAACATTAAAAAAGAACATTAGGGCTGGGCTTAGTGGCTTGTGCCTGTAATTTGAGCACTTTGTGAGGCCAAGGCAGGCGAATTACTTGAGGTCAGGGGTTTGAGACCAGCCTGGCAAACATGGTGAAACCCAGTCTCCACTAAAAATACAAAAATTAGCCGAGAATGGTGGTAGGCACCTGTAGTCCCAGCTATTCTGGAGACTGAGTCAGGAGGATTGCTTGAACCCAGGAGGCAGAGGTTGCAGTGAGCTGAGATGGCATCACTGCACTCCAGCCTCGGTGACAGAGTGAGACTCTGTCTCAGAAACAAACAAACAAACAAACAAACAAACAAACAAAAAGAATTATCAGGCCCCATGTTTTCAAATAATTTATCTAACAAATAAACTGCCTTACAAATCATAATCAATTTCCCCCTTCTTAGTTTAATAATCTCAATCATGTAAACATTTACAATTGCCCTTTCATCTTGAAACATAGCTTTAGACATCCATTATTACCTTCATGAGTATCTTGGCATCACACTTCTGCGATACAGGAACTGCTTTCTCTACTGTTTCAGGATCCAGAGAAGGTCACTGGCTTCCTCAAGTTTGCATGGGATAAAGGGTATGCATTTGACAAATAAGCATATAATAAGATGCTCAACACCATATGTCATTATGAAGTTGTAAATTATAACAGCAATGAGATACTACAACACACGTATTAGAATGACCAAAATTCAAAACACTGAAAACACTCAACACTAGCTGGGATGGGTACCAACAAGAACTTTCATTCATTGCTTGTGGGAATGCAAAATGGTCCAGGCATTTGGGAAGTAAGTGTTTCAATTTCTTACAAAACTATTCATATGCTTATCATATGATCTAGAAACTATAATCTTTGATATTTACCCAGAGGAGTTGAAAACTCTTGTCTGTGTAAAATCCTGCACACAAATGTTTACATTACCTTTATTGCCAAAACTTGGAGGCAACCAAAAGTTGTTTAGTAAGTGAATGAATGAATAAGCTATGGTAAATTTATAGAGTAAAATATTATTCAGCAATGAAAATGGTAAAACTATGGAGAGAGTAAAATACAATAGCAATTGCCAGGAGTTCGTAGAGAAGGAGAAAGGGATGGAAAGGTGGAACATAGGCAATTTTTGAGAAGTGAATGAATAAATGCTGTATTACACCATAATGGTGCATATATTTCTTTACAAATTTCTCAAAACCCATAGAATGTATAACACAAAGAGTGAACTCTAATGTAGACCATAAACTTCAGTTAGTGATGTGTCAATATTGGCTCATCAATTATAAAAAATCTACTACTCTACTTTAAGATGTTACTAATGGAGAAAACTGAGGGAAGAGAATATGAGAACCTTGTATTTTCTGCTCATTTTTTCTGTAAACTTTAAACTAAGAAAAAAGCCTATTAAATTCACAAGCTAAACTAAAAGATTGCATTGGTAGTTTCAGTTTGAATGAGTAAAATTAGTGTTCTTAAGCCCTACTACATTGCTACTTTTAATATATTATCCTGCCTCCTTGAATACTGTATTATCTTGCTTTTGATTAAATAATCCATATTGAGGAAAAACAAGTTAGAGTCATTTTCTAAAATGGAATTGCAGACAAAGTTATTGTGTTAGGGTGTTTTCCAGGGGAACAGAATTACACTGTATTACACTGTTTTTTATATATAACATATATATGTATATATGTATGTATGT
>NW_012115488.1:3105745-3121203 GCF_000951035.1 Colobus angolensis palliatus
GAACCTGGAGTTCTGATGTAGAGGGGCAGGAGAATATAAAGACCTCAGCTCCAGAAAACTGAGAGATTCTTTCCTCTGCCTGTTCTATTCCTTCCCTCAACCAGTTACATGGTGCTTGCCCACGTTGATGAGGATGGATGCTAATCTCTTTTGGAAACACCCTGGTAGACATACCCAGAAATAATGGTTTGCCAGGCTATCCCTTAACCCAGTCAAGTGGATGCTAAAAATTAACCATCAGAGTTATTAATATGATGTAAAGGATATAACAATAATTCATGGGCCGGGCGCGGTGGCTCAAGCCTGTAATCCCAGCACTTTGGGAGGCCGAGACGGGCGGATCACAAGGTCAGGAGATCGAGACCATCCTGGCTAACCCGGTGAAACCCCGTCTCTACTAAAAAATACAAAAAACTAGCCGGGTGAGGTCACCTGTGGTCCCAGCTACTCGGGAGGCTGAGGCAGGAGAATGGCGTGAACCCGGGAGGCAGAGCTTGCAGTGAGCTGAGATCCGGCCACTGCACTCCAGCCTGGGCGACAGAGCGAGACTCCGTCTCAAAAAAAAAAAAAAAAAACAAACAATAATTCATGTATTTAAAAATACAAGTATTATTAATGACAATGGCCACTCCTTAACTCCCTAAACTCCTGTGTCATAACTTAAGCTAAGCATTTTTCATATACCAATTTCATACTTAGTAACCTGTAAGTTGGTCATTACACACATACAGTTGAGATTAAATATGAATTTTTATTACACACATATAGATTACATTATTTATCACACACATATAGGTTAATCTCAGAAATATTAAATAACTTGCCCAAGCTCACACAGCTAGATAGTGCCAGTAGCTATTATTTCAACCAAGTGTGTGCTGCTTATGACACCACACTGACTTTCCATTTTTCTCCAAATACCTCATATAATGAGTGAGAATCCTTTGTTACTCGAAAATAAGTAACTAAAAGATGGGAAATTATTACCGGGGTTAAGAACAGAAACACACCTCCTCTTTTCTCAAATTGTATGAATAAATGTATGTATGAGGAGTAAAGACCAGCTCGGTACAGGCAATCTGTTTAAATGAGAAGCTGAGTTTACAGCTAGTGGGGTTACATTTATTCTGCCCCTGCATCTTGAACCCATGAATTGCCCTTGCTGCTGCTGAACACCTAGTACTCATTCACTTAAACTCATATGGTTATATTGTTATCTTCTCCAGAAATCCATGCTTCCCAACTTCTCACTTCAAGAGCTTGGAAATGTGCAAAAACCCAAACATCTCAAAGTACAAAAAGAAAACAAAAACAAAAACTAAAAACCTCTTGGTTATTATTTTTTAAAAAAAGCCAACAAAGACCAAAAAAAACCCAAAAACAAAGAACAATAAATATTGTATGATAGTACCAACAGTAATTTGTGCTTGCAGAAATTTTCCTGCAAACTATTCCTAATAACAGGGAGAGTGAAAACTTTTCCTACGTGGTATGGATATGTAGCCAGAAGCAGCTCCCTGTAACCACAAGCTATTTTAAGGTTTTTCTCTCTAGATCCCATACAATTTTTCCACTTTCTCCATCATCTTTTCAAGCCCACTTGTCTATTTAAAAATATTCTCTTTTTAAGCAATGTTTACTTAAAAAAATCTTGATACTGGAAGATGTAACCATTTATTCTGGCGTTAATTATCTTTATCACCTTTTGGTATGCTTTTATTTCTGCAAATACAAAATTCACTCTAGATTCTACTTGGTCTATTCTTTGTATGTTTAGGTACTTGAAGTAGGTAATATGTAATCAATGTCACTCACATTTTAATGAAATTAATTGAGTAATCTAAAACATTGTTTGAATCATTTTAAGTATATCATTATTTTCTCTAGTTAATAAATCAGTAGGTATACATGGCAATGCTCAGTAAGACTAGCTGATGACTCATAGTTGTGAATGCGTTGATGTGTAAAGGGAGTAAGTGTTCCTATTAAATATATATGTGTCCCAAAACACAGATGACAATCACTTTGATTTTCTAAGCTATATTGTGCAAATGTAAGCCAAGGGTATTGAAACTCTCTGATTTCATTGTATTCCCTGGTTGCCTTCAATCTTACTAGATTAACTTCTGAGATGAACTACATATACAGCTTAATGAACAGGTTTCAAGTTCATTATGTCTTCATATGAAATAGCAAGGAACAATCAACAAGAACTTGTTCCCAAGGATATAAAGCTGAGAATGACTTCCCATGGTGTTCTAAGGGTCTCTGGTGGTGAGTATTTTTGAGGCTGTCCTTTTAGAAATAGTCTGATTTGCTTATTCTCTAATTTCTGAGTTCATTATATACAATCATGAGATAAAGCATAGTTATTTTGCTGCTCAGCAGTCTAGCTTTACAAAATCAAACTATCTTCTTCCTACATCCTTGAACAAATGGAATGATCATGACTTATGAACTGTGATTCAGTAATCCATTTGGTGGTGATGATATTTCAAACAAAAGCTCATGATTTTTGAAAGGTAAGTCACATTTTTGAAAGAAAAGCTACAAATACATTATTTATAAGATACATTTAATAGAGAGGGATGAAAAATGATAATCCATTCCAAAAATTTCAAGTTTCAGCTTTATCTTCCATGCATTAAATTTCAAATGTGTTTTTATTTAGATAGAGGATAAGTAAATCTATGTTTTCATATATTTGTATTAAATTCATTGTGTGATTTATTATTTATGACAAAAACTCAAGTTTTGATAAAGCATATACCTAAGGAAAATAACTTTCTATATTTTTTGCACAGAGAATTGAATGCCTCAGAAGCTTTTGTTGAATAATATCAAGGGTAATAAATAGTCTCCTGTTTCTGTTTATAATTCAAACTTGGAAATATAGTTGATTTTGTCTTTTCAGGCTTTACTCTGGCTCTGGACTCCTTTTTTATATTTTCTTGGATAAACCAATTGTAACTAAAATTTCTGTACTGATTGTGATGTGCGTTCCAGTCCCAGGGAAGATACCAGATCCGTGAGTGCTAATCATGGGTAGAGAAGGCTAATGAGACTCAGAACCCATAATTTGTACCCCCCTTCTAGTTGTAGACTTTGCCTGCTTTGTCTACTACCTGCCGATCTGCCATAATAAAATTTGTCATATCTGGTATTTTGCTTCATCCTAAAAGGATTTCATAGACTGGTGAGCTAATAACTTTTGCATAAGGAGACTAACACAAAATTGTTAAGTGACAGGCTTCCTCTACCCCTTCTGCTCCTAAAATGTGCATTAAAATTCTTTTCTAGTGAGACCTTTTCTATTGAATCCCTTTGATAATGAGACACTGGGGATTGTTGGGGGCTAAATGATTTCACAATGCTGCAAACATTTTCCACTTTACTTTAGTGTTTATCATTAATTTAATTTTACCACTACAGTGTAGTATTTCTTGCCTGAAAAATTTTGTGATTGAGTGTGATTCTATATGTCAAATGACACCAAAAATCCATTTTATATATATGGCCCTAGATTGGCATAAGAGCTCAGGAAATAATATCCAGGCAACTATACATAAGAGAAAGAAACTTCTGAGACAAACATATACATTTCTTGGTTAAGTGTCTTGAGTTACCAATATAAGAGAAGCTCCCAAAGACATAGTGCTCAAGTTATAGCTTTGCTAGAGAAAAAAAAACAAAAAACAAAAAACAAAAACCTTTTCATTCATCATATCTATTTCTCAACAAAAGAAAAAACAGTTTTCTATAAAATTCCTTTTTAAGGCAGAACCTCAATTTACAAAAAAACTAAAACTGTACTTCAGCTTTGCCACAAAGAGATAATTATAGCTAAACTAACCCAAGATTTACCACAATATACTTATTTCTACCTCCAGTGTTTTATGATGAAATATTTTTTTCTAAGTCTGCTACTAAAATGCTAACTTTTCACGAACTCTAAGGCCAACTAACATTTCAAAAGACATAATTTATTTTTAATAAACAATAATGCATGAATGCATGTCTTGTATCACCTTAATTATTAAAGTGTCTTTAACCACTAATCCCTAAAACCAGTTACCTCCTAGCCATACCAAATTTTAAATTAAAAATATAATGATAACCTAGAAGGCAACCTAGTAAGGTGGAGAAAAAAATAGCTCTGAGGAACAGCTAAATGTGAATTTAAAGGCTTGTTTTTATATTACTAGCTCTATGCTGCAGGACAAATTTCTTAGCTTCTCTGACTTTCAATATCCTTAAATGTAAAATGCCATGTGGCACATATTGTAAATATAATTTTCATAATGTGACTATTAGGTACTAGGTCTAAATAAATATAATTAGTAAAGAAACTGCAGGTGCAGAAGTATTGGAAAGGCAAAGACATCATGAAAAATCCCCGATTATGACCTGAAGTCAAAGAATCCCAAGCTTAGTAAAACTATTTGGACATTCTCCACCAAGAAACTGAAGATGAATTTTCCTGATGTCACACCCCCAAAATGAATTCTGTAAGACGAAAAATCACATTCCTCCAAGACACTTCAGCGTTTGCTCCAACAAAGAAGCTCTGGAGCAAAAGGCAGGAGCAGTGTGAAAAGCAAAAATCTTTGTTTTTTCACCAAAAAAAAAAAAAAAAAGTACCCAAAGCAAAACAATACCTTACTTCCAATTTTCAAAATGCAAATTTTGGATCGTTAACAAAATAGGACTTCTGGTCTTAATTTATCATGCCAGAAAAAAGAAATCAAAATTCAAAACTACATGGATTTAGTAAACTTAAGTCAATCCCATGTTGACTATTTCATTTTCAAAATGCTGTTGCTAAGGAGAAATAGATAATATAAACACATCCCAAATGATGTTTAAAGGAAGCCACATACACCTCTTTGAATGTAAGGTGCACAAGTATCCTAAACCATGACTGTTCCTATGGGCCAGGTTTGTATACTATTTAATAAGAGCACTATCTGAGAGTTAGCCTTTGTATCCAACGTGGAGATATTCCTTCCGCATTTGTAATGTTACAACATGTAACATGGTCAACCAGTTACTTCAACTTTGAAGCTTCCGTGATTGCAAATTTAAAGAATGCAAACTTTAGAAATATTAGCATACAGAGAGGAGGGATGGAAGGAGAGGAGCAATATTTGAATGTCTGTAAAAATCATTGATAGAAATAAAAGGAATTAGGTGGAGAGTCCCTTATTGCCTTGCAAACATAATGTGATAGTTTTTGTAAAACCAGATTGAAAAATAGGCAAAATTTCAATTCTGAAGGAAAAAAGATTGGCATAAGTATGAGATGAATAAATGTTTTAAAGAGAAGAAAAAATGGGCAGGCTATAGGGTGAATAAAATTTGGATCTCTTGAAATGAGAGAATTGGTTAATTACTAACCAAACAAAACAATAAAAAAGTAACAACAAATAACTTAGTAGAAAGTAGCTGGAATGAAAAGCAAACATATGTTACGACTCTGACATTACGCAGATTTTGTAGTGTACAATTTATTTTTAATCTCAAGTATGCAACAAGAGTTCCAATATATTTTCCAATTTTTCTGAAAGCATCATAAATTAGAATAAAGTTTCAAACATATTAATGAGTAGCAGATCATTCTTAAAGGAATGTTTACATTATTGGGCCACTGACTCATTCATTTGGTTGATTCCCCATATTTTACATATTCTTTTAATATATTAAGTGTAGAATAAAATATTACCTGAAATTTTAAAAATCATCAACCATCAATTAATTATATCTTCATTTTTCTTTTGTCAATTTAAATTGACATTTAGCATTTAAAGACAGATATCCTATGAAAATCTTATAAAATCATTAGTAGGAAAGCTTCAAAATGCTTATCAGCTTAATTTGAACAAATACTGCAATATCCTTTGTGAAATTTTACCCAAAGAATTGCAAAACTCGGGCCAGGCACAGTGGCTTATGCCTGTAATCCCAGAAATTTGGGAGGCTGAGCCGCGCAGATCACCTGAAGTCAGGAGTTCGAGACCAGCCTGGCCAACATGGTGAAACCTCATCTCTACTAAAAGTACAAATATTTCTTCAGCGTGGGGATGCATGCCTGTAGTCCCAGCTACTCAGGAGGCTGAGGCAGGAAAATTACTTGAACCCGGTAGGTGCAGGTTGCAGTAGCCCAAGATCACGCCATTGCATTCCAGCCTAGGTAACAGAGCTAGACTCTGCCTCAAAAAAAAAAAAGAACTTAAAATCTAATTAGGAAGTTAAGTGTAATTTTTTTTCTTCTTTGACTGACAAACTGTAGGAGTTGAGTAAAATAGATTTTTTCAATGTTATGCTAATGTATTTATGAGTTTATTTTAAATAAAAAATGTATAAGTATGAAAAATAATATTTGTATAAAGAGAGCCAGGAAGTTGTTAAATATCTATAGCAGTGTTAGTACTAATAGACAAGTATTTTGAGATTTAACTAAACATGACACCATCCTCTATTTTGATCAGTGATATGTTTACATTGAATAAGAAAATAAAACAAATACCCACGGGATACTTTATCTAGACCTTTTCCACATGTCCAAATTATTTGTAAAAGCAGTTTTTTCTTCACTAACTGGATTTTAATTAAGATATAATAGTTATAGCATTTTAAAAACTATTGTATGAAACCAACAAGGTTTGCATTGACTGCTGAGATTCATGGGACACTGACATATTTTGGCACTACTAAGGAACATACTGAAATCTCTCCAAGCCATCAAACACATCATCCAGGCCATTAGCAGTTTTATATATATATATATAAGTTTTGTTTGTATTTTCAGGAAAGATTAGGAGCAGCAAGATGTTTTGGGTAAAGTGTGAGCCAGAGTATCGATGTGTTAGTTAGAAGCGCTAATAGAAACCTTTTTTGGTTCGTTGTTCCCCTCTCAGCTTAGATTTTACTTTCTGTCATTGTTATTTATTTCTTATTTATTTATTTTGGAAGAAACAGCAATTCTATGCACTGCCTTGGTAGCCAGAATGAACAGCTGGTATTTTCTATTCTTGAAAGGGGTGCCAAGGATAGAAATATGTGGGTAACTGGCGGTGTAAAAGACTTTGAAATCTGTCTCAGCAGCTGTCACTGCAATGGGCATAGTACAAATATGCAAAATGTTGCTCTTCACTGCCAAAGCCTTCTGTACTTTTGGCAACATGTTCCCACAATTCTGAATATTGCATGGTTGCCTTCAAGGTACCAAGGTTGTGTGGGTCAGTGTGTAGAAAGATGCTGGATCTTTCCTTCCATAGAATGCTTGCCAAAGGAAAAACAAGAGGAAGGTGTTGCTTTGTTTCACTGACTTAATATAAGCCCATTAATCTGATTTTTTTTCTTATAGTCAACTAAATTTAAAAAAATCTATTGGTGATTTTGAGAGTTAAGTGATCTTTTAGAAAATATGATTTAAAGGGAAGTTGAATCCATAGGTAAAAGATTTATCAGATGGCTCAGTTGTTTAAAAGGAATTTCATGTGAATAGTTCTGTTTTTTATTTATCTGCAATAAAACTTCAGAAATAAATACCAGAAGCTTGAAAAGACCTCAAATGAGAGAATATGACTTAATGGATCAACTTACCAAGAACTCTACATTTCTACATTTTTAAATGCTGTTTTCATTTCAGAGTATATTTATGATGTTTGCAATATAATTCTATAGATTATTAGTATATAATTTGGCAAGTATTATAAGAAAAAGGTAGATAATTTTTTTTTTTTTTTTTGAGACGGAGTCTCGCTCTGCAGCCCAGGCTGGAGTGCTGTGGCCAGATCTCAGCTCACTGCAAACTCCGCCTCCCGGGTTCACGCCATTCTCCTGCCTCAGCCTCCCGAGTAGCTGGGACTACAGGCGACTGCCACTTCGCTGGGCTAATTTTTTGTATTTTTTAGTAGAGACGGAGTTTCACCGTGTTAGCCAGGATGGTCTCGATCTCCTGACCTCGTGATCCGCCCGTCTCGGCCTCCCAAAGTGCTGGGATTACAGGCTTGAGCCACCGCGCCCGGCCAAAAGGTAGATAATATTGATCCTATCTTATAAACAAAATATTAAACCTGAATAGATTAGGGATCAATTAGTTTCCCAAAGTGATAACTACATTAAACAAATACTTTAAATTATCTAACACTTTAAGTGAAAAATGACATTAATTGGTCAAATATAGCTGGAACCTTTATAGCAAGTATTTGGGTTTTAAGCTATACAAACAGTTAGTAAAAGCCTTCTTGAAGGACTGATCCTCTAATGGGCCTTCCCATACCTCTCAAACTATTCTTGTTGAATAGATTGAAAGGCTGAATAATATGTTATAATACACATTTACTGTGCCTTTAAACTTGAATAGGCCATATTTTTATAAGTGCATTTTATAAAGTCTTAAGAGTAATTTATATTAAATGAAAATGATAGTACCTCAAATTTCAACAGCACACCATTTAGGAAAATATGAATGATGGAATTAATATAAAGGGCTTAGATTACAGTAGATAAAGACAGTCACCGATTAAATATAGCTCATGCATATGTTGTAAACAGTTCTGTTTTTTCAAGAGTATTCTTGTTCACACTGATATACTACAGGTTACCTTAGAAATTTCTAAATATAATTTGTGTTTGTTTTCCTGTTTTTTTGAGTCAATTTATAGTAACATTTTAAAATTATTTTTTCTGGATCATTTGAACTGGTACTTAATGATATAAAATGAATTATTTTTCTAAAATCATTATATATAAACATTAAAGATATTATTGCTATTTCCTTTAAGAAGATAGTGAAATTCCTTTGCCACTTAATCTAAAATTGTTTTAGCAGCTTCTACCTATTTATATCCTTACAGTATTTGAAACCTTAGGAAACAGTACATACATACTTACCTGGCTGGAGAAACACACTACTTGTGAGAGCTACTTGTAGATTTTAATGGTATTCATGTTTTACATGTTAAGTATATGGTGGGTTAAAACTATTATATTGTATATCCTTAACATGCCATAAATAATTCATAAAATTATATGTATAATTTTCCAGTCTCTCATTTGATTTGACTATATTCGTGGTAAAGAAAATAAAACAGAATAGATCATGGGCAAGGATAATGGACAATTATAATCAGCATAAATAATCTGTTTCTGAGCTTTTTAGAAAATTAATACTTCTACTGAAGTATGTATTTTTCTCACTTGTCAGTTTTTTTTCTTCTTTATTGTGTCTTTTCTCTAGATAATTTTCATTTGGTAAAAGTTCAGGTTAAAAAAGTATTTCCGGGCTGGGCGCAGTGTGGCTCACATCTGTAATCTGAGCACTTTGGGAGGCCGAGGCGGGTGGATCACGAGGTCAGGAGATCCAGATCATCGGGGCTAACACGGTAAAACCCCATTTCCGCTAAAAATACAAAAAAATTAGCCGGGCTTGGTGGCAGGCCCCCGTGGTCCCAGCTACTCGGGAGGCTGAGGCAGGAGAATGGTGTGAACCCGAGAGGCCGAGCTTGCAGTGAGCCGAGATGGTACCACTGCACTCCAGCCTGGGCGACAGAGCGAGACTCTGTCTCAAAAAAAAAAAAGTATTTCCTTAAAGTTTCGGGCTTACCATAATATATACATTGACTTAATACATTTGTATCCCTTATATCAACTATAAGATTAAACTTCTAAATTTAAATTTATTTGCAAAATACATAATTAATTAGTAAAAAGCTTAAAATATACAAAAAATATAAGCATCCAAGAGGTTTTCTGATATTTGACAACAAAAACATCCATTTTAAGTTTGGACAAAATTTCAATTATTGTTATTCTAAAATATATAATTCCTAAATCTTGAAAGATAGAGATTATTTATCTTCACAATTGTGAACTCTATGATGCAGTGAATATTAACCAGACTTTCAGTGTTTTATCATTAATAATGTATATTATTTAGTTATTGTTGAATATTACCTATAACTAAAAATAAAAGGAAAATTAATTTAGTATGAAGTATATAATAATGTTTTATAAAATTGTAACTATTTTATTACTATTTGATTTCTTTTTTATACTCTACAATGACAGAAAAATCAAGAGCAGGAACTATTCGTTTAAAGGTGACAATTCTTAAATTTATTTTCTCCTCTTTGGAATTAGCTAGATTTAAAAAAAAAATAATAGTACTTTCCTATATCTCGAAAGATTTTCTGTAAATAGTGTCAATGTCATTTTCAGTATCGATTCTGACCTGATATGAGCCTACACTAACATACACTCAATTCTGCATTATTATAAGGAAGATATACTAACATAAAGGAGGATGTTGAAACCTTAAAATAAGGCATTCTCTACAAAGTGGTCATCTGATTGTTTGGCTTTCATCAATTTTTGTATTTTCTGACTCAGCATAAATTTTAAAAACTAAACGTTTTTCTTAAGAAATTAAAAGTCTTATGACATTATCAAAAGAAATATATATTTAGAAACTCTTGCATAACAAATTCAACAGGAATTTTCAAAGAACTGCTTTATTTTCCACATGATATAAAGCAAATATTTGACTGCCTAACACCAAGAAAAATGAAGTGTTACTTCTGTTGATCAGAGCTCATATTAATATAAATAGGTAGAATAATAAAAACTGTGTATCATATTCATTTTTATTTGAATACAAATGTCAGAAATCATGATCCAAAATTTAGACGAAAGTTTAAACAATTTCCTAGAAGTTGGTTTATGACAGTGTTATTAGGACAAACATAAAAACAATAGATATTGGTACTTTACCTTTGTTAGAAATCAGAAATACTTTAAAAAAATACTTAAAAAATTGTGAAAACAGGGCGGGCGCAGTGGCTTATGCCTGTAATCCCAGCACTTTGGGAGGCCGAGGTGGGTGAATTACTTGAGGTCAGGAGTTCGACACCAGCCTGGCCAACATGGTGAAACCAAATCTCTACTAAAAATACAAAAATTATCTGGGTGTGGTGTCACGTGCCTGCAATCCCAGCTACTTGGGAGGCTGAGGTGGAAGAATCACTTGTACCCAGGAGGTAAAGGTTTCAATCAGCCGAGATTGCATCACTATATTCTAGCCTCAGCAACAGAGCAAGACTCCATCTAAAAAAAAAAAAAAATTGTGAAAAAATATATGTGTATAAAAGATGTATTTTACATGGTTGATGTCTTGAAGTTTCAGTCATCTGGAAGCAGACATTGAAAGTTAGGGGCACAAGATGCTCAACAGAGATTAGCAATTGTGACCAGAAAGAAAGGAAACAGGATGGACAAAAGTGGTTGTCAAGGCCTGCAAGGCTTTGGCCACCCCAGTGGGAGTTCTGGAGTGGTTGTTGCATCTTAGTACCACGTTGGTCATGCCTTCATTCCAATGCCACACTCTGTCAGCCTGGATGGAGCTGACCTCCAGCCAACTGAATCTCTGCAGTGAAGGCAGATCTTAAGCAGTGAACAGAAAGTCCTTTCAATCAATTTTTATTATATATTTTTGATATCAGGGTACTATAGTGATCTATGCCAAGATCCTCTGATTTTTAAAAAGTATGTAAATAAGTAATAAAAATATCTAAGGCCTATTAAGGCATTCAGTCATGGTTAATTGTCAACATGGTTCTTTTTTAAATTCACACACAGATTACTGTTCACATCTTACAATATTGTTTTAAAAATAGAATCCATTTTTCAGAGTAGCTGTAAGTTCATAGCAAAACTGAATAGTACAGAGAGTTTTCATATACTTCCTAGCCCTCGCTGCCTAGCCGTCCCTACTATCAACATTTCACACCACAGTGGTACATTTGTTATAATCAATGAACCTATAATAATACACCTTTATCACTCAAAGTCCAGAGTCTACATTAGGATTCAGTCTTGGTGTTGTATATTCTATGGATTTTGACAAACATACAATGACATGTACCCACCAATATAGTATTATATAGAATAATCTCACCACCCTAAAAATCTTCAGTGCTCCTTCTATTCATCCTTCCTGACCCCTAAAATGATCCTGGTAACCACTGATCTTTTCACTGTCTCCATAATTTTGCTTTTTCCGGAATGTCGTATAGTTAGAATCATATGATATCTTTTTATCGAAGCTTTTTTAGATTGGCTTCTTTCCTTCAGTTATGTGCATTTAAGAATACTCTATGTCTTTTCATGGTTTGATAGTTCATTTCTCTTTAGCACTAAAGAATATTCCATTGCCTGGATGTACCAGAGTTTGTATCTTATCATCTACTGAGGATATCTTGGTTGCTTCCAAGTTTGGAAATTATGAATAAAGCTGCTATAAACATTTGTTTTTATCCACTTGTGGGGATATATGTTACAACTCACTTGTGTAACTACAAAGGAGCATGATTGCTGGATTGTATGGTAAGAGTATGTTCAGATTTTTAACAAACTGTCTTTTAAAGTAGTTTTTCATTTTACATATCCACCAGCAATGAATAAAAATTCTTGTTGGTGACATCCTCACCAATAGTAATGTCAGTATTTTGGATTCTGGCCATTCTAATAGGTATGAAGTAAGTATCAGTTGTTTTTAATATTCAGTTCCCTAATGACATACAATATCGAGCATCTTTTCACATCTTTATTTGCAATTTATATACCTTCTTTACTAGGGTGTTTGTTCAGGTCTTTTGCACATTTTAAAATCAGGCTGTTTGTCTTCTTACTGTTGAATTCTAACTGCTCTTTGCATACTTTGGATACTTTAGGAAATTTATCTTTTGCAAATAATTCAAACTGGTCTGTGGCTTGTTTTGTGGTTTCATGATAGTGTCTTGAATTTTAATGAAGTCTAGCTTATCAATTATTTCTTTCATGGATCGTGCCTTTTGTGTTTGGTTTAAAAAGCCATTGCCATACTCAAGGTAATCTAGATTTTCTCTTACGTTATTTTCTAGTTGTTTCATAGTTTTGCAAAAGGTCCAGCATATCCGACACAATGTTGAAGGAGAAGAACAATGTCAAAGAACCAGACACTACTAGAATTTGAGACTTCCTACAGAGCTACATTAATCAAGACAGTGTTGTATTGGCAAAGAACAAACAAATATAAAAGATCACCAAAACAGGATAGAGAGCCCAGAAATAGACCCAGATACATATAGTCACCTGGTATTTTATTTATTTATTTATTTATTTTGAGTCAAGATCTTGCTCTGTTGACCAGGCTGCAGGTGCAATCACAGCTCACTGCAGCCTCAAACTCCTGGGCTCAAACAAGTAGCTAGGACTACTTGCATGTACTACCATGCCCAGTTACTTTTTTACCTTTTTTTTTTTTTTTTTTAATTTGTAGAGACAAGATCTCACTGTGTTGCCCAGGGTGGTCTCAAACTCCTGGTCTCAAGTGATCCTCCTGCCTCTGCCTCCCAAAGTGCTGGGATTATAGGTGTGAGCCACTGCACGCGGCCATCAGATGATCTTTGACAGTGGAGCAAAAGCAATATAATGGAGAAAAGATAATCTTTTCAACAAATGGTGCTGGAACAACTGGATATTCACATCTAAAAAAAAATGAATATAGACACAGACCTTAAACCCTTCACAGACATATAACTCAAAATGCACCATATACCTAAATTAAAATGCAATTTTCACAAAGATAATATTAAACATGCCTGGCAGTTTTTTCTGCCTCCTTTTTTCCCCTTTATCAATTTTTAGAATATTTATAACATTTAGGATATCTTGTTCTTAAATATTTGATAGAACTCCCAGTAACATTATTTGAGTTTTATCTTTCATTTTGTCAAATATTTAAAAAATTGTTTGACTTCTTTACTGCTTACACTTAATTAGCCTCTCCCTTATCCCCTTTGATCAGTTTTAGTAAGTTGTATTTTTTCAGTAAGTTCATTTTTTCTAGATTTTCAATTTTATTTGTACACATTTGTTCACAATTCTCTCACCTTTTAAAAAACCCACTGTATCTACAATTGTCATATGTTTGTTTCTACTAATATTTATTCATGCTTTCTTTGTTCTCTTTTGTTATTAACCTTAAAAAAGTACTTTATTTTTTTTTATGTATTAGCTTAGGTCCTGTCAGAAGCAAACAACAAGATGAAATTAAATGTGCAGGGGTTTAACTAAGAGAAATGCCTGTGCAGAAAATATAGCGAGGAAGCTGGTGAGGAACTGAGAGAGCTGTCAGACCACAGACGAGTCTCATCCAAAAAAAGGAAGAAAAGAAGGAGCGGTTAGACAAATGTGTCCTTTACTGTTGTCCATTCTAAAGAAGACAGGGCAAGACCTTTGGGGAGTCCTTGAGCTAAAGTCAGACATCCCATATGTGGTTTAATAAAAAATAAAATGTATTGGGCTAAGTGCAGTGGCTCAGGCCTGTGTATTAATGTTTATATCTTTTTAAAAATAATTCAAGGACTTATAGACATCTCTGTCTCCAGCCATGCTCCTTATCCTGGCTCACATGGCATTTCAAGATCAGGCTCACATTATTATCCTTGATGTACTTAGTCACTGAGTAGGAGAAGCCCATGAGCATCTTGGCCTTAGTGCAAGCATGACAGTTAGTGTTGGTAAATTCTGCTCCCTTCACATGGAGGGCTGTGAAGTGCATTCTCATAGCCACTAAAATTCATCCCTCAAAGAACAATTTTCCAGTCTGTGCATTCTATTTTATTTTTACGTTCAATTTCATCAATTTCTTCTCTAAATTTTATTATTTCTTCTTTTCTAATATAAACACTTAGAGCTTCCTTCTAAAGTATCATTTAGCTGCTTTCTCTAAGTTTTTATGCGTAATGCTTTTATTATCATTTAATATTAAGAATGTTGTAATTTTTATTGTGATTTCTCCTATGACCATGAAATATTTGGAGATTTACTTCTAACTTTACCACTTTTTAAAAAGTTATTATTTGATTTAGAAGTTGACATATGTCTTCAGTTGACTTGCACACATATTTTCAGGATCTTTGTTTTGTCAAATACTGAGTCCTTGATAACTCTGAAGTCTAGTTTTTTGTTATCTCAAACTGGTGATACTGCTGATCCTTTGATCTTCACTTTTGTGCTCTTAGCTCAGATAGGCAGATGCATGTGGCTTCCAAAAGGAAAACCACAAGCAGAATTCAATTCTCACATCAATGTACCCTTATCCCTGTTCTTGGCCTCTTAATTCTGGTTGTTATGGTTGTTTCTTAATATTTTTTAAAGAATAATATATGTGTGTGTATGTGTATTTGTATGTTTGATGTATATATTGCATATATATCAAATAATACATAAAATAAATGCATTCATACAGATGTATAACACACAAATACATGTGTAATGTTTAAATATTTCTATAAATATATAGATTTACATTATCTACATATACTACAAATATAACACTGCATATATTTTACATATATATATATAAATCCATCTCTTTATATATCTCTCTATCATCTGGTTTTCTTTTTTTT
>NW_012115488.1:3121478-3139755 GCF_000951035.1 Colobus angolensis palliatus
GGTTTCACCGTGTTAGCCAGGATGGTCTCGATTTGCTGACCTCGTGATCCGCCCGTCTCGGCCTCCCAAAGTGCTGGGATTACAGGCTTGAGCCACCGCGCCCGGCCTATCACCTGCTTTTCTAATATTTAGCTTATATCCTTGTCCTTTGTGGAAGGTGAGTTTGATCCCGGCTACTCCAGAATAGACACTACCCGAAGTGTGATTTTTCATCACGTCTTTGGCCTTTTTTAGCCCTTTTGGATAATTTTTTTTTTTTTATGTAACATTATTGCCACATTCATTTGTAAGGTACACATTCTGCTTTTTTCTTTTCCTTAAAGGTTACTTTTGACGTTTTAATCCCATATGTAGTTTAATAAAATTAAAACGTATTGGGCTAAGTGCAGTGGCTCAGGCCTATATATTAATGTTTATAACTTTTTAAGAATAATTCAAGGACTCATAGACATCTCTGTCTCTGGTCATGCTCCTTATCCTGGCTCACACGGCATTTTAATTAAATGTTATAGTTTTATCTTTTACTCCTTTTTTATTTGAACATGTTTGTCATTCTTATTGCTCTTTTTTATAGCCAGTATATGATTAGATTTACCCAAGGGCTTACCACTTTCTTATTCACCATTTTTTCTTGTATATCAGAACTTCATTTTACATCATTTTCCTACTCATTGAAAAACATATTTTATTCCATTGTCTCTCATTTCTGTTTTTGGTGTTGAAAAGTATGCAGTTAACTCTAGGTAATTTATCTTTTGCCTCGGCCCACCTTTAATATCTTCTCTTTGTCTTTGGTGTGTAGTTTTGAAATGATATGTCTAGATGTGTATTTATTTTTTATTGATCCTTTTTGCATTTTCTTATTTATTTAGTTTGACTACTTATGTCTGTCATCAACAGAAAACATTTAGTCATTTCCTCTACCCTATTTCTTTTCCCTCATTTGTTAAATCTTCTCCCTCTATCTTTTGAGTTTTGTAGGCCCTCCTTCCTATTTCTGATCCTTTGATTTTGGGGATATATTCTGGATAATATTTTCAATTCTCACAGTTACTAGTTTTCTCATGAGCTATTTCAAATATTTTCTTAATTCTGAATTTCTAATTGAAGTAGCTATATACATATATTTTCAAATCTACCTTTAATTTCATAATTTAAAAACTCATTTATATTTTGATAACCTTATTTATTTATTTAAAAATATTGACTGACTTCTTTTGCATTGTGTATGCCAGACTTCTAATTCTTACCTAGTTTTGGCCTAAAATGTTATGCTACCCTACTGGGAAACAGAAAATTCATCTATGTCAATCATACGAAATTAAGTAGGCCTTTGCTTGAGAACCAGTCAGAATAGTATAAATCTGAAACCATATTTCACTAGGAACCCTTAAAGATTTTCTTTGCTAATATGTTTTTGTAATTAATAATATGTGAAAATAATTGCAAAGTGTTAAGTGAGCAAATAAAGAGGAAGACAACAAATATGCAGATTATAATTAATATTTTATGTAGATATCTATGTGTGTCAATATACATATATGCATATGTATAATATCTGTTACGTCTCCATATTCATATACATATATGTATATATACATATACATATATTTACACACTTGTGTGTGAAGATATATATATATAGAGAGAGAGAGAGCGAGAGAGAGAGAGAGTGACTATCCTTGTATAATACCAAAAATATATCTTGGTGTAATAGAATTAAAGATTACTTTTATTTTATATAGATTTATAAATAATTTTATATTTTCCCTAATAAAAAGATATTACATTCTTATTTGATAAGCAAAAAGAATTTCTTAATTATACAAATCTTTTAGTAAAATCTTTGTGATGGTTTGAAATAATGTCAGGAGAATGGATACTGTTTCTGTGTTGGCTGCCAAGGAAGCATTTATCTTCTCTAGTCAAATGGAGATAATATGGGAGAAATGTACTGAGAGCACTGGAAGATGCATTTTTCTGCTTAATATAATAAGTTAATAAATTATCCTATTTGCATAGTGACTTGAGGATGATAAAAATGATCTCAGGCCGGGCGCGGTGGCTCAAGCCTGTAATCCCAGCACTTTGGGAGGCTGAGACAGGCGGATCACGAGGTCGCTGATCGAGACCATCCTGGCTAACACGGTGAAACCCCGTCTCTACTAAAAAATACAAAAAACTAGCCGGCCGATGTGGCGGGCGCCTGTAGTCCCAGCTACTAGGGAGGCTGAGGCAGGAGAATGGCGTAAGCCCGGGAGGCGGAGCTTGCAGCGAGCTGAGATCCGGACACTGTACTCCAGCCTGGGCGGCAGAGCGAGACTCCGTCTCAAAAAAAAAAAAAAAAAAAAAAAAGATCTCTACTCTTAAGGAGTTTATTTTCTAGTGACAGGAGCCATATCAAAGATTAAATTGAACAAAAGACTATGCACACGCTAGGTTTGTTGTTTAGATATGAGGTGAGCCAGCTTCTCTCCTAACCCTGCTACAACTAATGAATATAAGTAAATCAGTGAACTATCTTTGTATAGGCTTCCTGATTTGTCAATGCCATTTCTGCTCTACCTAATGTGTAATAGTGCTGTGATAATAAAAGTTGGCCACACGCAAAATAATGCTTTGAAAAATTCAAAGTTGTTTATCTTAAGTGATATATGATGAACACTACTTTGGAAAATAAATTAGTTCAGTTAAATGTTGACTCATTTCTCAGATAGTGAACCTAAGCCTATGGTTTAATGAGATTACTCTTTTTAAGGCAACTTATAAATAAATGTGGAAAAGATAATAGGCAACTAGTAGGTAGATTCATTCTGTTCTTTGTTCATAAGCTAAAAATCTAATTTTCAGCAGCTCCCTTTTTAAAAACTTACGAGGGAGATTGGAGAACATTAAAGGATCAGCATAATTACTATGAAAACAATATGTCTACTATCTAAAACCCCACATGATATGTCTACTATCTAAAACCCCACATAACTAGGTAGGGATTTGGCTTGCAAAAAGTTGTACAATACCACAGCTTGTTGGATGAAGAATCCAGTGATCTCTAGGGGCACCTATGAGCAAATTTACATCGTGGTCAAAGAGCCCCTTGAGGGAAAAAGGTTAACAGTTTCCCACTTTTTTCTTTGATTTCACTATCATAGGTATATTTACAGTGGTTGAAAAGGAAGGTACTTATTGACACTGACTAATAGAAAAGGATACAAAATTCTACAATGAGAAAAGACTGGGATCAAATTTGGTTGACAAGTACTTAATATGTTGTTTGAGTTGGCAAGAGAAAGGGCATCATAAGAAGCATGATGTTTTGCTGAATCCAGAAATATTTCCTGACAGCTATGGGTAACCAATATCTATTCGACAATATTTTTGTTTACTTAGTAAGTACAATATGCTGTCCTATGCATTTGCAGTGTTATGTAAGTGATTATAAATACAAACCCCCCGTCACAATCTTACATGCCAGAAAAAACAAAAGTTATACAACTTAACAATTATATTATGAAGCAGAAATTGGTAAGCACCAAACTTAGAGCTTAACTTTTATATAAAAGGAGAAAATGGAAGCATTATATGTATTATTTGCAATTGGGAATGACTGCACAGATGAGATGGCATTTAGGTAGAACCTTAAACTTTAAATATGAAAAGTGTATAGATTAGCATGATATAGAAACATAGAACAAGGCATTCATGATCGAGAACAGTCGATAACTAAGAGGAGAGAAAGAAGAAAACAGAGGATGGGCCTGGATAACGTGTATAGTATGTTTTTAGAAGGATAGTGATGAGAGAGATAAAAAGACTTAAGGAAGGCATGTGCCAAATCACCATAGGCCTTGAATATTAAATTAAAATTAAACTTTTCATTCCATTTGAAAAAGGATCCTCTAAAAGATTTAAAGGAGTATAATCTGACATCATGTAAAATTTACTTTGCATTGAAGAGCATTTATAATCAGGGTGACCCATCAGAAGACTGTGTTTCACAGGGTAAACCACAGATAATAAGGTTGGAAAACAGGATAGGGGAAGTGGGAATGGTGAGAACAGACAAAGGCCAAGTATTACAGAGGAGCAAGTTGGCAGCTGCATGGTTTGCATTCTACAGGGCTTTTTCTATATATTTTCAGTGTTAATTCTGTCCTACATTGATTTTCTCTTCGCATTCTTCTGTTCTTTTTCCTGTTCTTTATTCTTTGGTACTCTTGTCTTACAAGTATATACATATTTGCTTTGGAAATATGATTTTAAAAAGCAGAAAGATATTAAACATCAACATTTCTATCACACAGACTAATCTTCAAAAACTGGATTTTATTTTTAATCTCCTTAAAATAAATAAGTACAAAATAAAATTTAAGATGCTATTATTCACCACCCTCCTAGTCAAAATTGCTATTGTGAGTTTGATGTATGTAATTCATGTATCTATATATCTGCCATATTTGCTATTTCTAATGTACATTTACATATACATGAAAAAAAATTGCCCACGTCTTGCTTTTTCACTCAACATTCAAGAACAAACTGAATTATAAAAACAATGCCAAGATTTTGAGTCTTAAAGACTGAGAGGGTAGTATAATCAGTAGAAATATTTGGTGAAAAAAGGAGAATAGAGGGCCTGGTTTGGAGGAGGAATTGTGCTAAAAGTTTTCTGAGACCTGTTTAAATTGATGTGCTGGCAAGATATCCTGTTTTGAGCCTATTAGGCAGGTTGAAATGTAAAACTTGATAGGCAGAAATATATCTGAACTTGATGGAAGTGATTCTTAGTAACACTGATATTGAAATCATTTAAGATTTTGTATTTTAAAACTACCTCCTTAAACTTCAAAGTGCTCCAGGCTCATCTGCTCATCCTCTCATTTCCTAGACTTATAACTGAAGAAAAAAAATTAGAGTATGTAAATCACGTTGATATATGTAGGCCAATTTTACGTTTTAATAGAAATTAGAGTCTCCCTAACTTGAGATTTGAATGTTTAAATTTCTCTGTTCAAAAAGTTAAAAGTTTAGAGACCTTGTCATTTTTATATGTGTTACCAACATAAGAATAAATAGTTGCTCTACAGTATATATTAAAAACAAATTATATCTTCAAAATGGGTAATAGGCACTGCTTTTGAGAGCATAATTTGTTTTAAATGCACGTTTTTAATAGCACAATTTCTCTTCTTTTTTTGCATGCATGTAATTTGTTTTTAATTTTGTAGTTTTATACCAGCTTTCAATTAACATTTTATTCCCAATTGGGCACATCATTTTATTTAAGTTACTTATTTAATACATATTGAAGTGTGTACACGAGAAGCCCTTTCCAAATAATTAGAACATGTCTTTAGTTTAACCTAGATCAAGTCCTTATATTTTAAAACTCATGTGAATAGGCTGCCTGGCAATTACCTAAAATCTGTCCCTGAGCTGTTGACATTAAACAATTAAGCTTTATTTCTTGACTTTCAATTAGTATAGGCACTATCCCACTCCATATTTGATAAGTTGATTAATGAACCACCAGAACAATTTCAATCCAGTCAAAATAATGGAGAATTCATGATATTTGCTCTAACTAAATTTAAAATGCTAATTCAGGCTCTGAGACAAAGTCTAAGATTGGGGATCAGAAAGAAAGATGTGGAGTGGGAGAGAAAGGGGTAGGTGTTTCCAGAAAGGTCCTAGAGATAGTACTGGGAGGAGAATTACATGTGGGCAGTCCCAGAGACCTTACAACACTGAATGCAATTTTTTTTTCAGATTCATGTTAAGGTTATATTTTTGATTATTGAAATGCTGCAAAAAAAAGATTCAGAAACTTCTTCTTCAGTTCTTCCAAATGGAAAGAACTGCTTTAGTGATTTTGTTTGGACATCGGATGATGCCTCCTATTCCTCTAGGAACCAATTATTCCTCCTGAAATATTTGTCTGCTGTCATGTAGATATGAGTAAGGTGACAGAAATCACAGAATTTCAAAAGATTAGCCTAGACAGACAAAAAATCTTTAAAGAGCCTTGGGGGCAAACATAGAAACAACTCGCATGAAAATTGAAACAATAATGAAAAATTCCTTCTTTGATGTTTTACAGAGGCAAATAAAATGTGAAAGCAAAGTTGCGTAAAGTAAATGTATTTTGTACTTGTATGAAACTACTGTAAGATTACATATTCTGTGAGGTGAAAGATGAAAGGTTTCTACCTTACCTAAAGACTTATGTAGCAAATGTATCCTAGAGTCAAATCTACTGATACCATATGTGAAAGGATAGAGTGTCACTAAGTATTTCAGGGACAAATGAAGTTTTCGGAGCATAAATATCAGAAGTAATTTGTACCTAGTTCCCTAGATTTAAAATATTTAAAACATTAATGAATGTAAAAGATAATTTCAAAGCATTCTAAAATTACTGCGGCTAGGACCTCTCTTTGATGCCTTAGAAATGTAGGAAGATCAAGCTCACAGCACTGTCGATACACAATCCTTAGCCAACTTTTCTCTCCCACTCAAATATTTTGAAGAAACCCTCTAGGTCCCAGATCTATTGTAAACTAGACTTTCAAAGTGCTACCATTTATAACTTGCCTTTCCAACATTTAGGCATTCAAATATTTTAGTTAAATGGAAACTACTCACCCTTCAACTTTCTCTCGAAACACATTTTGGCTGGACTAGTTTTCTTTTATCCATCAGCCAACTCCCAACTTGTCATTTTCCCTGAACTCTCATGTCTTTCATGATGAGTCTGTCTACCATTTTTCTCTGCTGCAAAGGAGGGAACTTCTTATAATAAATGACTGAATTCTCTATACCACACCTTCTGTCCCAGGAAAACACTTATTTTCCGAAAATACTCTTCCTATCAGCTATTCTGTCACATTTCCATGTCTGAAATCTGTAATCTTTCCTCAAATTACACTTTTCCCAGAGCACAACCTCAGGGAGGGTTCACCTTCTCCAATAGCCATAAATTTCCAAAAGAGAAGACCAATGAGCCTACCCCGTTTGCCAATTCCAGATCACTTTTTTGTCTTCTTCTTTTTTTAATTCATGAAAAAAGAGGTTTAATTGGCTCACACTTTGCAGGCTGTTCAGGAAACCTGTTACCAGGCATCTGCTCAGCTTCCGGGTAAGGCCTCAGAGAGCTTACAGTCATCATGGAAGGCTCATGGGTAGTATTTGGCAGGTGTGGTGCCACACACTTTAAAACAACCAAATCTCCTGAGAACTCACTCACTCTAGCAAGCACAGCACTAAGCCATGAGAGATCTGCCCCTGTGACCCAAACACCTCCCACCAGGCCCCACTTCCAACTGTTTTTTCTTCTTGATTACTCAAAAGATTCACTATTTTGAAGTGTCAAGTTGCATTACAGGGTCAGACTCTACATTTTAGAACTTTCTCCGCATCTGCGTCATTATTTCTCCTGACTTTGGAAGGACCCCTCTAGGTCTCTAGATAACTGTAACACTCAGGTCTTTCTTCCTTCTCTCTGTTATGGTATCTGGTTGTATGTCATCCACAGTGAAGGCAGATTGTGCACATTAATGTCCAGATTCTTTTGACTAGATTTCCTTACGTTTTATTCAAAAAAACCGCGACTCCAAGATCTAATTTTACACATCCTATTAATACACGTTAATAAAACGTCTTTTTTAAAAAAAGATCAAAGCCATTGATTCCTATCACCACATATATTTTTGTAATGCATTTATGATTTTGTCATGCTAAGCATCTTCAGTTAAGTCCTTACTACTTTTCAGCTATTCTTTTATTTCTTATTTTCTCCCAATTGTTTCCCTAGAGTGACTGTTTCAAATATTTTCTCACAATATTTTAGTGAGGAATCAGAGGCCCTGGATCCTACATCTTTCTTGAACTTTCTTCATAGGATAATCTTCTCATAGATGATTGAATCCACACTGCCTACGTTACCAAATTTTCATCAGCCTCAACAATCAGAACCCCCTCCACAGCATCTCAGAATATTTGTGTGTCATTTCCTCATCTTCTATCCTCTCTTCATTAAAAGGTTGACACTCCTCTGCCTTCTAAGTCTAAGGTCCTGTCTATATGACCTCTGTTCTCCTTTTAGCAACCTGTCTGCCTTAAGAGTTCGATGTCTGTGATGTTTTGCAAGCTAGACATGGGGTAGGGGTGAAGATCATGGGCTCTGGTATCAGACTATCTGAATTCAAATTCTCACACTGCCACTTAGTAACCCGGGGAACAGTTATATATCTTTTCTATATGTAACATGTGTGTAACCTTTATATATGCTGGTTTTCTTATCTATAAAAGGAAATGATTATAATGATACATCTCTCAATGAGTTGTTGTGAGGAATAAATGGGATAATATATACAAAGTGTTTATATATGTGGTGAGCACAGTATTTTCTATATTTTTTCCTATTTTCTGCAGGTCCAATTTTGTACCTTGCCAGCTCCTTTACTACAACCTATTAAAATGATCAGATTACTCATATTTTAAAATACAATTCCCCATAAATGGCCAATATAATTGAAACAAAATACATTGTAATAAAATATCTGGTTTAACTAGACTAGAGCATTTCCATTTTTGGATTTAGCATCACATATGTAGGACATTATGTTTTCAGATTGATATATAGAAATTACCGTGTTAAAAATATGTATATTTAATCAATGGCATGACTGCCTTATTAATCTAAATACTTATAATAGGTGGAAATATGTTGTAAATCTCCCCCTTGATATTCTGCATTAAGATACTAATAAAGACCATTTTCATATATTTAATGTAATGATACATATTTCTATATAACTTTTACAAATGTCTTTCATTCTTGGTTCTTGGAAGGAGAGAAAGATCTTCCTTTTAGTTGTTCAAATTTTATATTCCCCTGTTCTGTTCTGCCCAAGAGAAAGGACGTTTTTTCTTGAATCCTAACTGAAGCATAGGAACTTGCCTGTCATTTCCAATCCAGCAGATGTTAACTACACTATATCTATGTTTCTCAGTTGTTAATGGTACCTGGCTGTGATGTTTAAAGAAAACTTACAAGCGTGATATTAAGGTTAGAAGATCCTGTTAGGTACTCAAGTAACTCTAAAGAATAGGTTGTACTTTGTTTCCAGGAACATGACACTTATAGCCATAAAAGGGAACGTACATATGCCCACGTGCATATTCGAATATTAAAAATGTAAAATAATACATAAATGTAAAGAACATTGGAAACCAAAAAGTTTCCTTATTGTGAAATTTTGCAGGTGCTTAAGACATATAAGCAATAGTTTAAAGCATTAAAAGGTCATTTGCAATTCACATTGAAGCCTATATTTCTCTTGCAGGTATTTTAAAAGGTTGTGTGCATCAGAGTAGAAAAAGAAATTGCCTTAATCTAAATATAATTTTGCTACAACCGTATGGGACAAAAATATGAAATAGGATTCTCTTATATTAGGTATGTTCTGCCTTTGACCATTATTTACAACCCTACTGGCACTGTTACAAATGTACAGCAGGGATTCTATGTTTAAACAATCAAGAACTACAAAAATAATATGTTATGACAAGAAAAAGTCATGGTGAATAGTTTTAATGTCTGATGAGATTTGTCTTTAAGCTGTTCAATAAGTTTTTTATTTAAATCTAAGCTAATAAAAAATATTCTTTAGCAAATTTTGGACCAAATATACATGAAAGAAGTTTCCCTGAAGGAGTAAAACTCAGAGGTGGAAAATGTATATTTTTTCTTTAAAATTTAATTTTAATAAAATTCCCACAGTGAACTACATTCAAATATAATGAAAACTGACAACTAATTAGAGTTGAATAAAATGCATGTCAAATTTAATTGTCTTTGGTAATTCAGTGTCATTAATTTATAATTGAATTAGATTTCAATACTTGGAGAAAACAATTTTTCTGTGGAATAATTATAAAAGATATTTTCTTATATAATTTCCTCATTGAGAACTTCTTTTTTAAATGTTAAAATAGATAAATAATGCAAATATATAAGAAAAAATATTATTTTCTATGGCTTGAAAAAGAGTCCAAGGGCTTAAGAATAATAGCATTAAGCAACATTTTAATCTTATCAATACCATTGTTATAAATTGATTCCTTAAAACAATCCATGGGTTTACTTATCTATTTACTTATCCTGCAACCCTCAAGGCGCTGTTGTTAGATCCAGTGCATTATATAATATCTTCTTATTTTGAGTTTGTTCATTGAAATGATGCTATTTTTAACTTGTCAGATTGCCTTTATTTATTTAGCTTAAAATATTAATGACATTATTTAGTTGTTGCTCTGTGATAAAATAGAAAGTCTTTTCGGCTCACTTTTTTCCCAGAGGTTTTCACAGCGTGTAGTAGAGACTAAAATATTTGGAAAATAGTGGTGATAATTCATGGTTTTCTATAGACATTATAACACTGAGCACCTTATCACTTCCACATCTCTCAGAGCTGAGTATGATTCCGGCAGTTTCTAAGTGGGGTGAAAATGTAATGGAAGCAATCAGACTGTCTATTCTGCAAACATCGTAGTCTTTTATAGCTCTTTTATAAGCATGTTTTGTCAAAGAACAAAATAAAGTAACATAGTCTATAAATTCACTGATAAAAACAGAACAATGTACAGATTCTAGTGGTTTCTGAATTTTGGGTATGAACAACCCTGAAGCAAATGAAGCAAATACTTCTCCCTGGTCATTTTTTCCTCCTTATGTAGACTTTTTTGTGTGATAGTGTTACAAGATCTTTGGGATGTTGCTTTTCTGGCCAGAAACCTGTGGCAGGTGGCGCCTTTGCCCGTTTTCCTTGGGACTGCCGGGCTGGTTCTGCCCAGTCAGTCTGGCAGGCTGTGCTCCACTCATGCTACAGACGTGGATCCCATGCCTCCAACGGAGACTGCGAGTCAGGCGTGGAGCAGCGAGGAGTGTGTGAGAGAGCTTTGAGTCCAGCCACTGCACAGTCAGACATGTTGACTGCTGCCTTGGGGCGGGCAGCTCCAAGTGCCAGCATGGGTGCTGGCTCTCTGCAAGGCTGTAGTTGGACCAGGTGCACTGTAAGCAGCTTCCAGCTCGCACCGGGGAATGCGATGGTGCCTGGAAGTTTGGAGACGCCAGGAACTGCAGGGCCCCAAAGAGGGAGTCATAGCCTTGGCTCAGGAAACTCCCAAGTCTGGGTTTCCCGAAGGGCTGCAGCTCTCCTCTCCTTCTCTTCGCCCGCAATGTGGCAAACAGTTGGGCGTGTTTCAGCCCAATTTAGGTTATAACTCCTTTAGCCTTGCCATTCAGCAAGTCCCAAGTTCTTCTCCTGAGACCAGGAAGAATGAGGTATACAGACAACTGAAGGGTGAGCAGGACGAAGAGGAACTTTATTGAGCAATAGAACAGTTCATAGGAGACCCGAAGGGGACAGCTCCTTTCCACAGTCAGGGCGTCCCTACAAGTGTTCAGCTTCCAGCAGAGAGGGTAGCTCCTCTCTGCAGGCAGGTCGTCCTACCAAGTATTTAGCTTCCAGCAGAGGGGCTAGCTTCTCTCTGCAGCGGGTTGTTCCATCAACTATTCTGCTCTGTCTCAGCCCGGGGCTTTTATGGGACTCAGAGGAAAGGAAATGCATGCTGATTGGTCCATGGGTTGCCATGACTGGGCCTGGAAAAGGCATCAGAAGTTCCCAATCCAGTCTGCGGGACTGTCAGCCTGGCCCCAGCCTTCAGGCTCTCCCTGGCCTGAGGGTGGAGCATCACCGGGGACCCTCTCTCTTCCACCCAGGAATCTTTGTGCTCCCGCTACCGTCCATGGCACCCAGAGTGCTTGCGCCAAGGGGCATCTGCAGGCCAGCACCCAGCTGCCCTCACGCCCCCTCGGCTTCCCCTCCATGCTCGTCAGTACTTAAAATCCAGAATGGGCCGAGGAGGCAGAGGCCTGGCACACACTGCCCGAGCCTTCACACCTCAGCTGGGCTGTGACCGCACCCAGGCTTGGCCTCAACTTCAGTCCAAGATCAGAGCAGGTGCTGGGAGTGAGGAGAGTCCAGGAAGATGAAGAAGATACCATCGAGACTGCCGGGACATACGGGGCATTCCCAGGTACCTGACGGTGCAGGGTCTAGAGACACCCAGGTTCTGCACTTGGGAGGGTAGACTCCATGGGACGTGCAGGCAGTCCCAGTCATGCCTTCTTGCAGGCTCTGGTGGGGACTCCAGGTCCTCACGGGGCCCTTTTCTGTCCTCCCCTCTGTGCCCAATCGTCCTGCGACCCCCGCCATCGGGCAGCTCGCCTCGTCCCATCAGGGTGGCCCCTTGGATTGGCCTCCGGGGGTCTCCTGATTCCCTGGCTTCCGCAGGCTCCGTGGAGCAGCGCACTGCCCCGGACCCAGCTCTAGTTCCTCCCTGAGCCCTCCCTGCAGAGACAGCAGGGGAGAGCGGCAATGGAACCAGTGTGCAGAGTGATGGAGGCTCCGGGCCTGGGAGCAGGTCCCACCCGGCCATGCCAGAGTGGAGGATGATGGCGGCACAGTTGGCTGCCTCGGAGACGTGGGGCACAGGAGACTCACCGTAGCCATTGCTGCTCCCGCAGCCGCTTCTGCCGATCCCTCCCACGCCTCCTCGTTGTAGCCTCCCTGCTGCAGCTGGTGTGAGGGCAGCGGCTGCTATCAATAGAGTTGTCATTTGTTTAATAGTATGGCTATTGCTTCTGCCATTCGAGGCACTCGTGAAGGAGGCATGCATAACTTGAACCAGGGAGGGATATCCTTGAAGCTATCTGCAAAAGGCCTCCTCCTTTCGGCCTTCAACTTTATCAAGAAAAAAAAGGTGGCTACCTCTTTCCCATCTCTTCTTTCTGCAGTTGAGATCTGTTCTAATAAACATCTCACCTCATAATCTTTGGAGTTCTTTTGCCTATCTTCTTGCAAAACGATGGGCAAAAGATGGATTTTACCACCCACACTATGAATGTTAGGTCAGTGATGATGTTTCTGTTGTGTTAAGGGGCAAGCCCAGATATATGGGATAATTCCACATTTATAGCTGATGAGTGAGTAGCTATTCCTTGAAAAGTGGTTGCCTTTATGATAGAAATTCAAGAGTCACAGGGAAGACATGTGACTACCTAAAATGCATCTCTTTCTCTTGGTTAAACTTTGGAATCTTTGGACAGGGCAACTTCTTTTAATCATAAAATTGTTTTAACTTTTAAAATGAAAATATTTCTCATAACACATTATTCCTAAATTTATAAGAAAATGTAAATATATAAAATCACAGAAAGGGATGCCAGGAGAGCCAAGTGGCATTGATTTTGAAATAGTAAAGAAGGATAGACAGGGAATGAAAAAAGAAGCAAAAAGATCGAAGTCAATCTACACCTTCAAAATAAGAAAAAAATACAATAAACCTAGATAAACTTGAGAGATCTGTTATAATAGCCAAGATATAGAATTAACCCGAGATTTCATCAATGTATGAATGGGTTAAAAAATTGATGAACAGATAAAGAAAATGTATATACACAATGTTACTTTATTTTCTTTTACTCTGCTTTGAGTTTGGGGCAAATGGTTGATACTCGTAATTAATTATTAAACAATTTCTGTTTTTAATAATGCATCTTTTAAAAGCCCCCTTAAGCTGCTTTTCCCTTAGTCAAATCTTCACTGAGGCATAATAACCAGTTAAAAACACTGATTTGAAATTGTTCTCTTCTATAAGCAGCAACCCACCCAGTTACATATATATGAGTAAATAAATGGATTAAAAACTGTTAAAGTTAGGCCTTGCTTTGATGGCTAAGGATGATCAAAGGCAACTAAGGAGAAAAGTAAACTGACAATCTTCGAATGCTGAGAGAATATTTTAAAACTTTTTGGCTGGGTGTGGTGTCTCCCACCTGTAATCCCAGCACTTTGGGAGGCCGAAGCAGGCAGATCACCTAAGGTCAGGAGTTGGAGACCAGCCTGGCCAACACGGCGAAACCACATTTTTACTAAAAATACAAAAATTAGCCAGACATGGTGGCAAGTGCCTTTAATTCCAGCTGCTCAGGAAGCTAAGGCAGGAGAATCACTTGAACCCAGGAAGTGGATGTTGCAGTGAGCTGAGATTGCACCACTGCACTTCAGCCAGGTCGACAAGAGCTCCATCTCAAAAAAAAAAAAAAAAGAAAAAAAAATTTAGCTTAGGGCATATATTCCAAATAACTATAACATTATGACAGTACTGTGATAATACATCCTTCTTTCCTTCCTTCCTTCCTTCCTTCCTTCCTTCCGTCCTTCCTTCCTTCCTCTTTCCTTCCTACGTTTCTTTTTTCCTTCTTTTCTTCCTTTCTTTTTTCCTTCCTTCTTCCTTCCTTCCTCCCTCCCTCCCTCCCTTCCTTTTTCCCTTCATCCCTTCCCTCCTTCCTTTTCTCTCCCTTTCCTCTTTTCTCCCTTTCTCTCTTAATTTTCAAAAAATATTGCCACATTCTACCACAATTTCCTTTCCATGAAGCTTTAGGAAAGTATCGAATGGCAAATCACAACACCCGAAAAGTTATTTCCTTTGATGTTTGTTGATGTTTGTATGTTTCTTGCCGACAGGAACATGCCAAGAACAGGTATCAAAACAATCCAGGAAGTAGACATTGATCTGCAATTTTGATGATTAATTAGAGAATCTGGTATCAACAAGAAGTGTGTAGTTATGATCTGTGAAAATAAGTCCCTTGCTATGTTCCTTATGCATTATTTAAGCTACAGTACATGGCTGTGATGAGTGCAGTGTGAGAATTCCTTTTCTCAGCATAATAAATAGAAATCAGATGGAATCACTCATGATACTTCACAAAATTGTGCTGAAAGCATGTTTAACCATTAATGTTCTGCTGAGCACTTTTTGTTTGAGACAGTAGAATTTTCATTATTAAAAGACTTTAGATTCTGGATCATTTTGTATTTATGCTGTTTACAATAATAATGGATATGGTCATTAAGGTACTTTGCAAGTGACATTAATTTTATTACTCCTGTCCAGGTTAGATTTGACATTAGAGTTTTCAGCCTGTGTAGTTAAATGTATAGCTCTCTGGTTTTCTTTTTTATATGTGTTCTTTGGAATATCTTTGGTGTTTACACTGGAGGAATAATACGATATATACTTGTTACATAGTGAGTGTATTTCTATAATTTAGAGTTGAGAGAAGCAAAGTTTAGCCTTTCATTTTCCTTTCTCCGCCCAGAGATTTCTACTTTCATATCCATAAATAAATAACAGAATGCTTGAGACACCCTATGGTATTATAATGGTAAATATTTATATCATAAAACAAAAAGTATTTCCTCTCTAAAGGAAACTGCCTACAGGGGACATAAGGAGCAGCTTTTTAAAATCTGAAATTGAAGAACCTCATGGTCAGTTTCAAAGAGTAAATAAAATGTGTTTAGGAATTAAAGCCATTTCTTTCCTCCCACTTCATAGTTAACTGATTTTAGAATTGGAAAAAATTGAATATCAGTATTTTTAGATTGCTAAAACAAAATTAGATTTCTAGAATATGACATGTTTTATGCCAAATAAATTTGCAAATTAAATAGGACCTGGAAAACAAACGATCTAAAGAGACTTCAAGTAAAGCATTGGGAAAAAAAAAAAAAGCTTTCTAACTTAACGAAAACAAAAGTTCTTATTTTCATTTTTTAAACTCCTCTTCCTACCAAGTGTACCATTTTGTCATTGGTTAAGGAGCATAAAATAACCCAGAAATATGTGAATCATGATGTAGAATCTTGATAAGGAAAATGTTTAGAGTAAGTAAAAAAAAAAACACACACACACACATAATGTGTATATATACACACATACACACATTTCTATGTATACATGCATGTAGTTATATATAGGCACATACATAATATATGTTTTATATATATAAACACATATACATTATATTTTAGAATTGATATGGCTTCTAATTCTCATTCCCTTATACAAAGACTATTTCAGCTTCTTTTTGTTTCCGAGCATTTTCAATGTTAACACTGTTAAAGTTTTATAGAAAATATAAAGTTTTTATGTAAAATGTTTTGGTGCTGCTGACATTTAACAGAGAACGTTTCTAGCATGAAAATTAGTTGAAATATTGGGCTCCAAGTCAAATTTGCGTTTTACTACATAATTCTGTGAGTATACATACTTTTTTACAAATAAATGCATTAAAATATATATGTTGTAAATGATAAAAAGAGGCTATAATAAATCTATAAACCTAACCCCAATTTTGTATATTTGTGTGTAATTTATGTATTAAGAGAGAGAAGTATGAAATATAGAAAAAGGATAAAAGTGTGAGTGGGTGAAAAGAAAGGCAGAATCCAGCATGTAAGTCCTATAATTGGAAGAAGAGAAACATAATCTTTTTGAACTTAAAAATAGTTTCAGTTTAAAATATGGCAAAAGTTCCTTCTGTGCTTATCATCTCTCACATAGATCAATTTTTGACTTGCATGAATAATTTGAATGATCTGCTTGAGGGACAATTTGACTAGTACAAAAAAGTTCTGAAAACTTAATTTTAAAAAATTCAATGACTTCTCTGAAGTCGTTAATGGGGCATGACAATACAAGGTTGAGAATCAGCATGCATTTACTAGCCTTGCTCACATAATTTCCAACTCACTGATTCCTAGTGAAGAAAATAAGATTTAGGAAATTTTAGAATATTTGATAGAGTTTTTAAATTAAAAATCTGATATAAATCTTGTGGTGATTTTGAGTACATTTAAAGCATTAGGTTGGTGCACAAGTAATTGAAGTTTTTTCATTAAAAGCAATAACAAAAACTGCAATTATTTTTGCAGCAACCAAATATAAATCAATATGATAGGTCCAAAAGTATTTTAAAATATAAACACTGAATGAATACCCATCACTAAACTATTTCTGTAGATAGAGACTTACATGATTTAAAAACATTTCTTCCCAGGTGGCTGCTCTGAAAAACAAAATTAATTTTTTTCTTTTATCTGAGTTAAAATATCTAGACAAAGATGTGATACTAGGGTAAATAGCAAAATTAAAATTGGTTTAGCTATTTTGATATCCATATAACAAAAAAAGTTGTTACTTAAGAATCTCCTTCTACAGTTTATATCTAGAGAATGCTTGCCTCGCTACAGTGAACAATCCTTCATGATACAAGTATATAGGTATCTGATCTCTTTAAAAGGAATGTATGAAAACACACTAAGTGCTGTATTTTACATTAAATGTTCAGATTTCGCATTGTAGTAGTTTTTAATGTTATTTAAAGTCTACAAGATTTACTACGAGTCTTAGGCCAAGATATTTTAATAGGGTTTAAGGCCAGAAATCTATCCTATTTGAATATATATCTAGTTTGACAGTGAAAACCATAAAAAGATCCACACATCTGACTTTATTTCATGTCAAATACACCTAACCTGATGAATTTCCTGCAAAAGCATGGGCATGATGCTATGTATCTACTTTCTTCTCTTGTCAAGGTCATAACCATCCTTTAAGACTAATCTTAAAATCACAATTTATGCAAAATTTACCTTAATGTCCCAGAGTTTATTAATGCCTTCTATGAGTTGACATAGCCCCCTGTCTACCTCTAGTATAACACTTGAACAATATCGTAATTTATTTGATTTCAGTAACTGCCTTTTCACCAGACAGTTAATTTTGTAGACAGAGTATCTTGCAGTTGGTAGGTACTCCAATTTGGCAAATGTGTAAATGAATGATCAAATTAAGTATACAGGTCATGAATAGACATTACGTGAACCACTCTTCCTGTCCATTTAAGAAGTGGCTCCTGGCCGGGCGCAGTGAGCTCAGGCCTGTAATCCCAGCACTTTGGGAGGCCGAAGCAGGCAGATCACCTAAGGTCAGGAGTTGGAGACCAGCCTGGCCAACACGGCGAAACCACATTTTTACTAAAAATACAAAAATTAGCCAGACATGGTGGCAAGTGCCTTTAATTCCAGCTGCTCAGGAAGCTAAGGCAGGAGAATCACTTGAACCCAGGAAGTGGATGTTGCAGTGAGCTGAGATTGCACCACTGCACTTCAGCCAGGTCGACAAGAGCTCCATCTCAAAAAAAAAAAAAAAAGAAAAAAAAATTTAGCTTAGGGCATATATTCCAAATAACTATAACATTATGACAGTACTGTGATAATACATCCTTCTTTCCTTCCTTCCTTCCTTCCTTCCTTCCTTCCGTCCTTCCTTCCTTCCTCTTTCCTTCCTACGTTTCTTTTTT
>NW_012115488.1:3139805-3157640 GCF_000951035.1 Colobus angolensis palliatus
CTTGGGAGGCTGAGGCAGGAGAATGGCACGAACCCAGCAGGCGGAACTTGCAGTGATCTGAGATCCCACCACTGCACTCCAGCCTGGGCGACAGAGCAAGACTCTGTCTCAAAGAAAAAAAAGAAGTGGCTCCTTCAGCACTGAAATCCATATTAAAGGGCCTCTGATCTCATTAAAACACAGGGTCAATAAATTAGGATTCTTGCCCTAATAACTCAAAGTGTGCTCATTCTGAACCACCCTGTGCTTTACTTTTTATTTTATTTATTTTTATTTAAAATTCTTTGTATTTAGCATATTTTTGTGTATATTTTAGATTTACAACATGATGCTGTAGAATACCTACAGAGAGTAAAATAGTTACTATAATAAAGCAAGTTAGAATATCTAGTATCTCACATAATGACCTTTTGTGTGACAAAAGCAGCTAAAATGTCCTTATTTAACAAAAGTCTCCAGTATACAGTTTTATTAACCATAGTTCTTACCTTAGATTTCTAGTCTTGTTCCATCTACACATCTGCTTTTTTGTATCCTTTGAGTTCCATCTCCCCATTTCTTCCCCACTTCTTCTCCAACCCCTGATAACCAAAGTTTTATTCTCTATCTGTATATATTTGACTTATTTTTTAAAAGCTTCCACATGTAAGTAATATTATGCAATATTCTTTTTGTGCCTGGCTTATTTCACTTAGCACAATGTCTTTTGAGTTCATTCATGTTGTGGTAAATGACAGGATCTCCTTTTTTAAGGCTGAATAATATGCCATTGTATGCATATACCACATTTTCTTTATGTATTTGTCCATCGATGGACACTGTTTATTTCTGTACCTTGGCTATTGTGAATAGCGCTGCCATGAACAAGGGAGTACAGGTATTTTCACAAGAGGGTATTTCATGTCTTTTGGGTACATACCCAGAAGAGGAATTGCTGAGTCATATGGTAGTTCTAGTTTTAATTTCTTTAGAAACTTTCATATTGTTATTCATAGGGGTTGTACCAATCAACACTCTCACTAACAGTGTACTAGGGTTCCCTCTTCTCCACACTGTCACCAACATCTGTTGTCTCTTGTATTTTTGATAATGCCATCTTAATGCGCATGAGGAGAAGGCTCCAAATAAACCAGTGAGTGGGACTGCCAGCACCAGCCAGAAGAGATCGGCTGGGTGTTTTGTGCTTTCTGCAAAGGTGACACACAGGCCCTTTCCTGGACTCTGTCGGACTGAAGCACAGTGGAAGGATTCTTGAGAGTTTGAAATCTGGGGGAACATATATGAATATAGAGACTAAAATCTTTTTGTCCGGAAAATTCTGGAAGTCTAAGACTGCCTGGAGTAGTCCTTAATCGCAAGGAAAAGAAAGAAAGCAGCAAAAGTAGAGTAGTTTACGTTCCTACTATGTGTTTTTCCACTGGGAAAGTTGAAGGGCTTGGAAGGAAGCCAGGTTCGAGTTGTCTTGAAATTACTGAACTCAAAAGAATAGCGATCTAGGTAAGGGAAATCTACAGTGAGAGGCGAAAGGAGAATTGTTGGGAATGGAGGTGAATATAGTTGAAAGAGGTCAGTAAAAGACCTGTTCATAGAACACAACCCATAGAACTTTGATGGACCTGCAAACATGGCTTATGAGAGAGCCTGCATCGAAACACTTACTACAAAGAGGGCATTTGCAGCCATATTACAATAGCAAGAGTACTGCAAATGTGTGTTTGACACTGTCCCTCATTTCCCTATTTAAATAGGGATTTTTCACCATACATGCTGCTTGACATCTGATGTAGTTTAAGAAATGACCAATAGCACGTTTTACTAAAACATAAACTAAGGGCAAGTCTACATTCTAGTTAAAGGTAATAACTTGATATTATTGAGTTGAAGGAAATCAGCAATATGGCTATTACTATATGAGGTTCAAACTTTATCATATTAGAATCTTCTCTTTTATATTGGGACTCAAAACTTTTACATAGAATTACGGCAGATATAACAGCATAAACCTAAATACTAGGCCATAGCCTGGTGATAAAAATAGACTATGACATGTAGGGAATAAAATTTCTCCAGGTTTTCACTCAAAAGTATACTCTGTTTTTAGATGGATTCTATAAGTACAGTTGCAATGTTTACCTCAAATGCAGGAGCCATTTCAGAAAGTATAATGTATATTACTTCTTTGTGTCAAAGTGATCCAGAACAAAAGAACAGAACTTTGACTTTCAAAATTACTAGTGCACCCTTCACATGGTTTGTTTTTCCCTTTTCCTCATCCCTATTTGTCTTACTTCCCACCCCAGTACTGTGTCACATGTCATTTCATTCTTCAGTTGCCCCTTTTCTTTATGCTGCTTTGGAGCTACTCAGCTCAGGAGTATAAGTTGCCACCTTCCCTCCCTTCTCTATGTTCAAGCTTCACATTCTCCATTATACCTCTCAACATGGCCTCACCTGCCATGCATCTCTGCCCTCTGTCAGAGCATGCACTAAAATGCTCATAACAATACACCATGCTTACACCTGACTAAAGCCTGATTTGACTCCAAGGAATATGCTAACACTCAAAGAGGCACAAAAAAGTCATTACAAACTCAATGAAAAATTATGCTTCTGCATTAAGAAGATTTTTTTAACTGCCAAAGATGATGCCATTTTGTCTCCTGAATAAGAAACTGGAGGGTGTTGAAACTGATAACATATTTATAACATAGTATTGCATGTGGCATTTACAACACAATTGTTTCCTTCATCTCACTAAGAAAAGATCATTTAAGTTGAAGGGTATTTTAGGGCATCAGCCCTCTCTTCTGTTTAATTCTAAATGAGACATGTTCTGATGATGATTTTTTCCTTCTCTAAAGAAAAACGTTTGGTGAATAAGCATGGTTGAGTTTAGTTCTAAAAAGAATAAATGGAATAATACTGTCGACTAACTTTGGCTGGGATAAAGAATACACAGAGTCATTCTAAATTATTAGACTGTAAAGGATATTTAGAAGAACAATATTAGGACTTAGCTCCAAATTTTTGGAGGGTAAAATTTTAAAATTGAATAAACAGATTGATATATTAATAATGAAAAATTATGAGAAAACTTTTAAGGCTTTCATTATTTTTGTGAATGTAATTTCATCATAGTTAATATAAATAAAATCAAAACTCAAGTTAAATAAGATAATTAGCAAACAATAGAAAAGAAGAAACTTGTTCTCTTTATTTGGTAAGATTGGAGCTGAGTATTAGAAGGGAGAAAATGAGTAAGTAAAATGTGAGGATTTTATGTAAAAAGAACGGCCGGTAGATATCTATGAGAATACTATGTATTCTCTGCTGACTTCCCAATATCAGACAGAAGAATGAAACCTGAGAAATGGTTAATCAACTGGTACAATCCTTTTTATAGTATTATAATACTGGAATAGGTAATAGACCATTATCAATAATATTCACACCTTTGTCTTCAAGTCTGTTTTACATCCTCCAACAGTTGCAAATATTTCATGGTGAAATGTATGTAACTCTTGATCGGTGTGACATATTATGATTTTTGTCTTGCTGGGTCCTTGATATTTTTGTATTCACATAAATATTCAGGAGCTTTGGGACAGTTAAGTTACTTAGAGGCAGTTTGATCCTTTGTCATTTTGTTTTTAAATTTGTTGGATAGGACAATGATAGTGCTTAATCTGGGCTAATTGTTCTCCACTGCAGAGGTCACACCCTTCTGTATATTCCACCAAATGCCTGTGAATCATGAGGTTTTCCAGTCTGTGTGAGTGTCTGGCACTGTTACCTACAATCCTTTGGTTAGTTTATCCCCTTACTGCGGTAGTTTTCTGACATACATGATCTGCTCAGTACTCATCTGTACTAGATGGATACCCTTTGCAGATCTCCAGAGTAAAGCTCGTTTTCTTGTACTCTGACCCGCAAACTCTTATTGATATGGCAGGGGTCAGAGAAGTGCTGGGTAGCGAAGGGCAGGATCCCTGGCGAGGGCTCCACCCTCGGGTCCACACACCCAAGTGAGGACAGACACTCCTATCTTTGTGCCCAAATGTTTCTTGTTTCAAGACCACTCTGGCCTGCCACGCACTTTATCCCATACCTCTAAAAATCCCGAGACCCTAGCAGGCACACATAGAAGCGACTGGAAGTCGAGAGGAACACACCAGCAGAAGAGCACACAGACAGAGGTCGGCAGGCCATTGACGACGAAATGAGGTGGAAGTCGAGGGAAATTCAGCCAGGGGTGGTCGGAGGAGAACCCAGCCGCTGAGCGGCCTGACTCTAGGGGAACACCACCTTCCCGCTCCATCCCTCTTTTGGCTCCCCATCCATCTGCTGAGAGCTGCTTCCACCACTCAAGAAAACCTTCTCCACTCAATAAAACTCATTCTCTTAAGCCCACATGTGATCTGATTTTTCCAGTACACTAGGGCAGCAACCCCGGGATACCGAAAGCCCTCTGTCCTTCCAATAAGGCAGAGGGTCTAAATGAACTGATTGTCACAAGGTACCTGCAGAGGGCTAAGCTGAAAGAACACATTGTAATGCACTCCCACTGGGGCTTCAGGAGCTGTAAACAGTCCCTGATGCTACTGTAGGGTCGAGTCCCAAGACCTGCCCATCTGCATACTCCCCTTAGGGGAGCAACAGGGCACCAAAGAAGAGAGCCACATCCCCATAGCATGCCCTGCTATGCATGATAAGGGAAAACTCTTCCCGTTTCATTGTTGCTTGGACTCCCTCGATGCTCAGCTCTGTCTCAACCGATGGGGCCTAGGACTCTCCTCCTGGGTTTCTTCTCCTAGTGCTATATCCTGGAAACTTTTTCACAGTCAGGGCATATCATTGCTAGGAGGACGGTAGGACTCACTAGCTTGTTTATTGATGTTTAGGGCTCACCATCCTTAAGTGCCTGATGTCAAGTATTTTTAAAAAAACTATTGTTTCATATAATTTGTACATATTTTAGTTATTTCAGGCAGTAAATCTTGTGCCCCTTGCTCCATCTCATCTGGAAGTGGTAGACAATTTTTATGAAATGTTAATTATCCCTTTAGTTTCCATCTTTCCGCATAAGCCTGGTACATTTTGCCAAAAAAATAAATAAATAAAGGACACACCTATACCCCAAGTTCTTCACTTATTCTAATTAGGCAACTTCGAAATTACTTTTATTTAGTTTCTGCTACACAAAAACTAGCCCAGACACTGGGGTTAAGTTATGTCCCCACTTGATTAGATTGACAAAAGTAAAACTCTAATCAGATTTTTATTTTGGGTTAGACATGTATGCAGGGTAATTGGAATCAATAGCTCTTATTGGGAAGCATCCCAGCCCCAGCAGTCCACTCGTGGAAGGGATAGTATTGACAGTGCAGACTCTACATTTTGACAAAAAGATTTTTTCCCAATAAATCTACATTTTTCTGAATGCTAGTAATTTTACTCTCTTTTACCTTTACCGATGAATCGATGTGTGCTATTGGTTGTGCACACAGAGAATAAATCAGAGAGCTGACTACACCAAGCTCACACAAAATTAATGGAAAAGCAAATACAATAAAAGTTCTAGCTGATATTTACTGAGCCTTTATCACGTGCCATGCACTATTTTAACAGTTTACGTGTATTAACTCATTCAATCTTTACAATAACACAGTGAAATAGGTACTATTGCTACCCGCTTCAAGATGAGAAAACTAAAGCACAAATTTGTGGTGAAAATATGCATTTTCATATTCATCAAATCAAACTTAGGGGAATGAAAAAGAAACGGAACTCACTAATAATTACAAACAAATTGGAAAAATAAGAAAAAGAATTAAGAAGTATTTAAATGACAAACCAAATTGATATAAGATGAAATGACGAACAAGTGTGTCAGACAATAAAATTATTAGCATTCAGAAAAATTTAGGTACATTGGGAAACAATATTTTTGTCACGGTTAAGAGTTTTCACTATCAATACCATTTCTGCCAATAGTTGAGGGTAGAGGGAGCTTTTTCTTAGAAGTTTTGTGAAGGGTTGTTGGCTAGTTGGGTAAGAAAACGTGACAATCATTAGAATAGTATGGAAATAAATCAGAGTAGGTTGGGAATAGAGAAGAAAGGATGTCTGTGAGAGCTAGAGTGAAAGCATAATTGAAAAGGCTTAGTAAGCACATATGGACTGAAATGTTTTGGTGGGGAATAACAAGCAAAAGAGAAGAAACAAATCTCTGGTGTTTGGAACCTGTGAATGATGCTTTAGAATGCTGATGTTTGTAATGGAATTTTTAGGAATGCACTATTTGTGGATTGTAATCACCAGATGGGAGTGTCTTGTAGTAAGTTGATAACATTTTGTTAATCAATAATGATGTGACTACTTGAAAATTTTAATGTAGCTTCCAAAGGCATTTATTTTATAATTTGAGAGAATTTAGTCACCAGAAATGTTTACAGAAAATAATTAGCGATTAACTGTCAAAAGAAAGAGATGATGAATAACACAATTCACAGGGGAACAATATAACATATACTCTTTTTTTTTGTCATTTTACAACTGATTTTTAGGCTACAACATGGATTTATGATTTGTGATAACAACTGTTTTATATATATTTTGTGAAACCAAAGATCATTCATTCTATAGAAGGATAATTATACAGAAAGTTATTTACAAGATTTTCAGAAATGTGAATGCACATTAAAAAGCAAAAGTATCATTTCTTCTTGGCGTATAAAATTGCTGTTAGATTAACATCTAGGTTTTATTCCATTATTAAACCTTAATTGTGAATTCTAAAGTATCTGCACAAGGTAAAGATATCTAACAGAACATATATTCAGGGTGTCCTAATTCTCAACAGTAGCAGTTTCAGAAGATCTTGGACTCATTACATGGTATATAATGAATTGATTTCTTTCCTGTGAATTTAGAATACTACTAGATAGATGCCATCATTGACAAAACTGAATTTTTTGTGTGTTCTGTAATTCAGATGATGAACACTTTGAGAAAGCTACAGAGAGATAAAGTCAAAAGCTAATTAGGCTAATGACATTTGTAAGATCTATGTAATTTTTACTTCAGTTTTGGTAAGTTTCTACATATGCTGAATATTTTAATGCTCATTCGTCTTGTTTCTTGAAGGTAAGTTGTTTCCAAGGCTACTAAATTTATAAATTATATAAAAAGTGAAAAGTTAATAACTTTTTAACTCTTTGCCTAGATTGATATTTCTCCAAATTTTATTCTGTACTTTCTGAGTTCGACTAAATTTTTCAGATTCCATTAGTATCATACTGACCCACTGACGAATAACATTAATGTCTATTGATTTTTACATATACTAGTTACAGTTCCCTAATCATTTCTTTATTATGAACTCTTACATGTCACTCACATTTTCTTTCTTTCTTTTAATTTTGAGTTTGGTTCTTGGAAAGTGCAAAATGTTAAAATGATGAAAAATTTCCCCCTTATTTTGTCAGCCAAATAAAGCAGTTAAGAGCACTGGCCTTCTAGATTGAAGTCTGAAATTAAATCCTGCCACCAATATTCAGTTGTAAGATCTTGGGTGGGTTGCTGTCCTCTCTGTGCTTCAGTTTCATTATTTGGTAAAATTAAGTTGTAGGAATTATATGTAGCAAACCCGACAGCACTGATTGCTGGACATATTTTATGTTGCCATTGCTTGGAAAGAAAGATAGTAATTTCACTAATTCTGAGAGAGTGTTGGTCTGGTTAAAATAGAATTAGAACATAGAACTATAACTAGTTATTTGAAGGTCTGTAGATAAAAGGCAAGAGTTAGTGTGTTTGTGTGAGTTTGTTCACGTCTGTGTATGTGAAAACTGAATAAAAGTTGTACTGAAGTAGAATTGTCATCTATAAAGAAGAGATTGAGTAACTACAAAGCTGTAATTATTTAACTGGCTTCCTCACAAATTAGTGAGTTTCTGTTCCCATAGTTAGCCAAGCAGAATCATATTACCAAGTATTGGCGATTTTGTTGAACAAAGCCATGCACTTAAGAAGGTTTGACTCAGTGACCTCCACTCTCCATTCAAGTTAAGATTCTGTGAATTTAAATCCACACAGTAACCAACTGTCCTACAATAAAATTAGTCTCTCTGGCTCGTCTCTTTTTTATCACTCATTATATCAAAGGTACAGCCTTCCTAGAGGCCGATTCTCATTCTTTTTTTTTTTCCTGAGTCAAGGCAGGATGTATACCCTCAGCTCTTGAGCGGTAGAATTAAGTATCATGGTCCCTTTGCTACAGGGACAACTCTGGCTCTGATGCATTGTGCATCTGGTTTTAGTAGAATGATAAACCTAGTGGCTGCGCAGTTCTTTTACTTGGTGATAAAACTAGCATTAATTCCCATCTTACTCCATCCTCAAACTACATTTCCTGAAAAAAATTAGTTAGTTCAGAATTTTGGTTTGGTTGGTTGGTTCAATATACTTCACAAATATTTTTTAATGCAAATCTCCAATCCAACAATATTGACATCAAATTAATTTAGTGTGTTATCCTTTCCTACAGACTCAACTTGCAGGGACCACAGACACATGCATACTAAATGTATCTGACCTGTTGGCACAGATCCTTTGTCAGAGTTTATGTATCATTTACTTGAGTCATAGCTGGCACTTACTTCCTAACCATCACTTAGCATTCTGTCCTCTAACCTTCAGTCTCAGAGTCATTTTCAAATGACTCTTTGTGATTCCATTCAATTTGCAAGCTGATTTACATGCTCCCTGTCTGTGGGAAATGCCATAATATTTTCAATCTGTTCCACTTAACAAATTTGTTGCACAGTAGGGAAGCTATACCAATCATTCTTTCATGATATAAATTTGCAAAGAAAGGAGATGTCCCTCTGTCCGATGTTGAAGGATATGGGCTTCACCCTGTTTGTTAATGACAAACACTATTCATTAATGACAAACAATGTGAAGATGCAAATTTCAAGGCAATATTGTCAAGGCAAATTGTCAAATTTCAAGGCAATTTAATCTCTTTTTATTGTTTGTAGAATTTTAATTTATGCTGGGCAAGCACAAACAAAAAGTACGTCAGAGGGAAATTAGGCTTTTCAAAGAAATAAACACATTGTTTTTAGAATTCAACTGATGTTAAATATCTTATTTATAGCAGCAGGAAATAGTTATTCATCCTCTTCTTTACCTATTGTTGTGTTTATTACAAATATAAACTGGCTAGAAGAACATAGGCGTCCTGCATTCTTGAGCTTACTAGACACCATACTGTCAAGCACTATAATTGCATAATCACATTTCCTCTTCATAACAACTTTCAGAATTGGATATTTCTACTACCATTTTTACTGAAGACCAGGCTGAAGATTTGAGGAACTTGATGGCCCACCTGCAGTCATTTTTAGAATTTAAGCATGGCTTTTCTCTCTATAAATTCATGTTCCTTCCAAAACACCAAAAACGATGGTATCCATTGAAGGTTTCCAAATAAAGAACATTATGATCAAAGTCATATTTCTTAGCAGCTCTTCCTTTCTACCTGCATTTTCCTCATTCATATGCCCTACCTAGTTAATCCTTTTAATAAATAAGGTTTTAGATCTTTATTCCATATTGTCTTTGCCTTTTATTACTTTGAAACAGGCATTGAAAATAATAGCAGCAACATCTACATCAAAAATTCATAATACAATGGACAATCCTAAAGCCTAATATAACAAGTTTTACATGGCTTCTTTGTGTGTATCTAAAGACATGAACCTTTCATAACATGTGATTTTAGAAGTAAACAAAGGTCACCTGATACTAAAAGATTAAAATTTAACATTATGATTTCATCCAAAAATGAAATTCTCTTTGCATTTGATGAATTTTTAAAGATTAGTCTATTTCTACATTAATATAAATATGGAAAATAGTATGATAAAAGGCTAAAAGGACATAGGCCAAGAACAGAGATTATATAAAGACTAAGGGTGTTAGGGCAGTGGACAGGATGAAGAAGTTAACTGAAGTAGTTACTAGAGAAATTAAGATGAATGCTACTTAAGACAGTCTTGCTGAGAACAGAATGAAAATTAAGTGATGACTAGATGATAAATGCTACATTTCCATAACTCTAAGACATTATCAACTTAATAACAACCTTTCAGAAAGTGATGTATCACAATTTGGAAATGTTAAAATATGCAACTGGAGGTTGGAGAACATGTTCTTAAAATACCTATATGCCTTAAAATGGGTTGTAGTAGACAGTGTGAAGCTCAGGCTAGACTTCATTCTTCCATTCTTTCTAATAAGTTTGTAAATATCTAACTCTTACATTAAATTAGTCTCTCCTTTAGAATATTTAAGGTGGTTCCTACATTCTTTGCCAAAACCTGACTGATTCAGTGCTCAGTACTAGGCATGCTTTCTAGCAGCAGTATTAAGTTGCTTCTCATGGGAAAATAGTATACTGAAAGTCCATGGAATGAGGTGGCTAATGAGTTTTTCAAATTGTGTTAGTGGTCACCTGGAATGAGGGTCTGTGAAAGACGAAGAATTGATGAACCAAGTGGCTGTTGCTGTAGATAATTAGTATAGGAACAATGAATACAAGTACTTGGGATGAGTCAGCAACTTTTGACTGAATTGGAGAGGTGAAAGAAAGATAATATGTCTTGATCTTTTAAATTTTGTCTTTTAAATTCTTAACTCAAGAAATACACAGAAGGCCAGGGAGCTACAGTACTATACTAATATAATCTCTTATCTCTTTAGTCACAAAAGCTGATGTAGCTAGAAATCAGACACAATTTAAGTTTCATCTGTAGTCCTTTAAGCCTTCTTATTTGAAACAATGCATTGACAAGGAATGACTAAAGCCCTAAGAAATAAAATGTATGGAAACCTTGGATAAATTCAGATGGATATATATTATAGTCTAATAATTCCAGACCTACGGATTCTCTTGACAGCAGAAGCAACTTCTTACTCCCCATCACTCAGGACTTCATCTTTTGAAGCTGGAACTTCCTTGCTTATGATGATTATACCTGACATAACTTTCTTGTGAGCAAATTCCATTTCCCTTTATGCCCTTTCCCTTCTATTTCTCATTTCTTCCAATTTCTAACTAAAATAAGATCCTAGCATGCTAAAAGAAGCAAAGGCTTAAGAATCGGTAGACTATAATATATTGGCAGAATGCTGGAGAACATGTGTGGGGACAGATTCTAGGAGTGATTCACTGGGGGAAAAGGAACATAATATTTTAATTTAATCTACTCTGTCTATATAGGTGAGATTACATCAAATCTCACCCATTTAGATACAGTATAATTAGCACCCAGAAAATCTGAATTCAAGGACTTGGCTAGGGCATCTTGAATAGTTGTAACTTTGCTTGCCATATTAGCTGACATTTGGACCTAACGATGGACTGTAATAAACTAATTTAAGATCCTAAAACCTCCTAGAATTCGGGTGATGGTGAAGGAGTCTGAAGTTTGAGGAACATAAAAATGGAACTCTCCTCATAGCTCCTAAATATTTTTTGGGAAGGTAGAAAAAACACCTATTTAGCCAGTACATTGAAAAATACACGATGAGGAAACAATCACCATCCTCGAATATCATCCTAATGTCTGTCCTCTATAGCTGAAGGGTGAAGACAAGCAATGATACTACTGAAATAAGTATTTTATTTCAATGGACATGATAGATTCTAGAGTGTTAGAAAGAAGTTGGCTGCTTAACCACCAGGAGCAATGTGCATGTGATTTCTGCTATAGGCAAGTTAACAAGAAACAAAATCAGAGTGCTTAAATCAATAAAGATAACTGCTGTAGATGAGTGATCTTGCAGTTTCTAGGTGAATGTGGCTGTATCCTCTCATATTATTATAGGAACAATTAACAAAATTTTTGCCCTCTCTTTCCATGATTTAAACATTTTCTGGGATTTACTAAGGGTTTTACTTTAGGGTCTTACTAAGACCCTAAACCCTCAAAGTCACAGTAATTGCAAGGGGAAATCAACAATTATTTCATCAGACATTTGCAACTTCTCATGTTTCTGAAACTGTAGATAAAAGAAACAAAAAGAAAAAGATAGTAAATTTAGTCTGGGGCAATGGTTCTAATTATCAAAGAAAAATAGAATTACTGCTACTCAACTGGGAAAGAGAGGGTCATTCATTTTCCCGAGTGATTCTCTGGGGAACCTCTCATTTGCCCATAACCAGCGATACGTTTAATGGAAGACTATTGAAATGTGGTGCTGGTGGGACACCCAAGTGCTTATACCTTTTAAAAATGAAGAAGTAATTCACCTATCATGTAAAGAAATGTGATCAGCTGAGGTGCTGGATACAGGCTAAGGGAACAACAAAGGGGTATAAGATGAAGAGAGTTACAAAGGCCAACTCTAGGCTGTAACCTCGAGATTATTTTTTAAAATAAGAACTTTTACTCACCACTGTTTTTTCCTTGCTATTTATTTTCTTATTCTATTTTTTCCCATCTTGGCTTTATCTTAATAGTATAAGTTTAACAATTCCCCCCATGGCTTTATATACTATGTATTTATGGTACTTAAAAATAACTTATTCTTTAAGTAATAGAATATAATGGCATTATTGTGCCTGAAGAGAAGAGAGATAAATATTACACAGAAATGAGAAAAAAAAAAAAAATGACTGTTGGGACTCCATGAAGCCGATTTTGGGAGACACGTTTTCATTTGTTGGTGCATAACTTCCAGTTTAGGTGATAGTGTATTATTATTGCTGTAGTTGGAGTTTGGAATCTAAGTAAACATAGAAAGACACATATAGGTTTAAGCAATGACAAAAATAATTTAGTTTGACCAGTTACCATTTCACCTTTCTTCTAGTGTGTTCTATCATATTGTACAAACCGCAAGGCTTAAAACTGCACTTATATAACTCCCTTATGGCCAAGGTTCTGGGTATGAATTAAAGCCCAACAATTAGCTGCTGTCATGTAATTTTAAAGGCAGAAATAATGTGAAGCCATGTTTCTACTATTGCTATTTTCTGCTTGCAAGCAAAACTGTGACAACATGATATTGTGGCAAATTCTGGTGTCCATTCTCAGGCTTCTTGTATGCTGAGAGTCAGTTGAGGCAGAACTATCATAAGGTTTTATGTTCCAATACCTTTCATCAGCTTATATGTGTCTGGAAGGAGTAGTGGTGGTAGCACACCACAGACAATAGCTTCTCCAGACTGCAGTTTTATAATCCAAGATTATAACTAAGCAGTATGGTCTTTAACTCAATAGTTTTTATTGTATTTTCAGAGGTAGTAGTTCTCTGGTACAGTCGTTTTGCAGATTTCTTAGTAATTGTTGAGGCTCAGTCTAGGGTCTGTTTCTCCAACCCTTCCAATGACTTTGTAGGTACCTATTTACCTATATTAAATCCCTCTCTTCCTTACTTACACTGGATAGTTTCTATTTCTCAAATTGAAATTTAATGCAAGGGTAGACTCTATTCAATAGAAATCTCTGATTCTTTTTCAGAGCTTCTTAATAGATTTCAATATGCAAAAGTGTGTTTCAAAAGGATTTTGGCAGTACAAACTAGGAAGGAATTAATTACTCTGCAAAATGGAAAGAAAATTATTTGAAGATCCTGGATAATTCACACAATAAAAATGATGGAGAAGAAATTATTTAGTGAAATGACAAAAAGACAGAGAAACAATTTGAAATGAAATGAACTGAAGAATGGCTGAAGAAACTTACATAAAGAGGTGTAGTAATATCTACATTGACATGTTTTTAAAAATTCCCCTCTTACCTCTCTCTTAGCCTTCCCAGTAACTTAAGTGAAGTTTATTCTATTTACAAATTACCTGTGAATCTGAACTTTTTCAGAAAACTGAGACGAAGCCTTAAATTTTATATCTTAGTTGATCAAGACTAAAACAGACAGAAGCTTCAGAATTGAGATATAATGCATAAACCTTTTAAGGCAAAGAAAAGGCATTTAGATCGAGAGGTGATTGTGAGATTATAACCCCGCAGCAATTCAAAGAAATCTTGGACAAGGTTTGATCTTCCACAGGATGTGGAAAGGTGAATTCAGAGTGATGTACATACATGCTACAAAGCATCATAAAAATAGAGAAATTTTGTCTACTAGATTTTCTTCTGCTTTATTTTCCTTAAATAACTTAATCTTCCTGAAAATCTTGTGAGAAAAATATTAAAAGTAGTTAAGACAAATATTACATCACCTTAGCACTGATAAACAGAAGAAAAACATTTAAAAGAAGTTCTTTAAGTATTCACTGTTTAACTGATAAATTTATACCTAAGTATTTTTTTTTAGTACTTCTCTGCTAATACCCAAGGATATTCAGCGGAATAAGATAAAGTGCTAGTGCTCTAAAGCAGTGGTCCCCAACCTTTTTGGCACCAGGGACCGGTCTGGGTGTGGGAAGGGAGGATGGTGTGGGGATGAAACTGTTCCACCTCAGATCATCAGGCATTAGTTAGATTCTCATAAGAAGTGCACAACCTAGATTCCTCGCATGTGGAGTTCATAGTAGGGTTTGGGCTCCTATGAGAATCTAATGCGGCCACGGATCTGTTAGGAGGCGGAGCTCAGGTGATAATGACCACTCGCCAGCTGCTCATCTCCTGCTGTGTGGGCCAGTTCCTAACAGATCATGGAATGGTTCCCCCGGGATTGGGGACTGCTGTTCTAAAGGGTCAAAGGCTTAGACAGGGTTGCTTCTTTACTTAAGAAGCAAATACCACAGTGATAAAAGAATTAACTACAGGACGATGGAGTAAGTTAGAAAAAGCCAGACGAGGAGAATTCATAGAGTTCAATGGCAATGGACTAAGTATAGAAGACAGAGACGCCTTAGTCAAGCAGAAAGAGTAGTATCTGCAAAGATATATGAGTTTTAAAGCTTGTTCTCCATTACAAAAACTGCAAATAGTTTAGTGTGCCTGGAGAACAGTCAATGTTGGAAAGTAAAAGGGTGCTACATGAGTCCAAAGAATTGAAAAGAAAATAAATAATGAAAGAGTTTATATTTTGTTCACAAGGCAATAGTAAGCAGTCAAAAAATTTATATGAGTGATATTATGTTATTGTATTAAAAGTAATTTGAAATGTTTAAGATAAGAGGCAAGGAGGGCAGTTCATGGTATGTCATAATAATCCAATTGCAATGAATAAGGACATGGAGTTAAGTAGTGCCAGTTACGATAAAGAGAGCTACTAATTCTAGAACCATTGAGAAAGAAAAATAAACAGGACCTAACAATGAATGTAAGTGGAAAGAAAAGCAAAGAGCCCAAGATAAATTCTAGATTTCTGTCTTGTAGTTAAGAGTTGGTATATGGGTGGTAATTATAAATACAGAGGTTACTGGAGTTAAAAAAAAAAAAAAAAAAAGAATAGTTTTTGGTCCTAATGATTTCTGAAATTATTTGTTACACTGGACTAAAACATTAAGCATAAAGCTTTTGTGTCCCTAGGGCTCAGAAAACATTTCATGGTAAATTAGCATGCAGATAATTACAGCTGCCTCATCTTTACAAACACTTAGTCTCAGCAGGCAAGTGTGTTTGCATGTGTAATAAATGCTCCCTCCCAAAATCATTATCTATGAGGACAAGCCTGTTTTATTAGAGACAGAAAACAGTTACAGTTAAATGAGTTATAGGTCTATTGCTATCATATGCAACAAGTAAAACAAACAATAGATGTAGGTATTATGCATTAAGATGTAAGAATTACTTAAAGTGACAAGATGTGCCTAATATAAACAAGATCTACCCATTCATTCATTTACTCATTCATTCTCAGTGGGCAGAAGTAGCTAAGTACCACAGTAAATTATTTTACTGAAGTAAAATAATTAAAAGACCCAATTTTGATGAGAAATTAGCCAATAAATGGAGAAGGAATTAAATCTTAGTGAAGTGTCTGGTAGAGCAGACAAGAATCCATTCATATTTCTTTTTAAAAATTTATTTATTTTATGGTTTTTGGAGAGATGGGGTCTCCCAATGTTGCCCAGGCTAGTGTTCAACTCCTGGCCTCAATAAATCTTTCCGCATTGGCCTCCCAAAGCATTGACATTACAGGTGTGAGCCATCATGCCCAGCTCATTCATATTCCTCGTTCTGTAATGGCATGTCCATAGTTTTGTTAATTTGCAACATATTCTTTTCAAAAAAATGGAATTAGATTGTGATGTCCCACAGGAAAATAATACAATATACATTGGAGAGGGTGAATTATTTACCAGGTAAAGAAATCAATGACTCATGATCCTTGCAGGTAGAAAAACTGACCTAGAATCAGAAGTCCCACTTACCACTTGCTCACAGCCTGGAATCTCCCTTTTATTTATGAGATGAGTAGAGGTGGATATCGTTGCTTATACAGCTAAATTCCAGGTATTGGACTGTAACAAAGATTCAGGGGCTATCAGTGAAATTTACCTGTAAACTAGGTAGACATTTTCCAGAAGAAGGAGAATGACTTCTACTGGACAAAGACATTTAGAGAGATAGATGCACTGGTAGAGACATGCAGACCTATGAGAGAATTCACAAGATCTATTCTTTTTGTGAAGGCCTTTATCTTAAATCTTCCACCCTTGTTTGATACTAGGAAAAGTTTAAGTCAGCCAGAATTTCCACCTAGTCCTTCCTGTATTATAGTTTTCTTCTATAATTCACTTTACCTTTTAGCAGTACATTTTATATTTGAATTCCAGTCCAATGCATCTGTCTTGTGAAATCTGGTAAGATACCATGGTTTGGTTCTGCTTCATCCAATTTCCTTCAGGGCTCAGTGGAAGAAGGGATGTTGTCCCATTCAGTGGTCTACAACATGAAGAATAGTGGCTATAATTAGTGGTGGGGCAACTTACAACATGGAAGTATCAGACAGAAGACATGTAAAAGTAGCCAGAAAAGTAAGCCTTTTAATTGGTTGGGTAGGTTAGCGGCAATTACGCTTAAAAAGTGTGGTAGATATTAGACTAATACATTCAATAAACTGTCCTCCGAGCCAAGCCAGAGTGCTATGAATATATGGAGAAAGAAAATAGATTCCACCCTCAAAAAGTTCACAGTTCCTTAGAAAAGTAAAAGAATATAAATGTAAGGTTATATTTTTTATAAGGTTAAAATGAAGGGTTGTAAGTATGAAGAAGAAGGTATTCACAGAGTGATAAGAGCCCAGGGAATAGGACATTTAACATTTGATGGGCAGGAGTAAGACAGTTTCAAGGGGAATTAAAACTTCAGCAATAGCTTCAAGAATGAAATATAAATTCTCATAAATTATAGAAGCATAGTCCTTCCTTTTCTTGTTTGTTTTTGGACAAAGTTAAATGTTTATTCCTTGAAAAGGTGAATATGAAGTTTGTTTGTTTATTTGTTTTCTTTAAGTAAACAAACTTCTAGGAAGATTCATGAGAGAAAAAAAGAGTACAGATAACTAACATCGAGAATGAAAAGAGGGATATAATTACAGAACTAGAAGGGAGTAGAAAATTAATATGAGTCTTCATGACATGACATTTGAAAATTTAGATAAAATGAAGAATTTCTTTAATAACTCTTACAAATTGAAAATAACTATAATGAGACAGTAGTTGACTCAGTGGTAATAATCTACCTAGTAAATAAACACTAGGCCCTAATTGTTTTATAGGATTGAACTCCAAACTCTCAAGAATCTTTTTTAAAAATTTTATTTTGGCCGGGTGCGGTGGCTCAAGCCTGTAATCCCAGCACTTTGGGAGGCCGAGACGGGTGGATCACGAGGTCAGGAGATCGAGAC
>NW_012115488.1:3157711-3273073 GCF_000951035.1 Colobus angolensis palliatus
AGCTTGCAGTGAGCTGAGATCCCGCCACTGCACTCCAGCCTGGGCGACAGAGCGAGACTCCATCTCAAAAAAAAAAAAAAAAAAATTTATTTTTAGCTTTTTCTTACTGACAGGTAAATTAAAATTATAAGGGAATTTAAAGTGAATAAACTTATTTGAGAATTATACTGTTATTATGAAGAAAACCTGAATTATATTATCAATGAATACTTGTTTCCCATATGATTTCCCAATTTTTATCTTATTCAGAAACCAGGCCATCCAGCCACTATATCTTGATGTTCTCCCCCTTGTGGGGCATCTAAACTCTTTCCTGTTTTCTCTTTCCTCCTATTTTTGTGTTCTTTCATTATTAAATCTTCTCAGAGTCCTGGTTTTTTCTAGAGCTCCAGCCATAGATTTCATTCTTTTATCATTTTAAATGACCTCATAGGCATTTCTTATCCATGTCACAGATTTTAACAATTATTTCTGGGTAAATTCCCTACCCCTCAGTTCTTCTGTTGGCTTTGGATCTTAATATCATCCTGTTCAAACTGAGATTTGCCTCCAAACTTACTCTTCATTTTATATTTTCTCTCTTGATGAAATTGTCACTATTCTTTCAATGACTCTATAAAAACCCCTATACTGAAATGCTTTCTCTACCTCAGCCCTCAAATACCATTAATGGTGTAAGATTCTCTCTTCTAAATCTTTTCCCAGCCTTAGTCCCATCTTAATTTTTTACTTCTGTTGCCTTAATTCAGGTCCTTGTTATCTTCAGTTTAAAAAATTCAAATCATTAGTTAATCTCTCTGACATCATTCACTTCCACATATAATCCATCTTACACAGGAGTGGTTTTTTTTTTTTTTGTCTTAATAAAAATTAAAATGTTATTCAATCTATTGCTTAAAAGCCTTCATTGACTTCCATTTATTTGCCTAAGTGATAAACACTAAATTCCTTAAAAACTCACTCCAGCTCCAGGTGCTACATAAATTGGACACTGTGTTCTCTTGCCAACCTTAGATCAAAATATCTCTGCTCCTGGCCCCACTGTGGTTTATGGTCTAACGAATTTAAAACACACAGTATTCCCTTCTCTTCCTTTTAGTATACACATACTCTAACAGGGCACTTTTATTTCCTCGGCTTTGATTGCCACTTCTATGTTGATGACTCCGAAATCTATATCTCCCTCCAGTATATATTACCTGTACTCCAGACAGGGACATCAAACTGCAATGTTTATTTCTGCTAAATTGTATTGCAGACATCTCAAACCCAACATTTCTGCAACTGGATTTAGAATCTTCCACAAACCTATTGCATATAGCATTTTTAAAGATTTGTAGGAAAATTCATGTTATTATGGCAATACTTCATTTTATATATGTAGAAACAGACTCAGAAACATTTACTTGTCAAGATGTTTTGTATTTTAGAAACATCAACTCAAACTCGATTTAATGAAAAGGGTATAAATTCAAAGGTCAAAAGCCCTCGTGAGACTTCAATTACTTCAATCTAGCCGCTTTTTTATTCTCTCTCTCTCCACCATTCAGTTTAGATGTCTCCCTTTTGTGGGCAATATGGCAGCCAACCTCTCTGGACTTACATCATATCTTCTCAGCAGCCACTGGGTAAAAATAGAACTCTCTTCCCAAATGGTTAAAAAAAAATTCCCAAGGGGAAACGTTGTCAATCCATGAAAAATATGGAACATGTACCCCTTCTATGAAACAATAATGTGACCATGGGGATGACCTATGTTAAGATATGTGTTATTTTGGAAAGCAGGAGATGAAACCTCAATGGGACCATATGGATCTAGTAAATGATAGAAGTAATTTAGGAGGTGGGAGTGGGGGATTATGAAACTGTTACCAGAACAAGGAGAAACAGATGCAAAGCAGGCAAAAGCAATAGCTACTTGCTCATAATTAAGTCAGCAAAGTGATCAGGCAAGAACTCAAACTCAGGTCATTTAGTTACCATATTATCCTTGTTATGTTCTTCAATGAATACTTTCATCTGTAACTTAGCAAATGGAGAAATGGAGAGAGAGAGAGAGATGTAAAACACAGCTCCTTACCTTAGGGAACTATAAATCTTATACTGTAGGTCAGTAGTTCCCAATCATTGCATCACTGACAATTTATAGTGTTTCCTCCTCTGAAAGCTATGACTTAAAAAAAGTATACTTATAAATGACATTTATTATATCATAATAAAGAGATTGTTTATATTTTATTGATACAGTACATTACCAGTGCATTACTTTTCTTTTTAATCCAGCAAAGTATTTACCTAGGTTGAGAATGACTATTTTTGGTGAAGAGCACGAAAAGCTAGTGAGCTGGGACATTGCTTCTGCATGACCTTTCTTGTCACAGAAATAGGTGGTTGGCCTTGTGTTTCTTCTGTGCCTCCTACATTTGTTTGTTGGGCTCCAAAAGTGTCTTTTCCTTTTACCCCTCACATATAGATTTCTAATCCTCAACCCAACTAGTTTTCAGCCAGAATGTGGTATAAGAACTAACTTACAACAGTGTGGTATTGATCACTAAGATGTTCACAAATGTGCTGTTTTTCTTCTGAGTAGGACTGCACTTTGCCACCCTCTTGAGATTAGACATGGCCATGGGAGCCACTTTAGTTAACCAATTATGAATGGTGGCATGTGCCATTTCCAGGAGGAATTTTCAAAGCCACTGTACAATCCAATGGCTTCCCTTTTCCTTCCCTAGCAGTCATGGAGACATGTGAGGAGAAGGAGTCTCCATTAGCCTTTGTTCCTGAGAGACTGTGATGGGCAACGCCCTCTGCCAACCCACATTAGACTTGTAGCATGAGAGAGAAACACTTTTTGTTGTGATATTTAGTGACTGAACTTTTGGAAGGTGTCTGTTATTGTAGTATAACATAGCCTATTCAGACTGAATCAAGCATGTTCCCTAAACCACCCAGTTGTGTACCTGTTTCCAGCGGTATTTACAGTTTTAGAAAACACTTGGAAAGAATCCAAAGGAAAGAATACATAGTGGTAGAATTTTAACATTTGGGACTCCTATAAAGTATTAATATTGGAAGGGTTCTACATTAGGCAAATACTCTACTTCTTCTTCGGGATCAGTAAAAAACAAAACAAGAAAACTAATGAAAAAACAGTCATAGAATTTGAATTTGGGCATATGCCCATGAGGATTTTGTTTTATCTCATTATTCTCTGAAGCAAATATATACTTAGACATGCCCACATTTTTTAAAAATAAAATATGGAAACTACCAAATGGAAGGAGTTGTTGCTCATTTACAGTAACTTCCAATTTAGTGACATCCAGAACATTAAAAAAAAAAGTTTTGGATCCCTCTGCTTCTGTTCAAAATTCTGTCTTGAAGAAAAGAACATGATGAACTGTCCTTGAGTTGCTGTGAAAGGGAAATAAAACTTTATTATCTCTCTCTAAAGTTAGTTAGGGAAGGTTCTTCAGCCTGTCATAGGAAACTGGGAGGAAGGCTGAAGTTAATGAGCTGTTGGCATTGTGATGGCTTATTTGAAAGAAGCTGTGCTTCTCCATAGTGGAGCCATCAGAAAAAAAGAATCAGCACGGCAGCAGAAAGCACCATAATTAATAAGGGACCAAAACAGAATGGTGTTTAATCTAACATGACTATTCCAAACTATAGACAATAACAGTGTGAGTCTTCATTTACAAAGGCAATCTATCACGTGTCCTCCCAAGAAAATGAGAAAGTATCAATCTCTTTAGCTCAAATTTAAAACTGCCGCAGAACAAAATAAACTTCATAGAGACAAAAAAAAAAAAAAAATAGTTTAAAAGATGTGGAGAGAAATGTGAGCAAAAGAGATTTAATCTCTGTTAGCTGGGAAGCAGCAGACAGTGGAAGTTCCATTTACCATCTGTGACTAAATGTACTAATGCCAAACTTTCACTCTCAGTAGTACCTTCAAGTGGTCTGTGGCTTATTATCTGAAGGCTTGGGAATTATAAGTTCTCTCTAATGACACAGTAATGCTGGTAAAGGATGGCTTTAAATATTTCTTAAAGGAATGCCTGATTAATCAAGAAATGGAGTTTGAGTTTGCAGTCCTCAAATTTGCATTCTGAGAATTTGAGAAGGAAAGAACTCTAAAGAGAGGAAGCTCTTTTACAACCACCGTTCAGGTGTTCAGCTTTATGTCAGTGCTTCTTTTATTATAATGGTATTTCTTTTTTTGTCTACACACATTATAAGTATTTGAGCCCTGAGGATACATTTTACTCCAATAGTAGGAAATCAGAGATAACCAAAAATACGTGCATCCTCCTGGTTTAAAGGAAAAGCTTACCCTTTTCTATAGAAAATTAATGGACAAAGATACAAGAAACCTGGATTAACTTGAGGCAATTCAATTTATTGGTCAGTATTAGCACTAGTTAAGTCATCTAGCAGGGAACTCACATTGGAAGATTAAAAATGTGAAAGATTTTTGTAGAAGCAATGACCTCTATTATGAATTATCTACCGAGGTTTCACTTTTATTAAATTGTGTTTTAACAGCACACGTTTTTGCATTACATCTATTTGCAAAGAGAAAATGAAAAAAATGGCTGAAAGTATGTGATAGGAGAAGGCTTTAAATGCTATTAAGTAAGCCTTGATTCTTGCCAATAAGCATTAGAAAAACAGGAGGTCAGAAAATGTGGTTTGAAGTACCATGCTTTCATTAGAGTGAACTTTATTTTTTTATTTTGTCTATATAGTTTTCAGTTTCCTACTATAAAATAAAATCCTTCTCTGAAACAAAATTAATGTAAAGAATTGTCAAAAAAAAGTATGTGTCAGCTTTAAAATAACAAATTTCTAATTATCTGCAGGAAAGATGAAAGTTAAAAAATTTTAAGTTTAAGATTGAATATGAAAATATACATCTATAAAGATTGTTTCTTGGTAAATTTGACATAGTCTAGTTTTCATTATGCTTACTGTTTTTTTATTTACATTTTTATTTCATATGTACCTGACGCTGTTTTTAAAAAATAATTTTGTGTGAATGCATATAAAAATTTAAATTACTTATCTGTATTTTACACTTTACTTTTGCATATAGTTTCATTGTATTTCCAGATTATAAGCCATCTCTATTATTCACATGAACTAAGATGGCCAAGAATTGTTTCAGTGATTTTTCTAAACAGCTAAACATAGTGTAATAAGAATGTTGGAACCACTGTGAATATTATGCCTAATTTACTATTGCAACTGACTATTTCTTTTCTATTAGGACTTAATTCAGATGCTGAGGTTTATGTCTTATGTTTTACATTATGATGTCTCTGTACAGAGAGCTAAATTTTATTTTCATTTTATTTAAATTATTGGATATTTTAAGATAACAGTGATTTTGAGTTGAGGAAAAAACCGGTAGTGGGTTTAAATATAAAGATAATTTTTTATTACAGCAAAACCCACAAAACGTTTACCACCTTAAACTGTTTGTAAGTGTGCATTTCAGTACGTTAAGTATTTTCACATTGTTGTGAAACAGCTATCCTGAACTTTTTCATCTGAGAAATCTGAAACTCTGTACCCATTAACCAACAATTCCCCTTTTCTCCCTTCCCCCAGGCTCTGGCAACCACCATTCCACTTTCTCTTTCTATGAGTTGGACTACTTTAGATATCGCATGTAAATGTAATCATAGAGTAAATATAGTCATTTTGTGACTTCTATATCACTTAGTATAATGTTCTCAAATTTAATCCATGTTGTAGTATGTGACAGGATTTCCTTCCTTTTTAAGGCTGAATACGATTCCATTGTATATATACATACCACATTATGTTTATTCATTAATCCATCAATGCATATTTGGGTTGCTTTCACCTCTTGGCTATTGTAAATAATGCTACTGTAAACATGAATCTGCAAATATTTTTTCAACACCATGCTTTAAATTATTTTTGATATATATCCAGATAAAAGATTGTTGGATCATATGGTAGTTCTCTTTTTAATTTTTAAAGGAACCTACAAATTGATTTCCACAGGAGTTGCACTGTTTTACAATATCACCAATAGAGCATAAAGGTTCCAATGTCCCCCCACATCCTTGCCAACAATTCTTATTTTCTGTTTTTTGGATAGTAGCCATCCCTAGTGGATGTGAGATGATATCTCATTATGGTTTTGATTTTCATTTGTCTAATAATTAATGATGTTGAGCATCTTTTCATATGCTTCTTGACCATTTTTGTATCATCTCTGGAAAAATGTCTACTCAAGTCCTTTGTACATTTTTAAATCACTTTATTTATTATTTTGCTATAACAATTCCTTATATATTCTGGATATTAACTCCTTATCAGATATATGCTTCACAAATATTTTCTCCCATTCAGCAGGTTGCTTTTTTAATCTGTTTATTTTGTTCCTTGGTGCACAAAAGTTTTTAAGTTTGATGTAGTCTCATTTGTCTATTTTTGCTTGTAGCCTGTGCTTTTGGTGTAATATTAAAAAATCATTGTTGAGTACAATGTCATAAAGTTTTTCTTGTAAGTTTTCTTCTAGGAGTTTTACAGTTTTAGGTCTTATGTTTGGGTCCTATCCAATTACAGTTAATTTTTGTATACAGCATAAAATAAAGCTCCAGTTTCACTCTTTTGCAACATCGCTATTCAATTTTCCAAACGCTGTTTGCCAAAGAGACTGCTGAAGAGATCATCTGACTATATACATGAGGGTTTATTTCTGGGCTGCCTATTCTTTTGTTTCCATCTATTTGTCTATCACTATGTTGGTATCACATACTTTTGATTACTGTAGATTCCAAATATGTTTGTAATATTTTATGTTTGTAATATGCTTAGAAATAAGAGAGTGTGAGTCCTCCAATTTTATTCTTCTTTTTCAAACTTGTTTTATCTATTGTAGGAGTCTCCAGATTCCATATCAATTTTTGGATGAATTTTTCCACTTCTACAAAAAATATCTTTGAGATTTTGATAGGCATTATATTGACTCTGTATATCATTTTGGGCAATATGGACAATTAAAGAAATCTTACATCAATGATCAGTAAATATGGGCTGCTTTTCCACTTATTTTTGTCTTTTTAAATTTTTTTCTGTAATGTTTATTTCATTGTAAAATTTTTCACCTCTTTGGTTAGGTTTATTCCTGAGTATTTTATTCATTTGATGTTATTGTAAGTAGAATTAATTTATTTTACAGATGGTTCATTATTTAGTGTATAGAGGTGCAATTAGTTTTTGCATATTGATTTTGCAGCCTGCGACTTTGCTAAATTTATTTATTTAGTCTAACAAGTTATCCATGGAATCTTTAGAATTTTCTGCATATAAGATCATGTTATCTATGAACAAAGATAATTTTACATCTTCCTAAAAATTACATGATTTTAACACAAAATTTAAAGGTGTACGAATTTCACACATTGCTTTCTGTGACATAATTGCAATGGTCCTAGTAGGTCTAAAAAAAAAACAGAAAAATACACTTGAAAATATCATACCATCACCAATTCTGGGGAAAATATAATACCATACACCAATTATGTAATTAGTTTCTAGTTTAAAGTACCCTACATAGACCTTCATCCTCTAATCTATTAACTTCCTTAATCATACTTTTTGTTACTACCTTATCTATTACCCAAAACGATGTTTTAATTTGTGTGTGCTTCATGGTTACTGACATTTTCAATTACATGTCTTAGATTTTTCAAATTCAAATAATAGTTAAACATTGAACAACAGTAATTCTGAAAAAATGAGGACAACCACTACATATATACCTTTCAAATAGTAATGTTAATTGCTGTCTCTCTAAAATGTTAATCATATATCAGTGAGACCAGCATGCAATCATCCTTCTCATGGTCCCAATTATATATTCATAATATCTGTGATTTACATGTGTGACACAGTTTTATTATTAAACTTCAATATAAATAAAAATGGATCAATATACCATCATATGAACAAAATTACAGCATTTTTACATGGATAGATATACACTTACTTCTTTCAAAATCATAAAGCCTGTGCAAGATTTGGGCAGTTGTTTAAATTATGGACATAACTTATTTTATTGAGTTTCACTTTATGATTTCTGGCTTAAGTTAATTTACTATTACTGAAGGAGGTTAGACTAGAGTAATCCATAAGATCACTTCAACAGAAAAAATATGTAATATGTACTCTCATAACCCATGATTAAGAAGATATTGTCTATGGAATATTGGTTATACTAGATGAATCTAACAGGCTACATATATTGAAAGTTTCAAATATTATTTTTAATGAACAAAAGCATCAAGTCAAATAATAAGAAATCATTTTTTCAACATATAGTAGTTTTAAGTTACATTGCAATGGCTTTCTAAAATATTTTTTAAATAAAATTTCTTGAAAAAAAATCCTCTCAGTGGTCTCATCTACTTATTTATATCTGAAAATAAAGGTACTGGCAATCGGTGAGAAATTTGAATAATTGGATACAGATTGATAATCTATGGCAGGGATCCCCATGGCCTGTTAGGAACTGGGTCTCACAGCAGGAGGTGAGTGGCAGGCAGGTGAGCATCACTACCTGAGTTCTGCCTCCTGTCAGATCAGTGGTGATATTAGATTCTCATATGAATGCAAATCCTATTGTGAACCTTTCATGTGGGGGATCTAGGTTGAATGTTTCTTATGAGAATCTAATGCCTGATGATCTGAGGTGGAACAGTTTCATCTGAAAACCATCCCCTTTCACACCCAGGTGGAAAAATTTTCTTCCACAAAACTAGCCCCTGGTACCAAACAAGTTGGGGACCACTGGTCTACAGAATAAAAATATCAAGTCTATTTTACATGAATCATCTTTTTTTATTCAAACATTGACTTTACTCAAAATATTTAATTTGACTTTCAAAACCCTTTTCTTTTCAGTAACATATGGATGAAAGCATTATTCTTAATGACTTATTTCAAATTAAAAACAACAACAGCAACAAAAACAAATTAAAATGTATGATGGTGATGAGCTTACAGATAATCAAGGCAACCTTAGCAACAGATAGATTCTGTCTGTATTCATATGAATTTTGACATTTTTATCAAAATTGAACTCTCAATACATGTATATATTCCCAAATACAGTGTCAGTATTTTTATTTCACTTAAAAAATTTGTACATTAGGCAGATGAATTCTTTGAATGTATGACACCAGTAACAGCATTTTTAATAGCATTACATCATTACATTGTTCTTATTTTCATATATAATCGTGCCACAGGTTGAAAGAGGAAGCACAGCACAGGCAATTATATATCCATTCCCTGGCCCCATTTTTGTAAAACTGTGGTGATTGATTTCATAGACTGTAGTGTTCAATAATACATTCATATATTCATTCATTCACCCAATATTCATGTGACAAACATATATTAAATGTCCATAGTATGCCAGGAAATAGGCAAAGCTTCCTGGTTTTAAAACACAAACAACAACAACAAAAAAATGTAAACTCTAACTTCAAAGAGTTTAATGATAGACAGAGATGAGCAAAGAATTTATCAAACTGTATCAATTAGAAGACAGAGATTTATATAGGATAAATAAGGAGAACATAGATAAGGTGTTAGTGTTATCTGATGGGAGAAGGAAGATAACAAGATCAAGGGAAAATAGTAACAGTATCAAGATGACTCAGAGGCATAGAACATCATGGTTTTCCCGAGGAACTCTAAATGGATTGACATAGAACTGAGGGTCCTGGGATGGGAGGACAGGGTGACCTAGAGCGTACCTTACCAGCAGAAGACATATAATTGAGGCAACAAGTTTATGGAGGGCCTTACATTCAATAAAGTTATCTCACAAGTGGAGATATTATTTTACATATTGCTAAGAATATGCCATGAGTAGATTTATACACTCTATGACAGCAAATGTTTTGAAGTGGCTTAGAAAACTAAGGTGGCAAAAAAGCATACAATGAATTGTTGAAACGATCAGGAGAAAAGTAGGAATATGATAAAACCAGGGCTAAGCGGGCAAACAGAAATGTGTAATGTATTTCCTATATACAATTATTCGGGAAGAGGGCCAAATTTGATTCTGAGTTTACTGAGTGCAAAGTAGAAAAAGAAAGGGAGATACTAGCAAGATTCCTAATATTCATGAGAAAAAACAGTTTCCTAGATAAAAACTAGAAAAGAAAAGGCAGTTGCTTGCAAGATTTCAAGCCCAAAGAAAAAAAGCAAACAGACAGCTATTAAGAATAAGCTTTTAAAAAGTATATCTGAAAGAAATGTCTCTTGTGGGTCTTCATACAAAAGACATCGTGTGATACACGGTAGGATAATCTCAACAGCATCTGCACAATAGATCCAATGATAAATTTATATTTTTAAAAATTATTTTTCATGTCCTTGAGTGTAAGCTGGTAGCCTAAAGCCAAAACTCAAGTTAATAAAAACAATTAGAAGAGAAAACCCAAATGGTGCAATCCAAATCCAGAGCTCTTTAGTGTTCTAGACAGATTCAAGGATAAAGTAGAGACTATTACATGGAATGGCTGAGCTAACTGAATGTAGTGGTGAATCCCCAGAATCAGGGCAAATTCCTTCTAACGTGGAAGATTCTCCCAGTGTTTGGGATGTAGTGCCATTCATCACTGATTAATGTCATTTATGCTTCATCCAATGGAATATCAAGACTTCATTCTATAAATAAAAATCACCAAATCCCCATTCTTCTAAACTCTAACAAAAGAAATAAAAACATTTCTAATATTTTATTTACTTCCATCAGTATAAAAGGAGGCAGTATCTTGCTAAGTAGGAAAAAACTATGAGCTCCATTGCAACCTCATTATCATGCAGTGCCAGAGTGAATTTTTCCTCATAGAATGCTTAGGCCTTGAAACAACCCAATTCTAAATACTCAGAGCAGGGAACAAAAGTATATAGGATCTAAAAATAGTGCCAAAAAGTTTTAGCATAAGGAAAAGGTTGAAAATTAAGAATATCACCATGGCTTAAAATTATAAGCCTACTTGTTTATTCCATTTTTCAATCTATCACTCCTAGGGATTATGCCAAGGTCATGATTTTGGTATGAATTGATAGATACTGAGTTTACATTTTATTGGAGGGGTCAGGGAGTAAACAAACAAACAAACAAACAAAACAAATGAAATAACCATGAGGTGGGGCGTGGTGGCTCATGCCTGTAATCCCAACATTTTGGGAGGCCAAGTCGGCTGGATCACCTGAGGTCGGGAGTTCGAGACCAGCCTGATCAACACTGAGAAACCTCATCTCTACTAAAATACAAAAACCTAGTCAGGCATGGTGGCACATGCCTGTAATCCTAGCTGCTCAGGAGGCTGAGGCAGGAGAATTGCTTGAACACGGGAGGCGGAGGTTGTGGTGAGCCAAGATCGCACCATCGCACTCCAGCCTGGGCAACAAGAGTGAAACTCCTCCTCAAAAAAATAAAAAAGAAAAAAGAAAAAATCATGAACCTGACAATGGCTATGGGAAAAGTGCTGATTATCAGTAAGTCAAACAAACTTAATATTCAAATATTGAAGGATGTGTCATCCTTCCTAAGTCATGATATCAATTGCACTGGTATTTTTTCTAGACTATATTTCACTTTAGACCAAGCCTAATTTTGTTCAGGCCAGAAAACTTGCAGGTCTGTGGTAATTTGCATGACTGAAAAAGAGACTTTCATTATCTCTTTGAGCATGATAGAAAAAAAAAAAATCAGCTGAAATTGTTCTCTTGGAGGTTGCTTCAGGCCAAACAGGCAATAATAAGGTAATAAATAAGACTTTATGTGAGTCCGTGGAAAGAACTTATTGAAAGATGAGTATATTCCACTCTAAAACTATTCTCTTAGGTAATTTTGCAAAGCAGAATTTCAGAATTTAGAAGATTATTACTCTGATGTGAGAGTCTGGCTATGCCTGTGATGTAGTCTATTGTAAGTAAATAAAGTAAGATGTGAATTCATGTCCTTTAAAATATTTCTTCTTCTTCACCTTGCTCTTAATATAGTTCTTCAGTGAGCATAATTCTTGATTTAAGTTTTATTTTACTAAATAACACACCTACTCAGTGTTTCGTCACTAGTATAGATCTTCTTATTTTCAAAGTGAACTAATGAAAAGTTCAGACTCTCTGGAAAAAAATAAATCTATGATTTCTCTTTTGCATGTGAATTCCACCAGCAACAGTAGGGCCTGTTTCATGATTTATTATGTATGAGGCCATTTTGTTGTTGTAATACACATGAAGGAGCATTTTCTGTGCTTCATAATTGAGCAATAAGACATCAACTGCAAGCGCCTGCCTGACTCCACGGAATATTTACAAGAATGAAGACTGAAGTGCAAGTGATTTCAATCATCAGAACAGTGCAATAATCTCAAAGAAAAAAATACTTGTAACTCCTAATGCTATTCAAAATTGAAATTATAAAAATTGAAACATCTGCAACTACTGTATCCACTCACTGTGTATTATTAATTTGGGGATGCTGTTGTTAGCAAATCAGAAAATTCCATTTGTGCTAAGAGTTCTGAAACTATTCCACAATGAGAAGTTACTTATTTTTCTATTGACATTTTCTAAGAAAATGGCTTATTCCTGCAATTCACTTGATAGTAAAACTGTACAAAGATTTCTCAGGGGAATCCAGTTACTTTGAACAAAGAAAAAAGTCTCATTGATTATTTGCTTCCAGATTTGGAAGCTGGAAAATGAGACTCTGTCTCTGATAGAAAACATGCATTTTAGGAGCTGAACACATGGAGGTTCCTGGAAGGTGGTGAGCCCAGGGAGGGTATGGAAGCTCCACGCCTCCTTCCTTTCTTATACCTCGTCCTATGCATCTTTTCATCTGTATCCTTTGTAATACCTTTTATAATAAACTGGTAAATGTAAGTAAGTATTTACTGAGTTCTGTTAGCAGCTCCAGCAAATTATTAGAGCCCAAAATGGGGCTGTGGGAATTCCAATTTGAAGCCAGTCCATTGGCAGTTCAGGAGGCCTGGACTTGTGACTGGTGTGTGGGGGGGATTTGGGGTGCATTTGTGGGGATTGGGCCCTCAAGCCATGGGGTCTGACACTGTCTCCAGGTAGATAGTGTTGGAATTGAATTGGAGGACATGGAACTGGTGTCTGCTGCTTGGTGTGTGGGCAACCCTACAAATTGGTCACAGAAGTCTTCTGTGTTGATGATTGTTGTGGTTGTGTGAGAGCAGAGGCAAAAGACTTTGAGAGAGTTTTTTTCTGACATACTGGTTGGTAGTGGTGGGATATGCCGGACTGGCCCAGGCTTACAGAAACATCAGGTTTGGGAAGAGAAAGGGTAAAATGGTGAAGAGATGAAGAACCATTGATTCCCATGTGGCCACGTGGCCACCCACTGTATAAAGCTACAGCTAGGTTGAGATCAGCTACTAAAGGTAAAAGTTACCAGTGGACTTTAGAGATGAACCTAACTTCCAGTGAATTGGTTCACTGGATACATAAGGAAATGCAAACTATGAAAAAAAGGTTCTTGTTATGTATAATAGCTAAAATGAAACTAAGAGAGCATTGGGTTGGACCTTGAGGCTGGACCAAGCTCAGATGTGTGTTTGTGTGAGCTCAGGCCACTAGCCTGAATGCCACCCACAACGGAGAAAATTATACCAGTACAACAGAAACTACCTCTGAGACCTATGGTTGCCAAAAATGTAGTTAATATGGGGGAAGGGCAAAATCAAGCACAGTGGTTTGGATTTATGTCCCAGCCCAAATCTCATGCCCCCAATTGTAATCCCCAGTGTTGGAGGAGGGGCTTAGTGTGAGGTGATTGGATCATCGGGGTAGAGTTCTCCCTTGCTCTTCTCATGATAGTGAGTTTTCATGAAATCTGGTTTTTTAAAACAGTATAGCACCTCCTCCTTCACTTTCTTCCTCCTGTTCTGGCTGTAAGGCATGCCTGCTTCCCCTTCATGTTCCTCCATGATTGAAGGTTTCCTGAGGCCTCCCCAGCCATGCTTCTGATATAGCCTGTGGGAGCATGAACCAATTAAATCTTTTTTATTTATAAATTACCCAGTCTCAGGTATTTCTTCACAGCAATGAAAGAACAGACTAATACAGAAGACTGGTACTGAGGAATGGGGCGCTACTGTAAAGACACCTGAAAATGTTGAAGTGCCTTTAGAACTGGCTAACACCCAGAGGTTGGAACAGTTTAGAGGGCTCAGAAAAAAAAAAAAAACAGGAAAATGAGGGAAAGTTTGGAACTTCCTAGAAACTTGTTAAATTGTTGTAACCAAAATGCTGATAATGATATGGACAATGAAGTCCAGGCTGAGGTGGTCTCAGATAGAGATGAGGTACTTATTGGGCCAGGCCCTTTTCCCCACACCTCCCCCTACAAATCTCTTCATCCATATTCTTTGTCATATCCTTTAGAATAAAATAGTAATCATAAAAAGGAAAAACAAAACAAAACACCCATTTAAAATCCTCCCTGAGCTGCACAAGTTCATCATTTTTGTTACTGTTTTAAGTAATACACGTAAATGGAATAACATTTTGTTCTATTATATATGATTATTATTAGAAGGCATAGAATTCAGCAGAAATCTTTAGCTGGGTCCGCTTATTAAAATTGAAATAACTTCAGTGCAAATACTCTGAAATACTTAAAAAATTTACAGAAAAATTCTGAAATAATTGCAATGTGGTTGAAAAGATAAAACCAAGAGAGAAAATCAGGGATTTTACTATGATCTTTCAAGAAAAAAAAAAAAAAAACTGTAAATTAACTGCATGGTTGTTAGGAAAGATGACAGTTGTACAGAGGATAAGTAAGCTATTTCGCAGAACCACAGATGTATACAATCAAGAGAACCCGATCAGCATCACTACCTTATACTGTTGGCCCTAATGACAGTTTTATTAAGTCCAAAGGAGGCTTGAGGCCCTGAGAGGCAGTCAGCCTTTCCAGGAAAGACTGGTGTAATTTTTTTCTCAATATGAACACAGAAACTCATATATGATACCTTTAAAGATCATCAAGGTCATAATTCTTACATAAGAAGCTGAGGCATAAACTCTAACATTTGAAAGACCTTGGGCAAGAGAGGAAAGAGAGGCCCACATATATCTAAATCTTTAAGAACCATGAATTGAGCCATAGATTTTAAGTAAAATTTTAGTAAGCATGTTCTTTCCTCTTTCCTTGACAATTAACCTGTAATGTCAAAATAACGTTAGAAAGCCTATGGGCTCACAATGAACTAAACTTGGTAAAATATTTTAAACAACCGAATTTAATCATTACTACCTGTCAGAGTATTTTGATTGTATTTAGATAAGCAATAAAATAAAGATATGTAAGTTATATTTTTGTTTTATATTTTTCATTTAATTTGTGTCAAAGGGTAGAAAGTTTCAGTTACGCAGCATGAATAAGTTCTGGAGGTCTAATATACAATATGAGAACTGTAGTTAATGATGACATATTGTATTCTTGAAATTTGCTAAGCAGGTAGATCTTCAGTGTACTCACCACAACAAAATAAAAACTGTGTGAGATGATGTCTATGTTAACTAGCTTGATTGTGGTGATTATTTCACAATGTATACCTATATTAAAACACCTTAAATATCTATAATTTCTATTTGCCAATTATATCCCAATAAAGCTGATAAATATTTTGGTGTTTTTGTTTTAATTTCAGAAAAATCAAAATTTCTGTCTTTATAATTAAACATTTCATGTAACTTGTTCTCTGTTGCAAGTAATCCCAAATTAGAACACTTTTTTGAGTTATTTTACTTCTTAGGTAGCTGTTTAACATTAATTTCAGCATGGAAAAACTTGACCCTGCTGAGACAATGGCAACTGGAAGTATAATTAAACGGCATAGTCATACTTAGATTTGGAAACGAGCAATTCATTTTAAAAATTGTGTGCAAACATTGTAATGAGCTGATATGTCATAAATTCATTACCAAACCCACAAAATATTCTAATTTCTTCATATAATTTTCAAGTCACTTAAAAATCATACAATATTTCTGAAATTCATATTTTCCATGCTGGAATATTATAAAGAAAATGTTAAAAGAAGTATGTCGATCACTTTGATAAAAGTTCTTTTCAGTCAGGAATATACATTGACATATAATGGCAAAAAAAGAGTGTCTATAGTAATTAGTTTTAACATTACTTCTCTGAAAATTTTTTTTTTCCGTAGTCACAAAAATATTTTTGTTTCCTTGCTCTATTTTCCTCATATTTGAAAGTCAATTTTGTCCCATATTCCTCTATTATTTTCCTAAAACAATCTCTATCTTTTAAATATTTTATAATTATTTTAAAAATTATTTTAAGCACAATTTACAAATGTAAATCTGTTCCTTTATGTTTCTACTAACATTAACAGCAAACAAAAGTTCATATCCAATTACTACGTAAAAAAAAAATAAAAATAAGCACAATTTACAGTTTACAGAAACTCAAATTTCCTTTTGGCTTAAGAATCATTTGCCACTTTAGTAATTTTTCTTCTGCATTTTGATAAACTTAATAAAATTGCTTTAACAGCATTTAGTTGACATTTATATTTTGTGTCTGAGAGTGCCTATAAGTTGAAGTTGATATATGCATCATTCATCAAGATATTTCATCTTTGAGCTGATTCAAAATATATTGTATTTAATCTATAAGTTGTTCCAAAAAGTGTCATCTATATAGGCACAACTGAGGTCATGTCTCCTTGAAGAAAATTCAGACTATTATATATGACATTCCACACGCACATGCACACACACACACACACACACACACACACACACACAAACACACGCTGCACTTATGGATTTGGAGCTGAACAAAGTAAATGCCATTGTCATAAAACAATATTTTAAAATACTATAAATAATGCTGAGGATTTAAATTTACCTTTACATTACTTTTTATTAGGTATAGATTAAAATTGATTTTGTTTCTATCATTCAGTATTCATCCAGATACCAATTTAAAGACTGATGTGATTCTTTGTGCATGTTGCATCTAGAACTACATAAGAATAATATAAATTACTAAATAATAGTATTTTTTAGCCATCATGTCCTACTATTGAAAATGTGCATTAATTTGTTACATCTCTAGAACCATGAAAGAGAGGCAAAGAAAATGGATACTTGGCACTGCTAGAAAATAACACTTCTTTATGCGGGAGGCTATTATATTCATGCTCTCTGAGACAAAGAATTTGACAAATTATTCTGCACTACTCCAACTGAAGTTCTCCCCACCCTCTGAAGCAGTGTCTATCTCCTACATTGTCAGTGGCACAAACTGTGCATCTTTCCCTCATTTGGATATTGTGGTCTTGTGTCAAAGACACTGAGAAAGAGAAGTAACAAAGGGCTTCCTGGGCTTATTTTAGGTATTTAACACACTCTGATGCTAGTGACCTAGGACAAATTCAGAAAACAAAACTGCCTAGGAAAGGGGATTTAATTGTTCAAGATGTTTCACAGCCAATTAGTAATAAAGCCAAGTGCAGTACTATGGTTTCTTAATCCCTGTATGGAGTTTTTTTTTTTTTAAAAAAACATAACCTTTTTATTTTCTGTGAAAAGCCTGTATAAAGTTATTTTACTAAATCTTCCTAATTTTATCATCATTCAAAGAAAGCTTGAGGGTTATGATAAATCATATAGTGACTTTGTCTAAATGAACTCTATAGTAAATTGCGTGCTATAGCTCTGAAAAGCTAAGGTAATATAGTAATAAAATATGGCATTTTATATTTTTGTGACATTTCATGCTTTTTTTTTTTTTTTTTTGAGACAGAGTCTTGCTCTATTGTCCTGGCTGGAGTGCAGTGGTGCAATCTCGGCTCACTGTAACCTTGCCTCCCAGGTTCGGGTGATTCTCCCAAGCAGCTGGGATTACAGGTGCATGCCATCATGCTCAGCTAATTTTTGTATTTTTAGTAGAGATGAGGTTTCACCAAGTTTGCCAGGCTGGTCTCTAACTCCTGATCTCAAGTGATCCACCTGCCTTGGTCTCCCAAAGTGCTGGGATTACAGGCAGGCATGAGGCACCACACTAGGCCACATTTTATACTGTTAACTAGATAAATCTAAAAAAAAGTATAGGAATTTGAGACTAGTGAACTCAGAGTCAAGAAGCCTTGATTTTAATCTCAGCTCTGTAATTGGCTACACATTGTAGTTTCTCTGAGGCAAAACAAATAAATAAGAAAACATGAAATCTTCACCTTTTTTAGCTCTATGAGTTTATACGTAATAAGTTTAACAAATAAGTATAGGGAAGAACAATTATTTTATTGTATGTCAGTAGATTTTTCTCTTCAATAAAGAGAACTGTTTTGCCTCTTTGTTCAGAGCTGTGATTTCAAAATGAGGCCCCTCATAGAACATCATCCACATTACCTGAGAGCTACTTAGAAAAGAAAATGCTCAGGGCCTATAACAGACCTATTGAATTAGAAACTGGGGCTGTGTGAACCATCAATTTCATTTTATTTCTAGGTGATGTCAATGTATCCTCATGTTTAGGAACCACTGCTCCAGAATACTCATTTAGACCTAGGAAAAATGTAAAGAGAAAGTGATAAAATTTGGTGTGAATTAGTTATGGAAACATTTGGCAGATGTTAAAGATAGAATGCCATAAATTAATTTTGTGTAAACAAAGTGGGTTAAATGTAACCTTCATAATATGAGAAAAGAGACTATAAAATGTTCATGCTCCTTACCTAGTGTTTCTCAGAAAATGGTTAATCATTTGAGGTGGCAAGTGCCTTTCTATTGGTGGCAATGGTTGGTCCTTTATGCAGTGCAAAAGGGGTTTACATTGTTCTGTTTTTCAACAAAGCGAATAACAAAATGTGGCAAGGAAAGGTAGAGACAGAGAGCTCAGATTTAAGTACACAAAGAGGACCAGGACTCTTTAACCATTCTAGTATTAATAAGTGAAACCAGAAGCAACCTTTATTTGCAACATTTTCTTTGTGAAAGAGAGCAAAGTTTTTCATGAAATCAGTTTTCAAAAACGAAACTTAACAAACAGTATGAGAAAGCCCAAGAGCTAAGTGACAAAAGTTCTAAAGAAAGAAGCAGATATCCCAGGACACAGAAGCACACTCTAGTTGATTCCAAGAGCCTAGAAGAATACTATCTGGATTATTGCCCTTGAATCTCCTTGTCAGTTTAATTATGAGTTTAACCAAGAATAGATACTAGCAACTAACATTGAAATTCATTGTATGTCATGGTACAGAAAGTCTAGAAAACTCATTTTACTGTGTGTTTTCAGTCTTTTGATGCTAATTAGGAGGCATTTTAATAAAGCTTTGAGCATCAGAAGAAAACCTCTAGGTATGATTATTCACATACATGTGAATTGGGTGGATTCTAACCAACTATTTAGTTTGCAGACTGCATTGATAAAATAGCTGTAACAAGGCTTATTTCTTTTCGTGTATGCTGTATGTTATATTAGCATGATAGCTGAGGGAAGAGACAAGTAAGCAAATGTGTTTATGCACTGAAGAGCTAGAGAATAGTCAAAGATATTAAAATAAAGGAGAAATAATGTTTGATAAATGTAAGGAGACTTGAAAGCACCAGGAGTACACTGATATATGCCATTTATGCAATATTAATTCCAGCCATTTATTTCAAACTTTGTGTTATTGAAAAATAGCTAAACTTAAAGTCATTCGGAAAGACAAATGAGAAGGAAGAAAATGTAGTATAAAAACATTAGAAGGATATATGTAAAATAGATGCATAAGTTAGTCTTCAACAAAAATGTTACTAGTGCTGTTTTGTAGAAAGAACATTTTCCCTTTTGAAAATAATAGAAACATAAAAAAAATTATTCTACAAATTTATTTTATTAGTATTAAAGATCCTATCAAACCAGACTCCTTAAAATTAAACTCAAGATTTCTCTAGATTCAAATTACAAGTTAAAATTATTTTATTGGCTGGGCGCGGTGGCTCAAGCCTGTAATCCCAGCACTTTGGGAGGCTGAGACGGGCGGATCACGAGGTCAGAAGATCGAGACCATCCTGGCTAACACGGTGAAACCCTGTCTCTACTAAAAAATACAAAAAACTAGCCGGGCGAGGTGGCGGGCGCCTGTAGTCCCACTTACTCGGGAGGCTGAGGCAGGAGAATGGCGTAAACCCGGGAGGCGGAGCTTGCAGTGAGCTGAGATCCGGCCACTGCACTCCAGCCTGGGCGACAGAGCGAGACCCCGTCTCAAAAAAAAAAAAAAAAAAAAATTATTTTATTATTTGTTAATGTTAAGGTAACTCTGGATCAAATTTATTATGCACTGTTTGAAAAGTAAATTAGTAATCAGCTCAATATATTTGAATTGAGAGTTGTCAAAAGAAAAACTTTAGATAAAATAAATTGAACAGGGTTTATTTGAACAAAGAACAACTCATGAGTCAGGCAGCACTCAAAACTGAAAGACATTCAGAAATCTCTGCTCCAGCACCTCGAGCAGCAAGTTTGTTTAGGCTGAACACAGAAACAAATAAATTACTTAATTGGCTATAGCTAGGTGTTTGCTTTACTTATGTATGGTCTAATGGGAGATCTCTTGTTATATAACCAATTGGCTGGTTGACAAGTTGTCATTGGCTGAGGATCTCTCTCTCCCCTTCAATCAATTATAAGAAATGCCTCCAAATTAAATTCCAGGTTCCTTAAGTATAAGCTTTGGTTACAGAGACAACCTTTGGCTAATGGCCTTCTTATTTGCTTTGATAGAGTAAAGCATGCTGTTAGTAATGATGTTTTCCACCTAAAGTATTCATATGCTGATATATATTTATTTATTTTGTAAAAACTCATAAATCAAATTCATAAAAGTAAAAAAGAAATAAATTCATTATCAAGATTTCTGTTATAATTATGGACATACAGAAGAAGGATTTCAATAATTCCAATTAAAATATATTTTATCATTGCAATTGTTTTCACATTGAAACAGACACTAAAAATATCAAAGTAATAGCTATAATAAAATTATTAATTACTTACCTCTGAGAAAATGGTGTGGAATATGTTTCAAACTGAAAGCTATAAAAACATGGAAAATTTTATATTTTAACTTCAGGCAAAAAGTAACACAGTTTCAGTGCAATAAGGCAACAGAGAATCAAATAGTGAAAATAAGTCATTACTAGGGAACTTGAACCATGACTAAAACATAATAAAAATGTGTCACTACTGAAATATAAAATATATTTGTCAGACATCAAAAATTAAATGGGCTTTAATGTTGCATTGTATTACACAGATAGAGCCCATATTACTGATCCTTGTTCTCCACTTGGGAATGAGGGTGACCTTACAACACAGAAAAAATTATGATTTGAAACATAAAGCAATAATTTTTATCTCACGACACCAGTGTGTGAGGAGTTTGTTTGGGTGCTTTCAAATTATTTCCTTCCATTTTTTAATAGTTATCCCATTTTCTGTAATACTTAAATATTAGTTTTATGTGAAAATATAAAATAGATTATATATAAAATATATAAATATATATAAAAATATAAAATAGATTATATATAATGAAAAATATAAAATAGATATAAATTATCATAAATGATATTGATAATGATAAATGATTATCATAAATGATAATTTATATCTATTTATTTTTACTTCTAATACATCTTGCCCAACTCTCATTAAATGAGCATTCAAATTATTTATTAAAAAGTAAATACATATACCATATCATGAGAGTTTTATATAATTTGATGGAACATAGTATGGAGAGTAAGAAAGACAATAGTTGTTGAGGCATTAGAGAACTAGTTAATTTGGGCATCAGGATAAGTAAAAGACCAACTAGTGTTCTCCAAACTCCAGAGCAGTTGAAGCAACTCTTGAGGATGTTGAAGAAAAAATATACATGTGCTTTTTTTCAGGTCTCAGAAATTAAAACATGTTTGGACAATGGTCTGCAAATGAATGCATTCAAAAGTTTAAAGCCAGAATCTCCATCTCCTTCACCAAATTATTTAGTATTGCATGTATTGTGGAAGGACTCGTGTGTTAAATTATAAAAACACCCATGAAATTAGGACTAGAAGCCTGGGTTACAAACAAGTAAACATTAAAGATTGTCATGCTGACCGATGGTCTGAGTACTGCTGCTAGTAATGTTTATTAGGCAATCATATCTGGACTGTGGTTTCTGGTATAAATTAACTTCTGATTTCTCTCATTTGTGACTCAACAAAGAGAGAGATATTATGTTTGTTTCATTGTGAGATTTATTTTTATCAAAATAGAAATAGAATAATTTTATTTCAGTTTTAGAAATAGAAATACAGACAATATTGAAGCTAATACAATATAGAAAAACCCAATCAATCTTCTATTCAAGATGGGGTAAAGAAGTTCATATTCCCTTGAAAATGTTCTCAGTTGCACAATAATGTTTAGTGTCTAATTATTAATTATTCTTGCTCATACCATCAGAAGTTTCTCTCTGTGAGAAATCTAGAGATTCCTGGGAAGAGTTCAACAATGTATTTTCATCTTGGTAAAAGTCTGATTTATGAATAAATAGTAGACATTTTCCTCTCAAAAACAATCAGTATAAGCATTTTTAGTGAAAGAGAAAAACTGAATTACTTACATTTTCTTCAAGACTAATTATTGCCCAATTTCATGTTTTACACTTTTAAAATATAAATAATATGACAAAAATAGTAACTGAATAAGGAGAAAATTATTTCAATAATCTATACCTTTTTAACCCAAAAAGTATTTCTTAATAGATACAAAGCATAGGTACATTTTGAGGAAAGAACAATGACATGCTCTTCGGTCTGAGAATCCAGGTAACTGTGATGAATCTTTCATTTTGGATGGAAATCTTCGCTTTATTTTAGTGACAAAGGAAAGTGAATAATGTAGGACTCCGAAGAAGCAAGAAGTCTGAAACCACCACGGACAATAATGGAGTAAAGGGGCATCTTACTCCACGCCAGCTGCTATAACAGGATCTCTGAAAACGGGTAATTTATAAAAAACATATATTTATTTTTGAGAGTTCTGGAGGGTGGAAAGTCTAAGGTCAAGGCACCAGCATGTTTAGTGTCTGGTAAGGATTGCTTTCTGCTTCCAAGATGGCATCCTAATGCTGTACCCTCTGGAGGGGAAAAACACTGTGTCCTGGCATGGCAGAAGACTGCAAGGCAAAGGCGGACAAACTCCTTCCATTAAAGCCTTTTACAAGGTAAGTCATCTCATTCATCAGAGTGAAGCCCTGGTAACTCAGTCACCTACCAAAGGCCATATTTCCCAATGTTGTTGCACTGGGGATTAAGTTTCAACATAAATTTTGGAGGGGGAAAATCATCCAAACTATAACAAGGCACACAAAACTGAAAGGATTGGTAGAGATTTGTAAGTTACTTCTGTTAGTCATAGCACCAAATCCAGCAGATTGTAATATTCTCCTCCATTATGACCAATATAGTGATTGACTTGGGGCCTATGAAGACTTTTATATTTTGGGATATAAACAAAAAAATTATTGAATTAAAAAAAATATTCTGTGGGTTTGTAAGTGGTGTTCTCTCAGGATGATGCACCTGGACAATTGATGATACTCATGGACATGTAAATATATATGGATTTATTATATCACATATAAATTCATATGTAGGACTTATATCCATATACATGGCATATTTCTATATAATAGAGAAAACTATGCTTAGTCTTTTTTTTTTTTTTTTTTTTTAGATGGAGTCTCACTCTGTCGCCCAGGCTGGAGTGCAGTGGCCAGATCTCAGCTCACTGCAAGCTCCGCCTCCCGGGTTCGCGCCATTCTCCTGCCTCAGCCTCCCGAGTAGGTGGGACTACAGGCGCCCGCCACCTCGCCTGGCTAATTTTTTGTATTTTTTAGTAGAGACGGGGTTTCACCGTGTTAGCCAGGATGGTCTCGATCTCCCGACCTCGTGATCCGCCCGTCTCGGCCTCCCAAAGTGCTGGGATTACAGGCTTGAGCCACCGCGCCCGGCCTACTATGCTTAGTCTTAAGCAAACATCGTTGAATTGCATATCCTCTTCTAAGACTACAGAGTACAAGTGATGAGTGTGAAAACAATTGATTTTCTGACTAGAATCAACGAGCCCTATATAGCCTTTCAACCTTAGTTTGATATTTTAAATTTGGATTTTAAAAAAATAGGTTCAAATATTATTTTATCCAGGGTTCTCAGTGCCTTAGTCTAACTGATCGTCTCAAATGTGAATGTTAGATACAAAGGCATATTTTTGGTGCCTCTTCATTTTACATGAAGAGAGAAATTTCAAGTGTTTTCCTGGAAAGCACCTAATAGCTTTAGACTTTTCCTGTCGGTATAGTATGGTCAAGAAAGTAGTCATTAAAGTAGAAATTAAAGTCATCAAAGTAGAAAAGAAAATTAGTATAAAGAAAGGTTGATATTTTCACCAGTTGAGAATTTCACTATGTAGACTCATAGGGCACTCTGAGTAATTGATTACAATATCTAGAAAGAATTACTTGCCAGTAGTGATTGCAAAAAAAATGGTGACTAGAAGGACGACACACAGCTATCTCAGATTATGGTTTTCTTTTCTGTCTTCCCGGGACTATGAAAATCCCTCATGGGTAATTCAAGTGTTAAATTTTTATTCCTATGTCAAACGAATCCACATTTGAATGCACATACATTTTAAAGAATAAAAATATCCAATGAAAAGGGAGATTGTCAGAAAGATTATCAGGATTACCTTGACCTTTGGGGCATCCTGGCAGAATTTTCATGTCCGGGCTTACTCTGATTTAAGATACCTTTCACAGGTAAGGATCTTGCAAATGGGGTTTCTATTTCTCCGTGGAACAGCCTCTGTAAATTTCCTGGGAACTCCAGCAAGTTAATCTCCGCTGCCGCTGTTTTCTGGTAGTCCTCTCAAGTACTAGATAGGTAATCTAGGATGATTCATTCCTCTCCAGCTCTCACACATTCTGTTGTGATGAATGTTCAAGAAATGCATCGATGTTCTGCCGTGATAATAAAGTTTTTGGACTGGTTTTGCAAATCTTTTACCTTAACCAAGGAAACACTGTAATACTCAAGTGCCAGAGAGCATCACAGTCAAATTAGATTGTCTGCAGCTGGAAAGCAATTTTTGCTAGTAAGATATAGACTGACATAAACGAGGTGAAAGACAAATGAAGATATGCATGTTTTCTGTTTGAGGTGTATATTAACAGTTTTGATGTAATGTTTTCTTTACACAGCTTTAAAAATGGACTTTTTTATGGTTTTAATCTAAGTTAAGGTTGGGAGGGCCTGAGGCAGATAAAAACAAAACATTTGAGTAATTGAGTAATATTCAGACAAGCCTGAGCAATGAATAAACTAGTGAAATTCAGTCAGATGTATAAAGAAGTAGAATAAATCTTCAAGGCTTCCCTCATAAATATTCATTTACGCAGACAACACCAAACACTGTGTATGTTCATGTGTCTGCACATCTATCAAGTGCCAAAAATCCACTAGTTAATCTCCATAAAATAAAAACTAGCTAATCTCCATAACACACAAACCATGAGGGAATGCCTTAGATCTCTTAACTTTAAATTTTTTTTCATTAACTTTTAGCTATCTACTCCTGTTAGCTTCCACTGGTACATATGTTTGAGATCCTGGGAATGCAATAAGTTATATTTATGTTACTTTTTTCATGATTTCTTTATTAAACATTTATTAAGTGACTAGTATGTGATAAAGATATCTGAATTGGAAGTAGACCCTAATACTAAGGAGCTATTGACAAAGAGGAAATCTAAAATGAATAATAGAATAAAAGCAATGCAAAGTAGAACTTACAAAATGTATAGAGAAGCATCAAAAAAGGTAGAATGCAATTTCATAGGAAGGTGAGATTATTTACACCTGGGAGTTAAAATATTTTAAATTATTTAAATTTTATTTGAATGTGTTAATACATCTCAATGATTTAAAACCCAACGAAAGTGAGACCTCTATAATTCTTTAAACGAATATTCTATAAATGTTTATTGATATACCTCAATTGGCATGTTAAATTTTGGATTGTGTTCCAATTTTAGATTAGGAGGGAGGCCCTGTGAGAGGACTGAGTATCTTTCAATTTGGGTTAAAGCAATTATGAAAGACTCCATTCCATCTTTGTTTACATGGAGCTTTATTCCTTTAATGCTAATAACTCAAAATTTAAACAATAAAGTACAGGATTTGCTCCACATTAGGTCATCTTATGACACAATTTTATTATTTTGGTTGATGAACTTTGTATTGCTGTCAAGATATCATTTGAGAGTGACACAAGAATTAATTTAAATAATTACCAGCTCCTATATTTATTTTCTTCTTTAAAGAAAATTGTTTCTCTCACATGAAAGGATAATTCCTCCAAATTATTACACATTGCTCACTAGTGAAAAGTTATGAGAAAATGGTTTTATTCTGGAGTTCGAAAATACGTCAAACTATATCAGCAAAGAGAGGTTTTTTTTAAGCTATTCTTCAACAATATCTTTTTTTCTTTCTTTTTTGAGACAGAGTCTTGCTCTGTCGCCCAGGCTGGAGTACAGTGGCTGGATCTCAGCTCACTGTAAGCTCCGCCTACCGGGTTTATGCCATTCTCCTGCTTCAGCCTCTCAAGTAGCTGAGACTACAGGCGCCCGCCACCACGCCCAACAATATTTTATTATTAAAAAATATTTCCAGTGATCAATACTTTATTTAAGGAATTATTAAAAGCAGATGAATATTGTTTAGTTTAAATTATAGATGACAAATTTTTTTATTTGTAAAAAAAGTTAATGAATTATTCTAGATACAACATTTATTTTAAGAAACTATGGATAAATAAAAATGCAGAAGGAGACTTTTCTTCAGATATAAAGAGTAGCTCCAATGTTTCTCACATTTTAATTTAGCTACCAAGTTCTTATTCATATTTAATACAATTCACACATGTGTTTGGAAAATGAATAAAATGGAGGAAGAAATTACATGTCTTCAGTTTGGTTCTATAGATTAATCTCAGCTCGTTATATCAATTGATATCCCTGATACGTATTTTCAGCTGTACTCACACATCATCATCACCCACAGGCAGGTATATGTATATGGTTTATATACATATATGATTAGAATTATACTCAAAAGCACATTTTTGTTTTTCCAAAAGTGCCTACATGTCTAAAAATAACTGTGCTCTTCTGCAATATTCCATTACGATTCCATATGAAATAATATTACTTTAACAGCAAGACTATATTTGGCTTTATTCTCAAAGGGAATTGAAATACATCATATTAACACAAAACTAGATAAAGTCTCCTTAATAAAATTTGTCATTCCAGAAACCCATATGGAATTTTCAAATGTTTATGTCTCAATTTCCCACTCAAGGTATAGACTATTTCCACAACCCCAGAAAGTGCTCCTTTTCATTCAATCCTCTAGTCCCCACTCCATAATCATTATCTTGTTTTCTATCAGCATAGATTAGTTTTGCTTCTTCTACAGATTCATAAAATACAACAGAACTATAGTTTTTATGTGTTTGTGTATATACATATATTTACACACACACACACACATATATATTATGTAATTGTATGTAGCTTCTTTTCTCAGCACAATGCTTTTAATATCCCATCCATGTTGTTGCATGTATCAATTATTTATTTCATTTTATTGCTGAGTGGTATTTCAATTATATGACAAATCTACAAATTGGGTGGTCATTCTCCTATTACTGGACATTTAGGTTGTATCCTATTTTGGGCTTTTTATTTTATTTTATTTTATTTTATTTTATTTGAGACAGAGTTTTGCTTTTGTTTTCCAGGCTGGAGTGCAGTGGTGCAATCTCAGCTCACAGCAACCTCTGCCTCCAAGGTTCAAGCGATTCTCCTGCCTCAGCCTCCCCAGTAGCTGGGATTACACGCATGTGCCACCACACTCAGATATTTTTTTTTTTTTTCTGTATTTTTATTAGAGACAGGATATCTCCATGTTGGTCAGGCTGGTCTCAAACTCCTGACCCCAGGTGATCTGCCTGCCTCGGCCTCCCAAAGTGCTGGGATTACAGGCATGAGCCACCACATCTGGCCTATTTTGGGCTATTTCTAATAAAGAAGTTATGAATATTCTTGGGTAAACTGTCAATTTAATTTTTCATGGATAAATAATAGCAGTACAAAAAGGAACATACCTCAACATGAAGACAACACATGACAAAACCACAGCTAATATCATACTTAATGGGGAAAATTTGAAAGCATTCCCTCTAAGAACCGGAACAAGACAAATATAACCACTTTCACCATTCTTCAACATAGCATTGGAAATCCTTGTCAGAGCAATCAGGCAAGAGAAAAAAAAAAAAAAGGCATTCAAATTGAAAAGGAGGAAGTCAAATTATTCCTGTTTTCTGATTATATGATCTTATATCAAGAAAATCCTCAAGACTTAATAAAAAACTCTGAGATTTGATAAATGATTTCAGTAAAGTTTCAGTATAGAAAATCAATGCACAGAAATTAGTAGAACTTCTACACATCAATAACAATGTAGCCAAGGACCAAAGCAAGAAGGTAACCCAATTTACAATAACTACAAAAAAGATAACAAATAAAATACCTATGAATATATTCAATGAAGGAGGTAATAGTCTTTTATAAGAACTGCAAAACACTGAGGAAAAAGTCATATGTGACAAAAATATATGCAAACATATTCTGTATTCATGGATTAGAAGAATCAATATTGTTAAAATGGCCACACTGCCAAAGGCAATCTACAGATTCAGTGCAATCTATCAAATTGCTAACATTATTTTTCACATAATTAGAAAAAAACAGCCCTAAAATTCATATGAAACCAGAGAAGAGCCGGATAGCCAAAGCAATTCTAAGCAAATATAACACAGCTGAAGGCATCACATTATCTGACTTCAAATTATATTACATGGACATAGTAACCAAAAGAGCACCGTAGTGGGATAAAAACAGACACATAGATCAAAGGAACAGAATAAAGAACCCAGAAATAAAGTTACATTCTTACAACCAACTGATCTTTGGTAAAGTTAACATAAATACACATCGGGGAAAACACATCTTATATGATACATGGTATTGAGAAAACTGGATAGCCATATGTGGAACTAAAACTAGACTCATGTTTCTCACAATATACAAAAATTAACTCAACATAAATTAAACACCTAAACATAAGACCTGAAACTATAAAAGACCGTAATAAAACTTTGTTAAAAAAGAAAATATCTTCTAGACATTGGCCTACGCGAAGAATTTATTACCAAGTCTTCAAAAGCAAACACACCCAAAAGCAAAATACACATTGGGACTTAATTACACTACAAAATTTCTGCACAAAAGAAAGACAACGTACAGTTCGGGAAAAAAAAAAATTTAAAATATGCCTCCAACAAAGGGCTAATATCCCCAGTCTACAAGGAACTCAAACAGCTCAACAAGAAATAAACAAATAACCCCATTAAGATGTTGGCAAAGGGCATGAACAGACAATTTTTCAAAAGAAGACATATAATTAGTCAACAAACCTGAAAAAAATGCTCAGCATCAGTAGTCACCAGAGAAATGAAAATTATAACCACAATGAGAAACTGAAACTGGCTCAATTGTCTCATAGAATGCATTCATTTTATTGAATAAACATCAAAATGGACACTCCCTGGTCTTAAAACCTAAAATTCACATTCCTCTTATCTGAGTTCCTATATCAGGAAACCACCCTTAAGCAAGAAACTGAAAATCATTAGATCACCTCATCCAGAAAATGAGACTTAGGGCATTCGTCATGATTTCTTCCTTATCCTTCCCTAATTTTTATTTTCCCTGTATGTAGTTACATTCTTTCCTTGCTATATAAATACCCAATTTCAGTCAGTAGAAATAAATGTATTTGAGGTTTGGCTCCCATCTCTCTGATTGATGTCACCCAAATAAAAAGTCTTCTTCCCTGGCAATACTCATTGTCTCAGTGATTGTCTTTCTGTGTGGTGAGCAATGAGTCATAGACCAAATCCCTGGCATTTTGACAACAGTACCATCTTATGCCATTCAGAATGCCTATCATTAAAAAGTCAAAAAACAACAGATGTTGACAAGGATGTGGAGAAGGGGGAATGTTTATATGCTGTTGGTGGGAATGTAAATTAGTACAACTTTTATGGCAGACAGTACGGCAATTTCTCAAAGAACTAAAATTATAATTACTATTAGATCCAGCAATCCCACTACTGGATATATAATCAAAAAGAAATAAATTATTATATCCAAAAGATACTTGCATTCATATATTTATCATAGTACTATTGACAATAGCATAGATATGGCATCAACCTAAGCGTCCATCAACAGAGGATTGGATAAAGAAAATGTGTTCTATATTTTCTTTATAGTTCTATACCATGGAATGCTACTTAGCCATAACAAAAAATAAAATTATGTCTTTCACAGCAGCATATATTGAGCTGGAGACCATTATCTTAACTGAAATAACTCAGAAACAGAAAGCCATATAGCACATGTTCTCACTTACACGTGGGAGCTAAACAATGGGTGTACACGTACATACAGATTGGGAAAATAGACATTAGAGACTACAAACATGGAAAGTTGAAGGGAGGGTAAGGGTTGCAAAATTACCTATTGGGTACAAAGTTTACTATTTGCATGATAAGTACACCAAAAGCCCAGACTTCACCACTAGCAATATATGTATACAGAAACCTGCATATTTACCTCCTAAATATATAAGAGTGCAATTGCTGGGTCATAGGAATATATTTGTATTTTTAATAAACCAAGAACAATTTCAGAACATAATATATTTTGGGTTTAGTTTCAATTTTCTTGATAATTAATCATGCTGGGAACCTTTTCATGTGTTTACTGGCCATTTATATGTGCAATTTTTTTATAGTGTCTAAATATTTGCCCATTTTTTATTGGGTTATTTGTCTTTTTACTAGTAATTTATAAGTGTTCATTAGATACCCTGATACAACTGGTACAGTGTCAGATATATGTATTATGGTTATTTTCTTCCTTGCATTTTCATTTTCTCAATGGTTTATTCTGATGAACAGATTTTTTATATTTTAATCAAGTACAAATAATCTTTTTTATTATTCCTCTTTTTAGGAAATATTTCCCCACCCTAAAGTTGTGGAGATATTTTTTCTATTTCTGTTAGAATCATTACAGTTCTTGTCTTCACCTTTCTGCCTGTAATTCAACTTAAAGTGTATGGTATGAGGTAGGAAGTATAGGGGTTAAAATTATCCTTTTCGTTAAGGTATCCAGGTGTTAAAATAGGGAAAAAAATAACTTTTTCAATCTTTGAATTATATAGTTACCTTTGTTGAAAATTAATTTAGTGAATATATGTTATCTATTTCTTTACCATCTCTTTTGTAGCATTCACATTATTGCGTATCCCTACAGCAATTTCTCACTCCCTTGATATTTTTTAAGATTTATGGTAAGTTTTTAAATCACTTAATATATTTTCTAACAAATGAATGTACTTGTCCCAAGTCTATTGGTTCCAAACCCATTGGCACCATATTGTAAACCATAGTGTCTCTCAGAACATCATTTTAATAGTTTTTCTTGAGGATTTGACTATATGAAATATTTTTAAAATCTAAGAAGAATAACATAGCTCCAAAGATATGGATTCATATATAGATTAGCACATTAAATAGATTCAAGAATGGCTAAATTATAGACCAAAGTTCTAGTAATCGCAATGAACTCAAGCTGATGCTATTTCATCAGGGAGTCATATAAAAATAATTTTAAGATTAGTTAAGTTAAAAAAAAAAACTTTTAAAAATATCTTGTTTTGCTTCTTATATCTCCAGTCCAAGGAGACTTCCTTATTCTGTGTCCCAAAGTGATTCCTTCCCCAGCCGCCACTCCTCTACCACATATATTTTATTTCTCCAAAACTTGATATATTCCGTTTTCCTTTTTCACAAGTGTATCCTTAACTTCCCAGACCAACATCTGTTTTCTTTTCTTTGTGTGGAAATATGATCAAATTATGCATGCTTAAAAGCAAAACAAAAATAAAAATCTAACCTCTCAACATTAATAAAAGTTACAATCATGTCCCCAACCTACTGCTTTATCTTTTTGTCTATATAGTTATGCTTTTTGAAATATTAATTTATAACCATTTTTGTCATCTACACAATCACCTGTCTCTTTATCCTCTTTCAAAATATTTGGCAAATTATTCGTATTTAGCTGAAAGACCCACTTTATTCTAAATTTCCTTCCATTTCTTTCTATTCCTCCTCAGGAATTGGAAAAATATTTTTCTTCAGATTACTCCATTTTTCATTATACCAAATGCTTTGGAATATGTATAATTGCTCCTAAACCGATGATGAATACTTTGGAAAACTGCATGCCTGAATTTAGATTGGTATGTAGAACTTTCCAATACATAACACATGAATTTTGCTGATAAGCACAAATCAAAAATTAATGAAATACAGTCTTGCTTTCAAGAAGTTCACACTCTAATGGAGAAGAAAGTAATTTACATATTTAATATTTGATAGTACATATTTAATTTCCATAATTTAAATTATGACACTGTCTTAAGTCCTACAACAAATGTGGAGCACAGTGGAGGTCAACCAACTTGCTAATTGCAAAAGGAGAATGATAAAGTCTAAATAGAAGAAAATATATATTTGACCTGATTCTTTAATGATAATTAGAATTCTTTTTCCAGTAGATTAAAAGCTCTAATAGCTGTCAAAGTAGAGGCACAGACACAGAGATATATGTACATACTTATACAAAGAAAGACAAAGGTGCTGGACCATAAACATAACTGATAGTTTCTGAGAATCTACTGAAGTTTAGTTGATAAACAATAAAAGGCATGTATGTGTGTATAGGTGCATGTCCTCAGGAGAGTCAAGATATGATAGGAATGTAGATAAATTTAAACTATGAAAAGCCTTACATAAATTTATAAGAATTTGACAGTAGATTCTCTTATTTGTTGAAGGATTTAAGTAAGGGAGAAATCAGAAAACTACAGGATTAGAATGTTGTTGTGGGAGGAAGGGATTTTAATTCTGTCAAGAAAGTGGAAAAAAGACTAGAGTCCTCAGAAACAGGAAGCAGGTAGAACACTTAAAGTAGTAATCTCCAAACATCTCTGATCACAGGATTCAGTCAAGGCATCTGTTTAAGAATTGTCTTCTGAAGGCCCTGCGTTTAAAAGATGACTCACTGGTTAGGAAGTGGAGCTGTAGGATGTAGAGTTTAACATCATTTTTCTTTTTTATGGTCATGAAAATTTAGAAAACATTGACTTGGGAGATATTTTCCATAGCTAGTTTAGAGAGTGAACAAAGTAACCTAAGGTAGTGAATGTGGGCATGGAGAAGGAGGATACTGTCAAATGCGGGCTCTGAGATATAATTAAAGAATTGACATTTGATTTGACAGAATTTATCAGATTTTGGTAATGGGAAAAATGAAGGTAGGAGTTGCAAATCCTCCCAAAATTTTCTGTTCCTCCTGTGTTCTTGGCAGACTCTGTGATCTCATTTCTTCCTAATCTCCCCAGATACTTTACTCTGGCCCACTGTTTCTCAAACATACTACCATTTCAGTGTCTCTATATTTCTTGTTTCCTGGAATTCTCATTTATAAGTCATCCATGTGGCCTACTCTTCAATATCACTCAGGTCTCTGCTTATATGTTACTCCATCTGAGACCTCCATGACCATTTCATATAAAGTAGCACATCTATGCCTCTCTCTCCATGCTCTGTGTTAATTTTCTTCATATAATTTAAATTTTTTTTCTTTTAGTCCTTTTTTAAACTATAGAATTCAAGCTCTATGAGTTCTGGGGACTTGGCACAGCCTGGGACAAGGTTAATGCTCAATAATTTGGTTAATGGATAAAGAATTCTAAGACAAACACATAAAAGTAAAGATTGATATAGCCTTTAAGACTCAAGAAAATAAATCTCAAATGTTGGCCTTTCAGGCACCTTTAAAGGTTGTAAGAGTGATAATTTGGAGTGTTGAGCCCTTTTCTACTTTTGACAGAAATAACACATATAGATAGTCATCTATAAAAACATCTCACTCAAATACATTACATATTCTATTTGAGAAAGAAATAACCTGTAAATATCAATGATATTTAAAAAAAATCTAGCCTACTCATAAGAGCAAGTTTCAATTTTCATGCTTATTTCTAATGTAAACACTGTAATATAAAATGGCCCATCTGAATTGCCAAAAGAATTAAAATTTCAGTTCCATTCTGGATCTCCCTTAACTTGGGTACATTCTTTTTTTCAAGTAATGCTCTTAAGTTAAAATTACTCCTAGGAATTTTCTGTAAAATACAAACAGATTTGATATTACTTTTTAAAGAACCCTGAGACTTTATTCGGTTTTGTCAGTATATTTACTTTGTGTAAATTGCCAAAAGAATTAAAATTTCAGTTCCATTCTGGATCTCCCTTAACTTGGGTACATTCTTTTTTTCAAGTAATGCTCTTAAATTAAAATTACTCCTAGGAATTTTCTGTAAAATACAAACAGATTTGATATTACTTTTTAAAGAACCCTGAGACTTTATTCGGTTTTGTCAGTATATTTACTTTGTGTAAAACCATAGACTTCAACAGTGCAGACACCAAACCGTGTTTTGAATAAAACATACAATATGGTGATTTATTCTGAGGGGCAATGAGCCAGCATTCTGCAATTTCATATTAGATTGTAGGCTGCAACAATAAACCTCTTTCAAGAAATGAAACAAATAGGACTGATGGAAAATTTTTAGAAATTAAATCTCCCACAACAAATAGGGACAATACACGAGAAGTCTTTGCTATGTATTTGGATATATATCATTCATAAATGCAGCTGCTTTCTAAGAAGCCAGCAGAATCTGAATGCTTTTGGGAGCCTAGATACTCTACATGGGTATGTTTTCAAAGAAAGCATCTATGAATTTAACATAGTTTTATGCAGTACATTTGAACATACGTAGAAAATCTAACTTTTAGAAACACTTCAAGGATGAAAATTGATGTTTTATAAATTTGTCCCTCAAAGTCAATTTCAGTTTTATAACATGCAACTTACTCTCTTAAAAGACAATAGCTGTAAGACTGTAAATTTGAGTGATGTTGAAAAAAGAAAAAGAGTATGTTGGGGCAAATCCTCAGCCATAAAAAAAAAAAAAAATCAGTTTTAGGAACTAATTTTCATCATTATAAAATATTTGCTTTTTAATTAATTTATTTATTTTAATGTGATATTTATTTATTTTTTTAAATTACACTTTAAATTCTAGGGTACATGTGCACAACGTGCACGTTTGTTACATATGTATACATGTGCCATGTTGGTGTGCCACACCCATTAACTCGTCATTTACATTAGGTATTTCTCCAAATGATATCCCTCTCCCTTCCCCCAACCCACGACAGGCTCCAGTGTGTGATGTTCCCCACCCTGTGTTCAAGTGTTCTCATTGTTCAATTCCCACCTAAGAGTGAGAACACGTGGTGTTTGGTTTTCTGTCCTTGTGATAGTTTGCTCAGAATGATGGTTTCCAGCTTCATTCATGTCCCTACAAAGGACATGAACTCATTATTTTTTATGGCTACATAGTATTCCATGGTGTATATGTGCCACACATTCTTAATCCAGTCTATTATTGATGGATATTTGGGTTAGTTCCAAGTCTTTGCTATTGTGAACAGTGCCACAACAAACATACGCGTACATGTGTCTTTATAGTAGCATGATTTATAATCCTTTGGGTATATACCCAGTTAATGGGATCTCTGGGTCAAATGGTATTTTTAGTTCTAGGTCCTAGAGGAATCACCACACTGTTTTCCACAATGGTTTAACTAGCTTACACTCCCACCAACAGTGCAAAATGTTCCTATTTCTCCACATCCTCTCCAGCACCTGTTGTATCCTGACTTTTTAATGATCATCTTTCTAACTGGTATAAGATGGTATTTCATTGTGGTTTTGATTTGCATTTCTCTGATGGCCAATGATGATGAGCATTTTTTCATGGTCTATTGGCTGCATAAATGTCTTCTTTTGAGAAGTGTCTGTTCATATCCTTTGCCCACTTTTTGATGGGGTTGTTTGATTTTTTTCTTGTAAATTTAAGTACTTTGTAGATTCTGGATGTGAGCCCTTCGTTAGATGGGTAGATTGCAAAAATTTTCTCCCATTCTATAGGTTGCCTGTTCACTCTGATGGTAGCTTCTTTTCCTATGCAAAAACTCTTTAGTATAATTAGGTTGCATTTTTCTATTTTGGCTTTTGTTGACCTTGCTTTTTGTGTTTTAGTCATCAAGTCCTTGCCCATGCCTATGTCCTGAATGGTATTGCCTAAGTTTTCTTCTAGGGTTTTTAAGGTTCTAGGTCTGACATTTAAGTCTTTAATCCATCTTGAATTAATTTTTGTATAAGGTGTAAGGAAGGGAAGCAGTTTCAGCTTTGTACATATGACTAGCCAGTTTTCCCAGCACCATTTATTAAATAGGGAACCCTTTCCTCATTCCTTGTTTTCATCAGGTTTGTGAAAGGTCAGATGGTTGTAGATGTGTGGTGGTATCATTTCTGAGGGCTCTGTTCTCTTCTATTGTTCTATATCTCTGTTTTGGTACAAGTACCATGATGTTTTGGTCACTGTAGCCTTGTAGTACAGTTTGAAATCCAGTAGTGTGATGCCTCCAGCTTTGTTCTTTTGGTTTAGGATTGTCTTGGAAATGGGGCTCTTTTATGGTTCCACATGAACTTTAAAGTAGTTTTTTTCCAATTCTGTGAAGAAAGTCATTGGTAGTTTGATGGGGATGGCATTGAATCTATAAATTACCATGGGCAGTATGGCCATTTTCATGATATTTATTCCTCCTATCCATGAGCATGGAATGCTCTTCCATTTGTGTCCTCTTTTATTTCACTGAGCAGTGGTTTGTTGTTCTCCTTGAAGAGGTCCTTCACATCCCTTGTAAGTTGGATTCCTTGATATTTTATTCTCTTTGTAGCAATTGTGAATGGGAGTTCACTTATGATTTGTCTCTCTGTTTGTCTGTTATCGGTGTAAAGGAATGCTTGTGATTTTTGCACATTGATTTTGTATCCTGAGACTTTGCTGAAGTTTCTTATCTGTTTAAGGAGATTTTGGGCTGAGATGATGTGGTTTCCAAATATACAATCATGTCATCTGCAAACAGGGACAATTTGACTTCCTCTTTTCCTGATTGAATACCCTTTATTTCTTTCTTCTGCCTGATTGCCCTGGCCAGAACTTCCAAAACTATGTTGAATAGGAGTGGTGAGAGAAGGCATGCCTGTCCTGTGCCAGTTTTCAAAGGGAATGCTTCCAGTTTTTGCCCATACAGTACGATATTGCCCATGGGTTTGTCATAAATAGCTCTTACTATTTTGAGATATGTCCTATCAATACCTAGTTTGTTGAGAGTTTTTAGCATGAAGCGCTGTTGAATTTTGTTGAAGGCCTTTTTCGCATCTATTGAGATAATCATGTGGTTTTTGTCTTTGGTTCTGTTTATATAGATTATGTTTATTGATTTGCATATGTTGAACCAACCTTGCATCCCAGGGATGAAGCCAAATTGATTGTGGTGGATAAGCTTTTTGATGTGCTGCTGGATTTGGTTTGCCAGTATTTTATTGAGGATTTTTTGTATCGATGTTCATCAGGGATATTGGTCTAAAATTCTCTTTTTTTGTTGTGTCTCTGCCAGACTTTGGTATCAGGATGATGCTGGCCTCATAAAATGAGTTAGGGAGGATTCCATCTTTTTCTATTGATTGGAATAGTTTCAGAATGAATGGTACCAGCTTCTCTTTGTACCTCTGGTAGAATTCAGCTGTGATCCCATCTGGTCCTGGACTTTTTTTGGTTGGTAGGCTACTAATTATTGCCTCAATTTTAGAGCCTGTTATTCATCTATTCAGGGATTCAACTTCTTCTTGGTGTAGTCTTGGAAGGTTGTATGTGTCCAGGAATTTATCCACTTCTTCTAGATGTTCTAGTTTATTTGTGTAGAGATGTTTATAGTATTCTCTGATGGTAGTTTCTATTTCTGTGGGGTTGGTGGTGATATCTCTTTTATCATTTTTATTGCATCTATTTGATTCTTCTCTCTTTTCTTCTTTATTAGTCTTGCTAGCAGTCTATCAATTTTGTTGGTCTTTTAAAAAAAACAGCTCCTGGATTCATTGATGCTTTGAAGGGTTTTTTATGTCTCCATCTCCTTCAGTTCTGCCCTGATCTTACTTATTTCTTGCCTTCTGCTAGCTTTTGAATGTGTTTACTCTTGTTTCTCTCAGTCTTTCAATTGTGATGTTAGGGTGTCAATTTTAGATCTTTCCTGCTTTCTCTCATGGGCATTTAGTGCTATAAACTTCCCTTTACACACTACTTTAAATGTGTCCCAGAGATTCTGGTATGTCGTGTCTTTGTTCTCATTGGTTTCAAAGAACATCTTTATTTTGCCTTCATTTTGTTATTTAACCAGTAGTCATTCAGGAGCAGGTTGTTCAGTTTCCATGTAGTTGTGAGGTTTTGAGTGAGTTTCATAATCCTGAGTTCTAATTTGAATGCACTGTGGTCTGAAAGAGAGTTGGTTATGATTTCTGTTCTTTTACATTTGCTGAGGATTGCTTTACTTCCAACTATGTGGTCAATTTGGGAATAATTGCGATATTTTGCTGAGAAGAATGTAAATTCTGTTGATTTGGGGTAGAGAGTTCTGTAGATGTATATTAGGTGCAGAGTTGAGTTCAATTCCTGGATATCCTTGTTAACTTTCTGTCTCATTGATCTGTCTAATGTTGACAGTGGGGTATTAAAGTCTCCCATTCTTATTGTGTGGGAGTCCAAGGACTTGCTTTATGAATCTGTGTGCTCCTGTATTGGGTGCATATATATTTAGGATAGTTAGATCTTGTTGTTGAATTGATCCCTTTACCATTATGTAATGGCCTTCTTTGTCTCTTTTGATCTTTGATGGTTTAAAGTCTGTTTTATCAGAGACTAGTATTGCAACCCCTGCTTTTTTTTGTTCTCCGTTTGCTTGGTAGATCTTCCTCCATCCCTTTATTTTGAGCCTATGTGTGTCTCTGCACATGAGGTGGGTCTCCTGAATACAGCAAACTGATGGGTCTTGACTCTTTATCCAATTTGCCAGTCTGTGTCTTTTAATTGGGGCATTTAACCCATTTACATTTCAGGTTAATATTGTTATGTGTGAATTTGATCCATTCATTATGATGTTAGCTGGTTATTTTGCTCATTAGTTGAGGCAGTTTGTTCCTAGTGTCAATGGTCTTTACACTTTGATATGTTTTTGCAGTGACTGGTACCAGTTGTTCCTTTCCATGTTTAGTGCTTCCTTCAGGAGCTCTTGTAAGGCAGGCCTGGTGGTGACAAAAATCTCTCAGCATTTGCTTGTCTGTAAAGGATTTTATTTCTCCTTCACTCTTGAAGCTTAGTTTGGCTGGATATGAAACTCTGGGTTGAAAATTCTTTTCTTTAAGAATGTTGAATATTGGCCCCCACTCTCTTCTGGCTTGTACAGTTTCTGTTGAGAGATCTGCTGTTAGTATGATGGGCTTCCCTTTCTGGGTAACGTGACCTTTCTCTCTGGCTGCCCTTAACATTTTTTCCTTCATTTCAACCTTGGTGAATCTGACAATTATGTGTCTTGGGGTTGCTCTTCTGGAGGAGTATCTTTGTGGCGTCCTCTATATGTCCTGAATTTGAGTGTTGGTCTGCCTTGCTAGGTTGGGGAAGTTCTCCTGGATAATATTCTCCCCGTCACTTTCAGGTACACCAATCAAATGTAGATTTGGTCTTTTCACATAGTCCCATATTTCTTGGAGTCTTTGTTCATTTCTCTTTACTCTTTTTTCCTCTAAACTTCTCTTCTCACTTCACTTAATTCATCTCATCTTCAGATCTTCAGTCACTGATACCTTTTCTTCCCCTTGATCGAATAAGCTACTGAAGCATCTGCAAGCATCATGTAGTTCTTGAGCCATGGGTTATCAGCTCCATCAGGTCATTTGAGGTCTTCTCCACGCTGTTTATTCTACTTACACATTCTTTTTTTTTTTTTTTTGAGACAGAGTCTCGCTCTGTCGCCCGGGCTGGAGTGCAGTGGCCGGATCTCAGCTCACTGCAAGCTCCGCCTCCTGGGTTTGCACCATTCTCCTGCCTCAGCCTCTGGAGTAGCTGGGACTACAGGTGCCTGCCACGTCGCCCGGCTAGTTTTTTTTGTATTTTTTAGCAGAGACGGGGTTTCACCGTGTTAGCCAGGATGGTCTCAATCTCCTGACCTTGTGATCCACCCGTCTCGGCTTCCCAAAGTGCTGGGATTACAGGCTTTAGCCACCGTGCCCGGCTAGTTACACATTCTTCTAATCTTTCTTCAAGGTTTTTAACTTCCTTGCGATGGGTTCAAACATCCTCCTTTAGCTTGGAGTAGTTTGTTATTACCAATCTTCTGAAGCCTACTTCTGTGAACTCATCAAAGTCATTCTCTGTCCAGTTTTGTTCTGTGTTGCTGGCAAGGAGCTGCAATCCTTTGGAGGAGAAGAGGCACTCTGGTTTTTAGAATTTTTAGCTTTTCTGTTCTGGTTTCTCCCCATCTTTGTGGTTTTTATCTACCTTTGGTCTTTGATGATGGTGACCTACAGATGGGGTTTTGGTGTGGATGTCTTTTTTGTTGATGTTGATGCTATCCTTTCTGTTTGTTAGTTTTCCTTCTAATAGTCAGGACCCTCAGCTGCAGGTCTGTTGGATTTTGCTGCAGGTCCACTCCAGACTCTGTTTTCCTAGGTATCGCCAGCAGAGGCTGCAGAACAGCAAATATTGCAGAACAGCAAATGTTGCTGCCTTTTCCTTCCTCTGGAAAGTTTGTTTCAGAGGGGTAGCTAGCTGTAGGAGGTATCAGTCAGTACCTACTGGGATGTGTCTCCCAGTTAGGCTACTCAGGGGTCAGCGACCCTCTTTTGGTGGCAGTTTGCCCATTCTCAGATCATATCAAACTCCATGCTGGGAGAACGACTGCTCTCTTCCAAGCTTTCAGACAGGGACATTTAAGTCTGCAGAAGTTTCTGCTGCCTTTTGTTCAGCTATGCCCTGACCCCAGAGGTGGAGTCTACAGAGGCAGGCAGGCCTCATTGAGCTGTGGTGGGCTCCACCCACTTTGAGCTTCCTGACTGCTTTGTTTGAGCCTCAGCATTGGTGAACACCCCTCCCCCAGCTGAGCTGCCACCTTGCAATTCGATCTCGGACTGCTGTGCTAGCAGTGAGAAAGGCTCCGTGGGCGTGGGACCTACTGAGTTAGGTATGGGATATAATCTCCTCGTGTGCTGTTTGCTAAGACAGTTGGAAAAGTGCAGTATTAAGTCAGGAGTGTCCCATTTTCCACGTAAGTCTCTCATGGTTTCCCTTGGCTAGGAAAGTGAATTCCCCAACCCCTTGTACTTCCCGGGTGAGGCGATGCCCTGCCCTGCTTCAGCTCACACTCTGTGGGCTGCACCCACTGTCCAACCAGTCCCAGTGAGATGAACCCAGTACCTCAGATGGAAATGTAGAAATCACTTGTCTTCTGCATCGCTCACACTGGGAGCTGTAGACTGGAGCTGTTCCTATTTGGCCAGCTTGGAACGATGTCTATTTGCTTTTTATTTAACTAGAATCAGATGAGAAGATATTTCTTTTAAAAAAAAATTAGTTTGTATATTTTCATTGAAGGAAAGTTTGGAACAAGACAATTTAGAAGTAAATATAGTAACAAGTACTTTTCATTAGCCTAAGATGTGATTAATGTGGTCATGCAACAAAAATATGAAAGATTAGCAAAAAAGGATATAAAATAATCTATTAATGAATCCTAAATCATTCATTTGTTCACTCATTTATTAAATATTCAGTACACAATATGCAACAAAATGATCTTATAGTTTTCACAGTCCTGTCAAATAGTATTTCTACTTTCTTACAAGGAGACTTACAAGTAAAATTTACATATATTTGTACACTTCTTCATGAAAATATTTCCTCTTCCAACCATGATAAGGTAATTAGACTTGTCCTCCCTCTATAAACAATTACAAAACTAGAAAAATATATAGTAGGTAAACAATTTCAGGCATTGAACAGTAGGAAGTAGAGAACCGAAACTGATGAGTGAGGAGAACTCACGTATGAGCCTTCTGTTCATTCTGCATCTCCATCTGATTATAGTTTCCTGATTGTGGCATAGGGAGGTAGAACCTAAGCAGAATCCCACTGAGCTGTGGAGGCAGAGATCGGGGTTTGGTCGGTGAAGTAGTTAATACTTGTGAGTGGAGTATGGGAGAGAAGGGAACCAAGCAGAGAAGGAGCACAAAAGTTTCTGAGGTAATTCCCCACAGATTTAGGGCTGAACTGTAATAAGCTCAGGATTAAACACCGAGGGCTAGCAAAGTGTAGTTGTTACAACATTGAGACCAAATGGAAATCTTCGAGGTTGTACAGTACTCTGAAACTTTGGAGTTCTCCTCCAACCAAGGTAGAGAAACTTTGTCATTTAGCTGTAACACTAAAAAAAGGTGCAGCTTAGAAATGGTGACCATCCCCTAGAATAAGGATTACTCTAGAGTTTCCATTGCAAAGTTTAGAACCAGTATTTGACAGAAACACATGAAGCCTTCAGTAAAGTGCCTGTTTTCTAGAAAAAAAACTCAAAACTTATTAAAAGTTGACTTTTTGTAACATATAATATGCAATATGTAGTATATAACAAAATAAGACATGCAAAAAGGTAAGATAATGTGCTGTATGTAGAGAAAAAATGTAATCAGTAGAAACAGACCACAACTCCAAGACCTCCCAGATGATGGAAGTAGCAGAAAAGGCTTTAATAATTATTAAAAATGTATTTAGTTACTTATAATGTCAATCTAGAATCCTACAGACAATATAACTATCCTTCAAAAATGACAGTGAAATACATTTTTATATAAACAAAAATTGAGAGGATATGTTCCCAGCAGACCTACAATACAAGAAATGCTGAAAGAAGCTTGTTAGGCAAACTAAAAAGGGTGGTAGGTGGAAAATGAGAGCTATAACAAGAGATGGAGTGTGAGAAGTGGTATGTGGTTAAATATATAAGACTAACTATTTTTCTTAATTTCTTAAAAGACAAATTACTAAAGTACATATTATAATTGTTAGGTGAGTTTTATATGTAGAAGTAAAATGTAAAACACCAACACCCCAAAAGTCAGAGGATCATAAATGGATGTGTATCATTGTATGAGTCTTAGGACTCTGAAGGGTGGAGAAGTATGAACTGCTAAACTATTAATTTTAGGTAGATTGTAATAATTTAAAAATGTCTATTATAATTCCTAGGGCAACCTTTAAAATAAATTTAAAAAGAGTTATAGCTAAAAATCTAAGAAAGAAAATATGGTGGTATAAGAATAGACAAATGGTGAATAGAACAAACATAGAGTTTAGTAAAAGGTCGGCATATGAAAGTTAACAGACAAAGTTGCCAAGATATCCATTCATTTAAAGGGAAAATGGAAATATTTTTATCAAATAGTATTACATTAGTTGGATATACATATGAAGAAAAAATATACCTTTATCCCTACCCCAGTCCACCAAAAAATTTAGTTTAAAAATTGCCCCAGAACTAATTATAAAAGCTAAAATTGTTATAATAAAACAAATAAGCAAATATTTATAATACTAGAGTAAGACAAGATTCCTTAGAGCACTAAAATCATAGAAGCAAAAAACTGATCTTCATCAAAGTGAAAAACATCTGATCTTCAAAAACACTCTTAAGAAAATGAGAAATCTCAGCACTTTGGGAGGCTGAGGTGGGTGGATCACGAGGTCAGGAGATTGAGACCATCTTGGCTAACACAGGGAAACCCCATTTCTACTAAAAACACACACAAAAAATTAGCCAGCATGGTGGCGGGCACCTGTAGTACCAGCTACTCGGGAGGCTGAGGCAGGAGAATGGTGTGAACTCGGGAGGCAGAGTTTGAAGTGAGCAGAGATCGCACCAACTGCACTCCAGCCTGGGCGACAGCATAGGACTCTGTCTCAAAAAAAAAAAGAAAGAAAATGAGAAGTAAAGATGACAGATTGGGGGAAAATATTTGCAATGCATACCTCTGACAAAGAACTTGTATGTGGAATATACAAAGAATTGCTACAACTCTGAAATAAAAAGCAATAATAAAATTTAAAAATAAATATTTTATTGGCAGTATACAAAAGTAGATATACAATTCAATTAGTCAATAAATACTTGAAAAGATGCTTAGTCATTAATCATCAACCTGCAAATTAAAACCACAATGATTTCAAACTCATTTCAATGGTTAAAATTAAAGATTAAAAATATAAATTGTGGACAAGCATGTGGCAAGGCTGAATCCTTCTACATCATTCTTAAGAGTGTAAACTAGTAAAATTACTTTGAAAAACATTTCAGTGTTAAACATACATCTAATTTATTTCTATAATAAATTAGGTTGTCTTAGGCCTAATCATAAAAGCTAAAATTCTAATATTAAAACAAAATAATAAAACATAAAGCATAAATAATAAAACAAAAAATTATTCTAAATATTTACATAAGGGAAATGGAAATATATCTACAAATATACATGTACATATATGCTTATAGCAGGTATATTCAAAAGAGCCACAAACTGAGAACAACCCATATGTCTATCCATAGGTGAGTGAACAAGCAAAATGTTGGTCTAATCATATAATAGAATAGCACTAAGCAATAAAGTTTAAGAAATTGCTGATATACACAAAATTATGAAAGAGCTTCAAAAACACTATAGCTGAGTATAAGAAGCTAGATGCAAATAGCTTGTATTTTATGATTTCATTTGTTTGATGCTGTAGAATGAGCAAAACTAATCTAAGGTGACAGAAATATTATCAGTGATTTGGAGGCTTAGGGGTTGGTGAGGATTTTCTGCAAAGGAACAAGGAGCTTTCTGTTATGACATAAGTGTTCTCTATCCCGTTTGTGGTATGTGGTAGACAGAGTGATTCTCCAAATATGTCCAAGTCCTAATGGCCAGAACCTGTAACTATGTTGCCTTACATGGCAGGAGAGAGTTCCAGATACAATTAGATTAAGGATCTTGAGAATGGGGAGATTATTTTAGATTATTCAGCTCGACCTAGAGTAATCACAAGGCTCCTTATGAGAAGGAGGCAAGAAGATCAAAGTTAGAAAAGTAAATATGATGACTGAAGACATGTAGATGAAAAAAGGGACCATGTAATAAAGAAAGCAGACAACCTCTAGAAGAGAAGGACAACCTCTGAAAACGCAGGGACACTAATTCTCCCCACCAGCCTCCAAAAGGAACCGGTCACGCCCAAAGCTTGATTTAGCATCAAAATACTCAATTTAGGATTCTGGACTTCAGTATAAGTTATAATCACAAATGTATGTTCTTTTAAAATATTAAATGTGGCTATTTGTTATAGCAGCAATAGAGAACTATGTAATAGGTTATTACATGGATGTGTAAATTCATCACAATGCACTGAATTGCATAATTAAAACCTGTGTATTTAATTATGTGCAAATTATACTTCAATAAAGTTGATTTTCAAAAACACTGAAGGAAGCCTGGATGGAATTTTTTTCTACATGGATAATATTGTCTATGGTGTCTAATAGTGTAGAAACTAGCCACATGTGACTTGAGCACTTGAATGGAGGCCAGTCCAAAATTGTTAAACACCATATAAACACTGGATTTTGGAAACACAGTTCACAGCAGTAAAATATCTCATAAATAATATTCATAATAACTACATGTTGAAATTATGTTTTGTATATATTGGGTTAAGTAAAATAAACTATTAAATCATATTTATTTGTTTTCTTTTTGTAACGCAGCTTCTAGAAAACGTAAAATAATATATGTTACTTACATAATATTTCTAGAAAACAGATTCACACCTAGTTAAAATGAGAATCTAGGAGGGAATTTATCCGTGAAAATCTTTCGGGATAAGAAGTAAAGAAGATAACAGGGTATTTTAGAAAGTGGAAAATGCAAAGTCAGAGATTAGAACATAAGAAAGCTTAATGTGGAGGGGATGGAACAAGATAAGAAAGCTTAATGTGGAGGGGATGAAATAAGAGGCTCCACTGATCATACCACCACAAGAACATCAATTTAAATGCTACCTACACAGAAAAAAACACCTTCAAAAGAACCAAAAATTAGGTGAGCACTCACAGTACCTAGTTTTAACTTTCTATCACTGAGAGAGACACTGAAGAGATAGGAAAAACAGTCTTGAATTGCCAACATCACTCCTCCCCTAATACTCCAATAGTGGTCGCACTATGCGGAGAGCATTTCAGTGTCCTGGAATGAAGGAAAGCCAGCAGTTGTGAGACACTGAACTCAGCACTGCCTTTGCTATAGGAAAAAGCAAAACTATACCAAACTCAGCGAAAGTCCGCTCACAAGGGGAGCATTTGAACCAATCCTAGCCAGAGGGAAATTGCTGATCCCAGGAGTTGGACCTTGAGTTTACACAAGCCTTGTCACCATGGACTAAAGTACTCTGGAGCCTCTAATAACCTTGAAAATCAGTCTAGGCCACAAAGACTGCAACATCTGAGTGAGTCCTAGGGCCGAACTGGGCCCAGAGACAGTGGACTGGAGGCTCACATGACCTACTGGGATACCAGCCAGGGTGGCTAAAGAAATGTTGGCATCCTCCCTCCCTTAACCTCAGTCTGAACAGCTCACAGCTCCAAAAGAGACCCTTTCTTTTTGTCTAAGGAGAGTAGATGCAAGGGTGGGGAGGATTTTGTCTTGCATCTTGGTTACTAGCTCATACATAGCAGGATAGGTCGCCAGTCAGAGTCATGAGACTCACTTTCCAGGCCCTAGCTCCCAGCATTTCTAGGCACACCACACCCTGGGCCAGGAGGAGGGAACCTGGTACCAATAAGGGAAGCACCTGGGCTTTGCAGAATTCATCATCTGCTAATTTAAGATAACTTGGACCCTAAATAACCAGTAGTGATATGCAGGAAGTACACTGAGAGCATTGGGTGAGATACTGAGACTCTTTGGCTTCAGGTGAGACTTAGCACATTTCCAGCTGTGGTGGTTATGGGGCAAGAGTCCTTCTGCTTGAGAAAAGTGGAGGGAAAAGTAAATGGGACTTTGACTTGCACCTTAGGTACCAGCTTGGCCAGAGAAGGTAGAGCACCAAGCAGGCTCTTCAGGTTCCCAATTCCAGGACTTGGGTCTTGGACAGGATTTCTGGAACTGCCCAGGACCAGAGTGGAGCCCACTCTCCTGAAGGCTGAGTCCCAGGCCAGGCAGCATTCACCACAAGCTGACGGAAGAGCTATTGGGCCTTCAAGGTACATCAACAGTAGTCTGGTAGCACTCTCTGCGGGTCTCAGTTGGTGGTGTCCAAGGAGTAAGGTTCCTCTTCCCTTGAAAAGCAGAGGGAAGGGTGGGAAAAACTGCCACTTGTGGTTTGAGTGCCATCTCAGCTGCAGCAGAGCAGAACCCCAAGTACATTTCAAAGGTTTTTGACTCCAGTCTTGGCTCCCAGACAGCACCTCTGAGCCTGCCTGGGACCTGGGGAAACTCACCATCCTGAAGAGAAGAACATAAGTCTGGCTGGTTTCACCAATTGCTGAATTTTAGAGCCCCAGGGCTTTGAGCAAACATAGACAGTAGTCAGGGAGTGGTTATGGCGGGCCTTGGATGAGACCCATTGCTGTGATGGCTTTAAGTCTGACTCAGTGCAATCCTAGGGGCAGTGGCCACAGGGGTCCTTGTGTCATTCCATGTCCAGATGGAGGTGGCTTAGAACAAAGAGACAAACTCCACTGTTTAGGAAAAATTAAGGGGAGAAAACAAAAGTCTCTGACTGCTAATCCAGAGATTCTTCTGGATCTTGGCCAAGACCATCAAGATGGCACCTCTATGAGTCTGCGAGAACCACAGTGTTAGTGAGCTTGGGGTGCCCCCTAAAGCAGATACAGCTTAGATCATAACACCTAAGTCCTTTTGAATACTTGGAAAGCCTTCCCAAGAAGGATAGGTACAAACAAACCAAGACTCCAAAGACTACAATAAATACCTAACTCTTCAATGTCCAGAAACAGATGAACATATAAAAAGTATTAAGATGGCCGGGCGTGGTGGCTCAAGCCTGTAATCCCAGCACTTTGGGAGGCCGAGACGGGTGGATCACGAGGTCAGGAGATCGAGACCATCCTGGCTAACAAGGTGAAACCCCGTCTCTACTAAAAATACAAAAAAAAAAAAACTAGCCGGGCGAGGTGGCGGGCACCTGTAGTCCCAGCTACTCGGGAGGCTGAGGCAGGAGAATGGCGGAAACCCGGGAGGCGGAGCTTGCAGTGAGCTGAGATCTGGCCACTGCACTCCAGTCCGGGCAACAGAGCGAGACTCCGCCTCAAAAAAAAAAAAAAAAAAAATTAAAAAAAAAAAGTATTAAGATGATCCAAGAAACATGAGCTTGCCAAATGGACTAAATAAGTCACCAGAGACCAATCCTGGTGAAACAGATCTAAGTGATCTTTTAGACAGTGAATTCAAAATAGCTCTTTTAAGGATATTCAACAAAATTCAAGATAACACAGATAAGGAATTTAGAATTCCTTCAGATAAATTTGACAAAGAGATTAAAATAACAGGAATCAAGCAGAAATTCTGGAGATGAAATATGCAATTGATGTACTGAAGAATGCATTAGAATCTTTTAATAACAGAATTAATCAATCAGAAGAAAGAATTAGTAACCTTGAACACAGGCTATTTGAAAATACATGATCAGAAGAAACAAAATAAAAAAGAATAAAAGAAGATAATCTACAGGATCTAGAAAATAGCCTCAGAAGGGCAAATATAAGAGTTATTGGCCTTAAAGAGGATACAGAGAAAGCAATAGGGATAGAAAATAAGGGTTAATAACAGAAGTTCCCGAACTAGAGAAAGATATCAATATCCAATATTTTTCAATATATTATCAACATCCAAGTACAAGTTATAGAACACAAAGCAGATTTAACCCAAAGAAGACTGCCTGAAGACATTTAATACACAAAGTCACAAAAGTCAAGGATAAAAAATGATTCTAAAAGAAGCAAGAGAAAAGAAACAAGTAACATACAGTAGAGCTCCAGTGTATCTGGAAGTAGACTTTTCGTGGAAATTTTACAGGCCAGGAGAGAGTGACATGACATATTTAAAGTGCTGAAGAAACAAACAAACAAACAAAAAACTATTTTACCCTAGAATAGTATATCTGGTGAAAATATTCTTCAGCTATGAAGGTGAAATAAAGTCTTTCCCAGACAAACAAAAACTGAGAGATTTCATCAAAACCAGACCTGTTCTACCAGATATGCTAAAGGGAATACTTCAGTCAGAAAGTAAAGGAAGTTAGTGAGCAATAAGTAATAAGACACAAAACTCACTGGTTATAGTAAGTATGCAGAAAAACAGAATATTATAACACTGTATCTGTGGTGTGTAAACGTAAACTGCTCTTATCCTAAGTAAATGACTAAGCAATGAACCAATCAAAAATAGTAACTACAACAACATTTTAAGACATAGTCAGTACAATAAGATATAAATAGTAACAGTAAAACATTAAAAAGCAGGGAAGCAAAGCTAAGACATAGTCTTTATTAATGTTCTTTTTGCTTGTTTATTTGTTTATGCAAACAGTGTTGTTATCGGTTTTAAATAATGGATTTTAAGATAGTATTTACAAACCTCATGGTGATTTCGAACCAATAACCATATAACAGATACACCAAAAATAAAGAAGAAGAAAACAAATCATATCAGCAGAGAAAACCACCTTCACTTAAAGGAAGGCAAGAAGGAAAAGAAGACTGCAAACCAATGAGAAAACAAATTTTAAAATGGCAGAAGTAAGTACTACTTATCAATAAAAAGAATGAATGTAAATGAACTAAACTCTCTAATAAAAAGGCAGAGAGTGACTGAAGGGGCTGTATGGTATAAAAAAACAGACTCGATCTGTTGCCTATAAGAAACATACTTTACCTATAAAGACACACATAGGCTAAAATAAAAAAAAGGTATTAAAAAGGTATTTCATGTCAATGAAAATCAAAAAAGAGTAGGAGTAGCTCTACTTACTTCAGACAGAATATATTTCAAGACCAAAACTATAAGAAGGCACAAGGAAAGTTTCTATATAATAATAAGATGTCAATTCAGGAAAAGTATATAACAATTTTAAATATATATACACCCAACACTGGAGAACCCAGATATATTAAGGAAATATAGGTAAAGAGAGATAAGCCCCAATACAGTAATAGCTGGATAATTCAGCACCCCACTTTCAGCACTGGATAGATATCCAGACAGAAAACCAGCAAAGAAACATCAAATTTAATTCACACTATACACAAAACTAATCTTTTGCAGAACATTTCATTGAATGGCTGAAGAATACATATTTTTTCCCTCAACACATGGATCATTCTGAAGGATAGACCATCTGTTAGGTCACAAAACAAGTCTTTAAACATTCAAAAAATTGAAGTAATACCAAGCATCTTCTCTGACCACAATGAAATAAAACAATAAATCAATGACAAGGGGAATTTTGGAAACAATACACATACATGGAAAGTAAACAATAAGCTACTGAATGACCAGCGGATCAATGAAGAAATTAAAAATAAAATTGAAAGATTGTTTGAAACAAATGATAATGGAAACACAACATATCAAAGCCTATGGGATATAGAAAAAACAACACTAGGAGGGAAGTTTGTAGCTGTAAGTGCCTACATTAGAAAAGAAGAGAAACTTCAAATAAATAATCTAGCAATACATCTTAAAGAACTAGAAAAGGAAGACCAAACTGAACCCCAACTTAATAAAGGAAAAAATTAAAAAAGATCAGAGTAGAAATAAATGAATATAAAATGAAGAAATCAATACGAAAGATCAATAAAGTAAAAAGTTGGCTTTTGAAAAAGTTAACAAAGGTGAAAAACTTTTAGCCCAACTAAAAAAAAAAGAGAGAAGATCCAAGTAAACAAAATCAGAGATGAAAAAGGAGGCGTTACGACTGATACTGCAGAGAATCGAAGCATCATTAGTGGCTACCATGAGCAACTATATGTTTGTAAATTGGAAAATCTGGAAGATATGGAAAAATTCTTAGACTCATACAGCCTACCAAGATTGAACCTGGAAGAAATAAAAAACCAGATCAGACCAATAACAAGTAATGAGATTGAAGTCATAATAAAAGTCTCCCAAGAAAGAAAGGTCCAGGACCCAATGCCTTTACTGCCAAATTGTAGCAAACATTTAAACAAGTAATAGCAATCCTACTGAAACTGTTTCAAAAAATAGGAGGAGGAATACTTCTAAACTCCTTGTACAAGGTAAGTATTACCCTGATACCAAACCAGACAATGACACATCAAGAAAAGAAAACCACAGGTTAATATCTCTGATGAACATTGTTGCAAAAATCCTCAACAAAATACTAGCAAACCAACTTCAAAAATACCTTAGAAAGATTATTCATCCTGACTCAGTGGGATTTATCCTAGGGATGCAAAGATGGTTCAACATACATAAATCAATCAATAAGATGCATCATATCAACAGAAGGAACAAAAACCATATGATTATTTCAATTGATGCTGAAAAGGCATTTGATGAAATCTAACATCCCTTCATGATAAAAACCCTAAAAAACCTGGGGATAGAAGGAACATACCTCAACATAATAGAAGCCATAGATGAGAGACCCATAGCTAGTATCATACTGAATGGGGACAAAATGAAAATCTTACCTCTAACATGGGGAAGACGACAAGAAGGCCCAGTTACTACTGTTATTCAACATAGTACTGGAAGTCCTAGCTAGAGCAATCAGACCTAAGAAAGATATAAACGGCATCCAAATTAGTAAGGAAGAAGTCAAATTATTCTTGTTTGCAGATGATATAATCTTATATCTGGAAACACCTAAGGACTCCACAATAAAACTATTGGAACTGATGAACAAATTCAGTAAAGTTGCAGGATGCAAAATCGACACACAAAAATCAATAACATTTTTATATGACAACAGCGAACAATATGAAAAAGAAATACAATATAATCCCACTTACAATAGGCACACATGAAATTAAATAACTAGGAATTAACCAAAGAAGTGTAAGCTGTCTATAGTGAAAACTACAAAACACTGATGAAAGAAACTGAAGACACACACATACACATAAAAAGTATTTTATGATCGTGAATTGGAAGAGTCAATATTGTTAAAATGTCTATACTACCCAAAGCAATCTATAGATTTAATATAAGACACTATTTAATTTAGGCTTGTATTATCAACCTGATAAAATATCCTTTCAAGATTAAAAATACTATTGCTAAGTGGTTTTCCAAAATAAAGCATTTCAATCAATGCTTCATATTAATTAGTAATGGACTGATAGTATCAACTGCTTTCATTTAAAGAAAACTCTGTTGAAGGTGACTTTGACTTTATAAAATGATACATGAACTTCTTATTTGTGGTTTGCAATCTGAAAACCAAAACCTGTAGCATTCAATCAGTATTTCTGTGGGGGCATTTTGTCCAGATACTTTAGTAGTACCAAGAAAAGAGAAAAATGAGATTGACAAACTATGATTAGCACACGGCCCACCTAACCTTGTAATAGTGTCATCTAATTTCAAACTGCAGTTTCTCATTTTTAAAAGGGGGAGATACAAGATACGTAGATGGACATATAGGGAGAAATAGAGAGGACCTCTAAAGATTTCACTATCACTGGAGAGAGATGACTTTTAGAATTCTTATCTTAAAGTGCAGATCATGTCATGAATGGGGAGGGGATGAAGAGGGCCAGCAACAGAAGTGGTGGCCACAGTTGATTAAGCTGGGTCAAGGTTCAGCAGTCCCTAGGAACACATGGTGGTGTGAAGGGATCAAAATGGCCTGGCCTTTGATCTCACTGAGGAATACAAGGTTTTTACAACTTCGGCGTGCAAGATTGTTTTTCTAATGATTAAGTAGAACTCTCACAATAATTAGAGAGAGAGACAGATTCACTTTGATGTGGCAGAGGAATTTATCTTGATCATTGCTGTTTTTGCAGTCTATCTCAAAGTGCATTGCCCCCAGAAGGCTTGTAATTACTTCTACCATCAAGGACCTAACAACTCCCTACCAAAATTGTAGCAATAACATGATGCATAATTGGAGTAACCACCTCTCATCTGTAAAATGTGCAACTTTAAAATGTGTGACCATCTTCAAATGTTGTTTTCAGGATGACTTAAATGAGACTATAAAGGTTACTCTAACGTGCTGTATAAATGAAAGAAAGAAATAAGATAAATCTGCCTATGTGTTACCACTTCTCATGTACGTAAAGATAATAACCATATAGGGCTAAAACACTATTGCTGAATATCTTATTTGCATTACTCTAATAGGAAAATAGCCAATAAAAATGTAAAGGAACCTGCATTTAATACTGGAATTTTTAAGTTATTTTCATTTGGATTGAATAATGTGTGGAAAATGTTGTCTACTTTTTTACACCATTTCCTGATAGATTACATCAATGCTTCTTAGTGATGCACCCTACTGTGAAAACAAAACAAAACAAGCACAAAAAAAACTTTCACTAAGATTCATAGCATACTCTAACATTAAGTTCAAAATTATGCATGTTGTCCCATGGTATAGTGGCATACAAATATATAATGAGACTGATTCTATGGATAAAAAAATGGAATATGCAAAATGGCTCTAGTTAGAAAAGTTTGTGGTAACTTTTATGGCTAATTTACTTTACGAGTTTCATCAGGGCATCCGTGCTAATTACACGGAATGTGCACACCTCTGTCATGAGAATTAATTTGCTTAAGACGTCTTTAATGAATAAAAATATTGCAAATTTTGTTGAGGCCTGTTTCTACTCCTTTTGTTTAACATCTATCCTATAGAAATGTGTTTATTTTATCAGTTTCTCAAAATCTACTTTTGGCTTTGCTAATACTCCATATTCATTCTATTTTTATTTTATATATTTCTATTTGATTTTAAAATATTTTATTTGCTATTGTTTTAGAATAGGTATACATGAACTTCAAAATTCAAAATGCGCAGGTTGGTGTTCAGTAAAATGTATGCTATCTTTTCAGCCTGTCCCGAACTCTGTTACCCTCTCTAGAGGAAATCTCTAGAGGAAATCACTGTTACTAGTCTTCCGTTTGTCTTTACAGCATAATTTAATACATAGATAAGCATATACATATTGTTCTCTATATAAATGACATCACATCTGTACACACTATTTGATACTTTGATTGTTTCTCTTACCATTTTAGCTGTAACAGAGTTTGGCAAACTGCAGCTCACAGATCAAATCTAGCCCATTTTTGTTTTATGAGAATAAAGCCACACTCATTTATTGCTGTCTTGTTTGTGGCTGCTTTCATGCTATAACACCAAAACCAAATGGCTGCAACAGAGACCTTAGGACCTCCAAAGACTAAAATATTTACTCTCTGGTATTGTACAGAAAAAAAATGTTTGCTGATACTTGATCTAGAAGATCTTTTAATGCCTGTATATGTAGAGGTATCTAACATTTTTTAACAACTTTATAATAGTCCACTGAGAAAAGGGGACATAAACAGTTTTATGTTTTTTATTTTTTATTTTTTTAACTTTTATTTTAGTCTCAGGGGTACATGTGCATGTTTGTTATGTAGGTAAACTTGTGTTATGATGGTTTGTTGTACAGATTGTTAAATCACCCAGGTATTAAGCCTAGTACTCATTCATTATTTTTCCTGATCCTCTTCCTCATTCCACCCTGCACCCTCCGAAAGGCCCCAGTGTGTGTTGTTCTCCTCTATGTGTCTATGTGTTCTCACCATTTTCTCCCACTTATAAGTGTTTTTTTGTTGTTGCTGTTTCTGCATTAGTTTCCAAAGGATAATGGCCTCCATCTCCATCTATGTCCCTGCAAAAGACATGATCTCATTCTTTTTGATGGCTGCATAGTATTCCATGGTGTAAATGTACCATATTTTGAAGCTAACTTTGTAGCCACCATATGACGTGACACTTTTTATTTTTGGACTATATTTGTAGACTATTCTCTACAAACATTAATAAAAATAGTGTTTTCCTCCCTACCTCTACTTCTTAAGTTCCTTCCCCTCCACCATCCTATTTTAAACTTTCATCATCAGTTTAAGATATTTGACCTCAAAATATGAATTATGCATATATCAGCATGCTAAACTAATTTCTACCTTCTCAATATTTCTCTACATTTTCAACTTACAAAATTGAGATTCTTACTGTCTGGATTTACAACATTCGCATTTGTCTTTAGAATCACAAGGCCCCATTTGCTGTAGTCCCAGTCTTTCAGCAAAGGAAAGGTGGGGCTTACTTATTAGTATGTTTGCTATAATTTTTCTTCCTCTGGAGATCTTTTTAAGAAATAAAAATAATAATTTTATTATTTCAAATCTTGAATTAATTTTTGAATTTAATTAAAAAGCCAAATTCCTTTCATATCAATTATGATGATCTGATATTTTGCTTCATTCTATTCATGTAGCATATTAGATATAATAATTTTCCTGTGTTGACCCACCTGTACACTTGGCATAAGGCCTACTTGGTTGTGCTGTATAAATCTTTTAATATGTTTTGGGTTCAGTTTATTGAAGATTGTTGTGTTTATTCATGAGTAGTATTGGTCTGCAGTTCTCTTGTAATGCCTTTGGCTTTGGTGGTAGGTTAATACTGGCTTCATAGAACAAATTAGGAAATGTTCACTCTCATTTCTCAGAAGAGTTTCAGAAAGATGGGTGCTAATTTCTCTTTAAGTATTTGGTAGTATATGTCAGTTAAATAATTTGACCCTGGGCTCTTTTGTGTTGAAAGTTTTCTGCTTACATAATCAATCTCTTTATCTGTTCTAGGGGTATTCAGTTTCATATTTCTTCTTGAATAGTTTTGATAGATTCTGTGTTTCTAAGAAATTTATCCATTTCAGCTAGGTTATGCTATTTGTTGGTGTATAATTGTTCATATCATTATTCTCTTATAATCTTCTTTAATTTCAATAATGGTGGTAGTAATATCCTCATGTCCATTCCTGATTTTAGTAGTTTGAGTCTTCTCTTTTTGTCCTAGTTCACACTAGTTAAAGGTTTGTCAATTTTTTAAATCTTTTCAAATAGCCAACTTTGGTCTTGTTTATTTGTTTTTTTGTTTTTTCTCTTCATGATTTGATCTCTAATCATTATTATTTTTTTCTACTAGTTTTTGATTTTGTCTGCTCTTCTTTTCCTGGCTTGTTGAGGTATAAACTTACGTTAATTTGAGACTTTCCTTCTTTTTTAATGTGGCATTTATAGCTATAAATTTCTGCAGTGGCCCAAATGGTGTGTTTCCGCAGAATTCATATGTTGAAACCTAATCATCAATGTTGTGATGTTAGCAGGTAAGGTCTTTGGAAAATGATTAGTTCATGAAGGTGGAGCCAACCTCATGAATGGGATTAGTGCCTTTATAAATAGGCCCCTGGAGAGTTGCTTTGCCCCTTTTTAGTGTGTGATGATACAGTTGGAAGACGCCATCTATGAAACACAGAGCGGGCCCTCACTAGACACTGAATCTACCAGCGTCTTGATCTTGGAGTTTCCAGCCTTCAGAACTGTAAGAAATAAATCTTATAATTTATAAAGTCACCCAGTTTATGGTGTTTTGTTATTGCAGCTCAAATGCACTAAGGATATTCCTCTGAGTACTATTTTCACAGTTTATTAATATTAATTTTAATTAATATTGCTATTAATAATATCATATATTATATTATTAACAATATCAATATTATCAAATATATTTATATATAATTAATTATATCAATATTATTAAATAATAATATAAATGATATTAATTAATATAATTATTTTAATTCAGCTCAAAGTATTTTTCAATTTTATAATTTATTATTTGACCCATGATTTAAGACTGTGTTGTTTAATTTCCACATTTTTATAAGATTTCCTTCTGCTATTGATTTTTAACTTCTTTCTACTGTGATTGACAAAGATATTTTATATGATTTAATTTTAAAATATTTGAGATTTTTGCATCCTAAAATATTTTATCCTGAGGAATATTCCATGTTCACTTGAGAAAAATATGTGTTTTGCTGTTGAGTGGGGGCATTCTGTATATGTTTGTTAGATCTAATTGGTTTATAATATTGTTCAAGTCTTCTATGCACTTGCTTCTCTCTTTTTTTTTTTCGTGTTTGTTACACCCATTATTGAAAGTTAGGTGCTGAAGTCTCCAGCTATTATTATTGAACTATCTATTCCTCCTTTCAATTCTGTCTGGTTTTGCTTCATTTATTTGAGACTCGTTAGGTGCATAAATGCAACATAATTGTTATATCTTCTTAATGAGTAGACCTCTTTATTGTTACATACAGTAATCTTTCCTTATCCACATTTTTGCCTTTTGTGGTTTCAGTTGTGGTCAGTAGTCACTCAAAATTATTAAATACAAAATTTCAGAAATAAATAAGTCGTTAAGTTTTAAATTGGACAACATTCTGGGTAGCGTGATGAAATTTTATGTCATCATAAGATTTGTCCCACTTAGGACAGAAATCACCCCTCTGTCGAGCGTATCCACACTGTATACATCACCTGCCTGTCATTCACTTGGTAGCTGTGTATCAGATCCATGGTTACTGTATCTCAGTGCTGTGTTCAAGTAACTCTTATTTTACTTAATAATGGCCCCAAAGCACTAGGGTAATGATGCCGACAATTCAGTTATGCCAAAGAGAAGCTGTAAAGTGCTTCTTTTAAGTATAAAGGTGAAAGTACTAGATTTAATAACAAAAAAATTGTATGCTAAGCTTTCTAAGATCTACAGTAAAAATGAATGTTATATCTGTAAAACTGTGGAGAAGAACAAAACGATTTCTGCACTATGTATAGGTAGTATCAGTGGTTTCGGGAATCCACTGGGGATATCTGAACATATCTGCATGATAAGGGGGTATGAATATAATGTCCTTCTTTGTCTCTTATCATAATTTTTGTATTTAAATACATTTTATCTAACATTAGTATAGCCCCTACAGCTGTTTGTTGTTGTTGTTGTTGTTACTGTCTGTATGGGATATATTTTCCTCCTTTCAATTTTAAATTATTTGGGGTTTTGGATCTAAAGTGAGTGTCTTGTAGACAATATATAGTTGGATCATTTTTTTAAAAGCCATTCTTCCAATCTCTGCCTTTAAATTGGAGCATTTAATCCATTAGTTGTAATGTAATTACTGATAAGAAAGGAATTACTTCTGCCATTTTGCTATTCATTTTACATGTCTTTTTGTTGCTCAATTTCTCCATTACTGTCTTCCTTTTTATTAGATAGATATTTTCTATTGTATCATTTCAATTCCTTTTTTCATTTGTTATACTATATACTTTATAGTTATTTTCTTAGTCATTGCCTGAGCATTATAATTAATGTGTTAATTTATACCAATTTAGTTCAAATAAGTACCAACTTACTTTCAATAGTGTACAAAACTTTGCTCCTATATAGCTCTACTATCTCTTTATTTAATTATTGTCACAAGTTACATGTTTATACATTTTGTATCCATCACCATTCATTTATACTTACTGTTTTATGCATTTGTTCTTTAGGGAATAAAGAGTAGTAAAACCAAACTACATTACTATGAATATCTGCATTTATCTTTGTAGCTATGTTTTTTGAAGTTCTTTATTTCTTCATGCAGATTTGAATTACTGTTTAGTGTTCTTTCATTTCAGTCTGAAGAACTCCCTTTTCTTCCCTTTATATCTCTCCCTCCCTTCTACATTTTCACTTCTTCTTGTCATATTTCTGCCTGTTCTCATTTTATAATAGCGTTAAAAGCATATTCTGTAATCTCCATGTTCCTTAAATAACATGTTTTCAAAACCTTTATCAAAATTTCTAATATATTCATTTAACCTGAATAAATTAATCTGGTGAGCTTTGGTTTCATTTTTTGTCTCTCATAGCATTAGCAATCAGTATGTTTTTCCATTTGATCTGAATTCGATCAGGACTGGTATAAGAAATAAAATGTATTAGCCATTGTGTGCAAGATTTTAATTTTTTTGTAATTTATAACTCTAATACTTCTACTCATTTTTTAAAATTTCCCCTTATTCTGGTCTCATGTTTTCTTGCCTGATAATCTGGCAAGAACACACTTACCTAGGCAATTCTTGTGTTTTCTTGCTATAACTCCCACTGTCCTACCCTATCAAATTTGAGTTACTTTCTATTCAATTTTCCTGAAATTTAAATGCAATATAAAATAAGCCATCCTTTCAGAATAATATGTTTTTGTAAAGAGTGTCATTTGGAAATAGTACTCTGAGCTATATAAATAGATGAAGACCCATTATTTTGAGATAGTTTATCTTTTGTTGTCCCTAATATTCTAATATTTATATAACTGCTTCTCTCTGAATAACATAAATATTTAAATAGATTCCTATGTAAATATCTATTTCAAATTATGTAATTTTGCCCTACAAATCCAAAGTGAAAAAAAAATTTAAAAATGATTATATACAAATGTAAAAATAATTGTGAGAAACCTAGATTATTTAAATTTTTAATGTTTCTCCATTTATTTCCAGTGTTAAGTGGGGGAAGCTGATGCTAGTATATATTAGTAGAAATTTGAAAAATGTACACTTGAATATCTTTAATATATTCAGTGTTGCTCAAATTTTAAGTGAAGTATTGATTATAAGAGATTAGACTCAGCACTTGACATTTTAATAAGATACTGAACAGTCTTAGAAAATAATTTTAGCCTTTATGTGCTACCTTAGACAAATAAATAAATGAAAACACAAATTTTCTGGACAAACTGCCATTTTGTACTTCATACTCTTTGGGAATAAGAAGTGCCACAACGGCACCACTCACAGCTCTTAAGTTTTCTAGCTCTGTCCCCCATGATCCCTTACAGACACTAGTCCTGTGCAAGTTCATCCCCAATGTTTCTGGAATCATCTTTGAGTGATTCTCTGAGATATGCTAAGAAAACTCAATCGCTCATGTACAAAGATGAAATTCTCCATTTCTCCTTTCCTAACTTGGTACTATCTTGAAATATTGCTGCTATCCAAAGTGGTAAGTCAGTTCCCGAATTCTCTGAAATTACCACTTTTTCTGATGCCAGGAGGGCATGGCTGGTGCTCCTGATGCTTCCAGCACCCAAAGCCCTAAACATTGTGGTAAAAACCAATTGAAATTCTTTGATTCATGCTTATGTTCATCAACAGCAGAATAACTGCTATCTCCAATTTGTGATGCCTTTTTAAATGGCAGTCAGTATTTCACAGAAATTTAGAGAAGTACATTTTAGTTTGTAGAGTCTTGATTACAAGGGTTGAACTTGATTCTGTAGGACCTTTTTGGGAGCAATGCTGAGAAACAGATAATCAACCTCTTCTGATGTCTTACCTCACTAGCTTAAACCAAACTCAGGAAGCTGCTAGGTCATGCTCAATAAAGGCCTCTGCCTTCCTGCCTCATCTTGTTCATTAGTCATGTTTACAACACTTATCTAGATCTTAGTCAGCCTTTCTCATAGGCTGGCTATGTTGTCTCATAAGTTTAATAGAGATTTTTTGAAGAAAATTTCATATTATTGAACAGAGATAAAAATGGCTCTGTGACAAAATACATTTTGATATTCCATGCTAAAATTCAAAATATAGCTGGGTATCTACAAAATGATTATTGAGTGAAACTTTATTCCAAATTTCATTTGATAGACTTTTAAAAAATTATTGAAAAAGAGGCCAGACTATAATAAATAAACTGTTGACTATCGAAACATAGATAATGATTTTAAAATGTATAATGCCTTTCCATATGAAGAGTGTGAATGCTGAGTAGGAGTAATTAATTTCTTTTCAAATTTTGTATCTGTTTGGAACTGAAATGCTTTATTGGGAAAGCATCGTTGGTGACTGTAGCTGCTAAACAGAAAGATACTCAGGCAACCCCATAATGATATCTGTTTTCCAATTTCTGAAAATGAATGCCTTGAATGTAAAATGAGAAGTATAATGTTTAATTAGAAATCATTGACATCACTCTCAGAAGAAAGTGCCTCTCCCCGGTGACAAGGGTCACAGTGGAATATTAAGTAGGTATTTTACAAATGCTACTGGGTAGATAACTCTTGTTTTTCTAGATGATCTCAAAGAGCTCATTAAATAGCAAGCCTCACATATGATGCTATGCATGATTTCTCAAATGCTGGAAAATTCAATCCCAGTGGCCCACTGCTTGTCCACTCCATTTGATACTGTGGTTTTGGCTTGGAGTGGCTGATATAAGTCAGTACCTTGACTGATAAATGACATTTGTTTAATTTAAATGATACTCATCACGCTGTCTTTTGTTCTAAAGCACTATGAGGTTAATTGAGCAGATATGAAAAATTAGCCAGGCTAAAATTGCCTCTGCTCTAAATTAGAGTTATTAATTCACTGACCTTAATTTAGAGCTTCTCCATTTTCTCTGATACACTGAATCATGTAGACTGTTTAAGGGAGAAAATGTTAATGATAATAACCCAATTTTAAAATTTTCATGTGACCAAGAATTTCAGCATAGTCAAATTTAACAGATGTAAAATTCTAACCCTGGAAATATGATTTTTAAATCTTACTATTTACCCTATTACACAGAAAGCGAAACATGAGAGTAAGTCTTATCAGTGACTTTTAATTTGCAAGTTTGCTTATGACCTTCAAAATCATTTCACACTAAATATAATCTTCGATTTTATGAATACACAGTGTCTTTCCATTTTATATAGATAACAATGCATTTCAGACTTCATATCTTATAGCACTATAATTAAGCACCACATTCACTGTGTTTCCATAGAGTAAGTAATTACAAAGGGGATTGGAACATTTCTGTAGAGGATTAGCCCCATTTATCAAGCAGTGACTATTGCGGAATAAATGAGCAGAGGCACCCTTCAGCTAAACTATCTTCCCCCCTCTCCCTAAAGGGTATGAATGGGCTGAATAGAATTATTTACTACAGTCCAATGAACTTCATCACCTATAGTTAAGTGCAGTTCCTAAAGCGGGAACCACCAGGGAAGATCAAGAGTCTGTCCGAAGAAAGAGGGCTATCTCCTATTGGATCTCCTCCTTACTAGTCAACTTCTTTCCTTTACAAAGTCGAGTTTACACTTACAAATTAAGCATATCTTATATATGGATTGGGTGCTAAATTTAGACATCCTTCATAGCCAGAATTGTGTTTCAAAAATCTCTTAAGTCTATAAGACATATACCCTTTAATTCTAAAAAAGCAAATATTAACTTTTCTTATGGTTTTATTGTACTGATGTATATTTATGTATAGTAATATATTTTTACAGATGTATTTAAATATCTTTTTAATGTGTTTGTGTATTTGTCTCATTTGTATATTTTAATGTCTTTGTATATTTTTCTCATTTCTCTGCCCTACTTCTTTTACCAAGTCACTAGTACCACACAGAGTCCAGTTCTACTCATGGAAATTCTGTTGTAAATATGACTAATAAGCAGATACATTAATGAAGCTACAGAGAACTTGAGGCAGCAGGCATTGTAAGCAAAAGTGCATAGTGAACTCTGCAGATGCCATGTAATATGAGGAATTATTCACAGGTGATATTCCTATAAGGACAACTAAGCTTCTTTAAATTTACATGTATGAATTTGGATAAAATTTTTAAATGAATAGGGGCAAAAGGCATTGAATAAAAGCAAAGGTAATTAAAAATATGTTGTTTATGCAGATATCTTTATCAATAGTAATTTGTACATGCATTTGGAGATAAAACAAAAATCATTAAAAAATCCAAAAAAAAAAGTAATATTTGACTTCTTCCAGGGATTTTTACTTTAATTTCATTAATGACTGTCAGACCTAGAAAGTCAAAGTGCTTAATAGAATCATCTTCTTAAAAATTCTTTTTAAGCCATCTATGACAAACCCATAGCCGACATTATACTGAATGGGCAAAAGCTGGAGGCATTCACCTTGAAAACCAGCAAAAGTCAAGGATACCCTCTCTCACTGCTCCTATTCAATACAGTATTCACAGTCCTGGCCAGCATAATCATGCAAAAGAAAGAAATAAAGGGCCTCCAAATAGGAAGAGAGAAAGTCAAACTGTCTCTACTTGCAGATGACATGATTCTATATTTAGAAAACCCCATAGTCTTGGCCCAGAAGCTTCTTCAGCTGATAAACAACTTCAGCAAAGTTTTAGGATACAGAATCAATGCATAAAAATCACTAGCATTCCTATACAACAGCAATAGCAACAATAGCCAAACTGAGAACCAAATCAACAAAACACTCCCATTCACAATTGCCACAAAAATAATAAAATAACCAGGAATTTTATTTAGCTAATAAATACAGCTAACCAGGGAAGTGAAAGATCCTACAATGAGAATTATAGAATGCTGTTCAAAGAAACCAGAGAAGACAAAAAAAATTAAAAAAAAAAAAATGGAAAAGCATCTCATTCTCATGGATAGAAAGAAGGAATATCATTAGGCCATATTTCCCAAAGCAATTTACAGATTCAATGTTATTCTTATCAAACTACCAATGAGATTCTTTAGAGAACTAGAAAAAATATTTTAAAATTTATATGAAACTAAAAAAGAGCCCAAATAGCCACAGTAATCCTAAGTAAAAAGAACAAAGCTGGAGGCATCGCGTTACTTGACTTCAAATTATACTACAGGGCTACTGTAGCCAAAACAGCATGGCACTGATACAAAAACACGCACATAGACCAATGAAACAGAATAGAGAACCAAGAAATAAGGCCATGTATCTGCAACAATCTGATCTTTGATAAAGCTGACAAAAACAAGCAATGGGGAAAAGACTCTCTATTTAATACATGGTGTTGGGATAACTGGCTAGCCATATGCAGAAGAATGGAGTTGGACCCCTTCTTTATACCACACACAAAAATCAACTCAAGATGGATTGAAGACTTAAATGTGAAATTCAAAATTCTGAAAACCCTGGAAGACAATTAGGCAATACCATTCTTGACAAAGGAATGGGCAAAGATGCCTATGTCTTTGCAATATGACAAAGATGCAAAAAGCAATTGCAACAGAAACAAAAATTGACAAATGGGATCTAATTAAACTAAAGAGTCTGTTTCACAGCAAAAGAAACTATCAACAGAGTGAACAACCTACAGAATGGGAGAAAATATTTGTAAACTATGCCTCTGACAAAGGTCTAATATTCAGAATCCGTAAGGAACTTAAACACATTTACAAGAGAAAAGCAAACAACCTGATTAGAAAGTAGGCAGAGGACATAACAGCCACCTTCAAAAGAAGACATACATGCAGCCAATAAGCATATGAAGAAAAGCTCAATATCGCTGATCATCAGAGAAATGCAAATCAAAAACACAATGAGATACCATCTTACACCAGTCAGAATGGCTATTAATAAAATGTCAAAAAATAACATGCTGGTGAGGTTTCAGAGAAAAGGAAACACTTATACTCTCTTGGTGGGAGGGTAAAATAGTTCAACCATTGTGGAAAGCAGAATGGTGGTTACTCAAAGAGCTAAAAGCAGAGCTACCATTTGACCCAGCAATCCTACACTGGGTATATACCCAGAGGAACGTAAACCATTCTACCATAAAGACGCATGCACATTCATGTTCATTGCAGCACTATTTACACTAGCAAAGACATGGAATCAATCTAAATGTCCATTAATGATGGATTGGGTAAAGAAAATATGGTACATATACACCATGAAATACTACGCAGCCATAAAAAAGAATTAGACTTTTGCAGGAACATGAATGGAGCTGCAGGCTATTATCCTTAGCAAACTAACACAGGAACAGAAAACCAAATGCCATATGTTCTCACTTATAAGTAGGAGCTAAATCATGAGAACTTATGAACACAAAGAAGGAATCGAGAGACACTGGGGTCCATGTGAGGGTGGAAGGAAGGAGGAAGAAGAGGAGCAGAAAAGATAACTATTGGGTACTGGGCTTAATATCTGACTGATAAAATAATCCGTAAAACAAACTCTCATGACCTGAGTTTACCTATGTAACAAAACCTCACATGTTTTCCTGAACCTAAAATAAAAGTTTTCTTTTTAGATAATCATTTCCTAAATCATGGTCCAAGTTACATGTTTTGAAAGTATTTCTGTCATCACAAAATATCAATGTTCTCTGGCTGGTAAAACTGTAAAACCTTATTTTTTGAATACATTTTACCTTTCTCTATTTAACAAAGTGAACACAAGCCAATACTCCTGTTTAATACACTATATCAACTTTAAAACTTTATTAAATATACTAATAAGAACTTTGTTCAGAATCTTCTCATTGACTTTAAAATCTTTTACCTCAACATATCCAATGGTATATTGTCAAACAAGTGGTGTCTGTGGCCTGTTATCAGAAGCAGAAGTTGGAATACTTCTCCTCACTGCATCTGAGTATTGGAGTTGCCAAGGAAAACACAATACAGTCAAGCACTGGGTGAATACACTTTACTCACAAAGAGAAGAGACAGAGCAAGATCAGCTTCAGTAGTAGGCACTAGTCTCCCATGGCCAGCAGGTCCTAGGAACTGACACGGGACAATTAGCCTGCACACTGTTCTTGTGCTGCAACAGAAGGACTCTGTCCACTCCCCACAGGGGACAGACATAGTAGTGTAGCTGGCCAGGTGCCATATAATTTGTATGCTAAAGTAGAACAAAGGCATATATATTGAGTCTAAAACTGGAAAAGAGATTCATATACAAGGTGTTAAGTATGGCATGGGATGTGAGGCCTCTTTACTCCTGGTCGGAAAGTGTTCCATTGTTATGTGACCGAGAGGGGGTCAAAAGATTGCACAGAAGATTGCCTTTTCCAACATACATTTCTACCTATATATTAAAATTGGAAAAAAACAAATAATTTTCGCTGGGGTTTTAAAAAATTTGTGCATAATGAAAAAATATGGAATTTAATTATATGGAAGGGCCATGGTAAACTGTAATTCTGAAGCAGTGTATTTATGATCAAATATGGATTGTTGATTGTTATCAAGAAAATTTTCGTTTCATTGAAATGCAGGATATTTATGCACACGGAAAATAATCAGTTAAATGATACAATAAATAAAAAAAATTCCTCCTACAGCAAAAAAATAATCAACTAATATGAAGAAAATTTGGTTTCACTAAAATGCAGGAGATTTATGTACATAGACAATAACCAGTTAAATCATACAATGAAGGAAAAAATTCCTCATACAGAAACAAAAATCAACTAACTATAAAGATAATAGGCAATGTGGAGGGGAAGAAACAACAAATAAGGAACTCAATACAATGCTCTTGAAAGGAACAAGAGTAGAGTTGAACAAAAGAAAAGCATCTGCAAGAAAGAAAATGTTCTTTCTTTTTTTTTTTCTTTATTATCATTAAAATTTTCTGTAGAGATAGTCTCTCTATGTTGCCTAGGCTGGTCTTGAATGCTTGGGCTTCAGCAATCCTCCTTCCTTGGCCCCCCAAAGTGCTGGGATTACAGGCAGGAACCACTGAACTTGGCCTGCAAGAAATAAAGTACTCTTGTATGGAATATTTGAACTTTATAGAATGTCAATTGTCCCGAGTTTTTTATGTTAAATTATAAATATGACTGAATCACAATAAAACATGCATTTTTTTTTTCTAGGAGCTAGAGAAGTTGAATTTAAAATTTACTCAGAAAAATAATTATGCAAGAGTAGCCTGGGAAAGATTGAAAATGAAAATTGGTGGAAAAGAGTTTGAGGGTGTTGTATATTGAAGTATAATAGAGAGGAGTGACATTAGCAAGAGGGCAGGAGAAAGTCCCCCGACTCATATCTTTCCACAGCAAAAGTAATTTTGTAGCCATCCATGGACAAAAGTGCCCTTGTGGGAGCGCTGATATTCAGACAGGAAGTTGTGAAAGCTTACAATACCTAAAAGGGACATTTGAGAAGGCAGACCCATGCCCAGGTGATAGAAGGTAGACTCATGCCCAAGTGAGTTTCCCGCGCCAGACCAGAAATCTGTTACATCCCCCTGTGGACTTGGCTACATGCATATTTTGCCTTGATCCTGCTACCAGAACCATCCGCTGCAGAGAACTGGGAAAAGCCACACCCACTCATGTCTCAAGTCATAGATCTGCCAATCTCTATCCCAGTTGTGGACCCTGAAGTGGCCCCGAAATTCAGCTTTATCTCCTCTCAACTACAGTCTGAGAGTAGGCCTGTTTGCACAGGATGCAAAGGAAAAAATGTCCATATGAATCGACAGGGCAGTCTTGCTGATTTAAGTTCTATAGTAGGTCCTGAAACAACTCCAGAACTCAACTTCAACACGTCTTACCTGCAGTGTGAAAAGGGATCAACTGGGAGACATGTCTGCCTGTGGCCCCAGAGGCAGGCCCGCAGAACTTGGTCTTGGCTGTGGACTCTAAAGTACCCCTGTGACTTGCTGCTAAGTTCTGTCAGCCGCAATCCTGGGCAGAGTCCCTGACCAGTATTCCTTGTCCAGGGACTCCATAAATGACCCACTGGGAGCCCTCTTAGGGATCCAGAGAAAGGGATAGCTATCTTTGTACCTGATAAGGGCCCACTGTCTGTGGATTCTGAAGCAAACCTTCATTCCAGTGCCAACACTAGTGACCAACGTCCCGGAGGTAATTCAGTTCCCCCAAATACCAGATAGGATGCACACTTACTACAGTCCATGAAATTTGGCCTGCCAAGTGAGGACCCCACTGTAAACTCAGCAGCAGCCCCAAGCCCTGGCTCAAACTCTACTTAACCATGATGCTGGAAGCAATCCTGTTAGCCTGTGGACCTCACAGAAGGCCTTTACCTGCCTAAGCCAGTCTATAAAAGACTGAAAGAGGTTATTCTTCTTTCAAATGCATAGACAACAATGCAAGTTTACACGAATAATGAGGAATCAGGCAAACGTGACACCCTCAAATAAAACTAATAAAGCTTCAGTAACTGACTCTGAACAAGGGAGATCTATAACTTGCTTGAAAAATAATTCAAAATAACCATTTTAAAGAAATTTAATGAGATGCAGGAAACACAGACAGCTAAATAAAGACAGAAAATGCATGAACAAAGTGAAAAGTTTAATAAAGAGATAGAAATTATAAAAAAGAACTGAACAAAACTTATGGAGGTGAAGGAGACAATGACAGAAATAAAAAAAAAAATTCCATAGACAACTTCAACAGGAAACTTGATCATGTAGAAGTAAGAATTAGCAAACTCAAAGGCAGATCATTTGAAATTAGGCAATTAAAAGAAGAAAAAAGAATAAAAATGTAATGAAAGCATAAGGGACACATGGCACACTATCAAGCACACAAATATACAGATTATAGAAGTTTCAGAAAGTGAAGAGGGTGAAAAGGGACAAAAAGTTTACTTAAAGACATACTGGCTAAAACGTTCCAAACTTTGGGAGGGATATGGACATTCAGATCCATGAAGAAAATGAGAAAAATAAAGTAAGAAATTCAATTCGTGAGAATTCCAATGGTAAATTAGACTGCCAACATCTGAATAAACTGACTAATTTTAACATCTCTAAATATGTGACAATAAGACATGCTGTACCTCCTGGTATGACACAATAAGAACACACTACCACCTATGATGGTTTTTTTTGCTAAAAAATATTCAATCTAAGTCTTATGCCACTAAATATATATATCCATTCATAGGCAATTTAGGGGCTAAAGAAACATGTTCAATGACCTAATGTGGAAGCAGTAGGCCCAATCTAGAACATGGGAAATTTTATAAGGCAAATAAGCTTGTCTTCAACAAATAAATGCCATGAAAAAAACGCAGGGCCATGGAGACAATACAGGTGAAAGGAAACTATGCAAGGGGCATTTTAAGCAAATGCAGTAAGTTGAACTGATGTGAATCTTAATTTGATCAAACCAAAAATCAGGAATATTTGGACACAGATTAGGTATCAATTAACATTAAATAATTACTGTTGACCTGATTAAGTGTGATAATGGTGTTGTGGTTAGCTAAAACAACTTTATTTTTTAGAGATATTACATGGTGAAGAATTTATAGGAGAAATTATATGTCAGAGTTTTGCTTTAAAACACTGAAGTAAAATATGTGGGAAATAGAAGAGAGATTAACAAACATTGATAAATGTTGAAACTAGGTGTTCAATATATGATCAGTTTATTATACTACCATTTTTATTTTCTTACATTTAAACATTTTCATCATAAAATGAAAATATTCAAATACACACAACAAAAGCTGTGCTGCTGAGTCATATGCCATCATTTTAAGCCAGAGCTGGGAATGGGTGACTAATTGGTAACAATGGAACCCACGCAATAGCAGAATATGCTTCTGTTTTGACAAGCAAAATCAGCACATAAGAAAGTACTTTTATTTCCTTCTAGCTGCATGAAGGAGTTAATTAAAACCATGGCAAAAAAAATGTTATTTTAAAAAGAAGCCACTCTCTTTTGAAAAGAAAAGGAGAGCACTGATCAAAGCCTAGCTATTCTGGAAAACAGACACTGTGGTTCCAATACACAGCTCCTGTCAAGTCTAGTAAAGGTAAAAGATACAAATAGGCAAAAATAATTACAGACAGCAGTATTTAATGCTCATATTTGTCTTTTTGTTATTTTTGTATGTGCTTCACAGTAAATAGCATTTCTCCATGTTTCTGATTGACTATGAATGAATCACAAGCACACTTACATTATCATTGGATACACTTATGTAACAATATACAGTCAAACACTTCATAACAACGATTAGATTAACAACAGATCTTATATTCTACAGTGGTTCTATGAGATTTTAATGGAGCTGAAACATTTCTATCACCTAGTGATGTCATAGGCATCATAATGTCACAGTGCAATATATTACTCTTGTGTTTGTGGTGACGCTGACATAAACACACTGCACTGCTGCTCATAGACAAATAAAGCACATGCAAGTATGTATAGTACATAATATTTTATAAAGATAATAAATGATGGTTTCTGGTTTATGTATTTACTATACGATTTATCATTCTTTTAGAATGTACACCTTCTACTTAAGATAAAGTTGACTATAAAGCAGCCACAGGCAGGTCCTTCACGAAGTATTACAGGCAAAGGCATTGTTACTGTAGAAGATGACAATCCCAGTCCTGTTATTGGCCCTGAAGACCTTCCAGTGGGACAAGATGTGCAAGAATACAGTGATATTGATGATCCTGCTCTTATGTAGGCCTAGGCTAATGTTTGTGTTTGTGTCTTAGTTTTTAACAAATAAAGTTTTAAAAGTCAAAAAAAAATTTACCATGATAAAAAGTGTATTGAATAAGGATATAAAAAAGAAATAATTTGTACAGCTGTGTAGTTATTTCTGTTTGAGTTTTAGCTAAGTGTTATCAGAGTCAAAAAAATAAAAAAAAAGTTAATTTGTTATTGAAGAACAAGATTAAAAAAATAAATTTAGTCTAGCCCAAGTGTACAATTGTACAGTGTTTATACAGTCAACAGCAGTGTACAGTAATGTTCTAGGCCTTCACATTCACTCACTACTCCCTCACTGACTCGCTTATAGCAACGTCCAGTCCTGCAAGATCTTTTCATGGTAAATACTATATACAGGTGTACCATTATAAAAATCTTTTATACCACACGCTTACCATACCTTTTCTATGTTTAAATGTTTAGATATACATACTTGCTATTATGTTACAATTGGCTACGGTAATCTTTACAGTAACATGCTATACAGGTTTATAGCCTAGGAACAATAGGCTATACAGGCTACGCCATACAGCCTATGATGTTTGCACAACCAAAGTGCCTAATAATACATTTCTCAGGACATACACCTGTTATTAAGTGACACATACTCTCTCTATGTATGTATCTATATATGTGAATAAATATACACACATATGATTATCAGTATATAAGAATATAGGATACAGTAAACATTTTTCAAAACACAGCTTATAAATGTATATATATTTCCCCAAATCTAAAAAATATATGTGCAAAGATGAGTCTTGATTTATACCTTTTAAATAAATCTACTGTATTATTTTCAAAGTTTTAATTGCTAATACTTTAATAATAATTATAACATTAATGTGTTTCAAAACCTCTTTCTTCTAAAAGTAAAAAATACAATTTTACATATGGAGGACATACTATGGGACAGATAGTTACTTTTCATTTTATTGATGTTGCTCAAAGAAACATTACAGAATAGATACCATTTTCCATATCTCTTCTAAGAAAACTTGAGGCTTAGAGATGTTCGATATTTTCTACAGTAGAAAATATTTAGTTCCATAATTATTATATTTTATTATTTGTTCTAATTTTGTTATAATACAGTGTAATAGAACATTTTATATATTCTGCCATTCTTAAAATAACAGTTTTTCCTATTGGCAATACATTTCCAAATCATTTGAATGTCTTATGCTACTGTGACATTTGTAAGTGTATTTTGTATAGAGGATACGACATCAATATTTGTTCAAGAATTTAGGCCAAAAGTATGAATACTCCATTTGAAGATTTTTTTATTTGCATTATCCATAATTCTGAAAATGTTTCCTTTCCTTATTGATTTCTCATATTGAATTTAAAGCTCCTCTTCTCTCTATGCCCTCACAAGGCATTAACACCTATTTTACAGACAAGTAATTACCCTGAGAAAGTGATTTCCAAACTGTAGTGCTGATCATTTTAGAGTTCTGAAGGAACTCTTTGAGGACGATATTTCAAGTGAGAGCAGACCCAATCATACTGGTCTCCAGTCCTCCCTCTCCACCTCCATCTTACTTTAACCACTGCCTTTCTACTTCCCTCTACATTCTATATATTTATTTATATGATTTAATTTTAACAAAGATTCTGAGGCTAAAGTCACTTCCTAGTAAAATTTTAACACACTTGACTCCAAAACTATTGTTTGTCACTCTGAAAGTGTAAACATTCATCCTATAATTATCCTTGGAATCCCTGTACTTTGCTAAGTATATGGAATAATAAAAGCTCAGATACAGGGCTTACCGTTGAGAAGACTGAAGTCGAGGAGGAGAGATAAGAGTGGCACGTATATAATCAGAGGAGGGAATATAACACTCAGAAGGAGAGAGGGTTGGTGGAGAAAGAAGAGAGAATTGGGCAAAAAGAGGCAGAAAGACAAATAATTTAAATAAATAAATTAATTAATTAAATAAATGGTAAAAATTTCTTCCTGTCATGAAACTCAAGGGGCTTTTGCAGGGAAGTGAGAGCTTGACTCTGCAATCCTCTCAGCCTATCTCAGTTCTCTCATCTTTACCAGGGTGAACATCTTGTATAATACAGGTGATTCATGTGTTTGCATAACTTTTGCCCAAATATGGATCCCTGTTGTATAAATTATTCAACTAAGAATAAACAACATATTACAACTTTTGAAACATTTTGCTGTGCTGGATTTACTGAACTGTGGTACAATAATTAACAACTTCAGAAATGATTTTTGAGATTTTTAAGAATCTGTTTATTGTCAAATATAATTTTTACCTTATGCTCTGTCTTTTATAACATAAAATCCACTATGTAATACAATGTAAGTACCAGTAAAGTACCACCAAATGGTCCGAGATTGATTTCTAGAGTAGCACAGAGGGTGACAATTTTCTTTGGAGGGTATGAGTGGTTGTAACCATAGTAGATTTCAGGTAGGATGTGGCATAGATGTTAGAAAAGTAAAGGAAAGAAAATTTGCCTTGCAAGGGGTGTGTGTGTGTGTGTGTGTGTGTGGTGCACATTTAAGAAAATGGAGTGGTATAGATAGCAAACAGAGAGTAGTGCAATAGCTTACTTTTGCTAGCTACACTGTGTTTCAAGTGGGAGAGAAAGCAAAAATGTCTCCCATACTCTCTCTCATTGACCTCCTCATTTTTTCCTTTATAATGCTTTCTCTCCTTCCTCAGACAGAAAAATGAGAATATGAGAACAAAGTAGATAACAATTCAAAAGTAGAAACTCTCTGGAGAAGAGGTGACAAGTAATTTAACCTTATTCTATATCAGTAATCAGAGGAAATCTTCCCAGATGGCTTGCCATGAGATTCAGGAACTAAAGGCTCCTTTCTTAATATATAAAAGGGTAAGGGTTTGCATTCCATTGCTCAGATTTGAGAATGTGTGACTATTGCCCAGAACTAACTTTTTACATTTAGATTTTAGAGTAGTGCTTTCCCTAACCCTTTAAAATATGTTAATGTGCATTGAACCTGCCTAGGTACCAATTCAATATTTCAAATAAAGGAGTAAAACAGTAATTACGGCTTTTTGTACATAATGTAAAAAATTCCACAACAAATTTAACAGGCACTTCAGTTTTCAAAGTGACACCATCATTTTGTATGTGTGTGTGCCCTGGCTGGCAGTGCTGTTGAACATTATTGCCAATACAGATGTAAATGGTGAACTGAACAAAATATATCATTTGATGAGGGAATCTTGAAAGTTTAATGCTATTTGTTGAAAAGAGGCTTAAAGAACAAATTTCTTCTATTGGAAAAATATTTAATATCTTCTTTGTGTGACTCACACTGTCGCAATCAGAGCCATACTCTCATTTTTCTTCTAAATCAGAGAATAAAACAAAATCCATTAAAAAACAAAATTAAGCAAATTTGCCCAGGGTAGCTCTCCTCTTCAGTTCTTTAGTTTTAAAAAAAAATGCAAGAGACCAGGTCAAGTAAGGCAGTATACATCATTTATTGGCCTGATGTGTAGCGTTTCTTACTTATCAGATCAGTTTTCTTAAACTAGTGTGTTTGGATTTGATGTGTGGGGGTCAGTAATGTATTGCGAGGGATATTCCATTTGCAGAGTTTTGCGGAGTATTGGCAGGGAGAGCTGCTTCGTTCAAATCAATGACTCAGCACCATTGTGGGCAGTGAGAGAATCTCTCTTCCGTAGTTACATACACTTGGTACTGAAGAGCTGTGTTAAGCAGGAACCTAACTCAGCAAAGATCAGAAAAACTGAAAAAGAGTCAATATTTAAACAAGAAAGTAGGTAGCCAGAGAAGATCAACACAGATTAGTAAGAGGAAAGTCCTGAGGCAATATCGGAGATGAAGAGTATTTTCTCTGTATACACATTTGTTCTTAGACAAGGGAAAAAGCTTAGTATATATGGTTTGTTGAAAGAGCAAGATTCATATAATGTCATCATACAACAAATGTATTTCCCTCATGCTTGTTTTGAAATTTGCTCCCTAGGAATAAATTTTTTCTGCCCCAGAATAAAATCTCTAGCTGGTTCCAAAGCTGATTTGCCCACTCTTAGATTGTAAGACCTCAGGTTCCTTGAGTCAAAAACATTTTAGTTCTGTAATAAATATTTTCAGTCCAGTATAATAATCAAAATTTTGAAATTATTCAAAGATAAAACTTCCCCCTTCACTCAATTAAATCTAGCAGAGTCTGGAAGTAGGAACATGCAGAAAAGGACATGCTCAGCTCTTTCTGGATTTTCAGTCTTACGAAGGAGAAGGAAAGATTGGTATCCACTGCACTGGTGCTGTTTTGAGCAGCAACACTGTTCAATGAGATTGGAATGTGTTTAAAGCTGACGTTTTTCTTTTGTGGAATGCTCCATCACTGAGATGTCCCCTGGAAGTTACTCTCATTAGGCCAGGGGTAAAAGAGAAGAAACCACCACCCTTCTCCATGATGGAAAAGGTTGAATTTTTCTTCTCTGTCTGTAATGCAACTCTTAGAAACCTAGGTGTTTGAGGCCAAGGGGCACAGAAAGGATTCTAGCCACCTTCTTTGAATGTCCTGAATAGGTAGTCCAGTACCTCACTTTAGGATGTCCAAGTGTTTGCCATGTATTGTCATGAAGCAAGCAGTCCCACAGGAGTACACTGCAACCTGACATCTCCAGCCCTCATTCTTTAGCCTCACTGCAATTCCTTTTCTGTTTCTACAAATTCTAGAAACTATTCTTACCCATCAGCTGCCCTTTACCTTTCTGAATCTTACTTGACACTGTGAGCCATTTGACCCTTCCTCAAACTTATTTTTTTGACTTCCTCACTACATTCTCATTCATCTCCCCTGCCTCGTGTGTGTGTTTGTGTGTGTTTGTATGTGTATTTATTCTGAAAAATGTCTTTAGACACATGAATTGGGTCCTTGTCCTCTGCTTTTTTACCTTGAAATATTGTTTTATTGTTTTCAACAGAAAGTGACAAATGAAATTATTTTTTAATCTTAATCCACATTTGTAGTGGCAACTACCACATTTACATCAATAATTCTTGTGTTGCTATTGTTGAGTGATACTTTAGCATCAATTCAAATTATATTTTAGCTAGTCTTCCTGACTGTGGAGACTAAAAAGATAACTGTTACATTTAACAGATTCCCTTATGGCTAAATATTTAAAAGTGACTTAGGATCTATTAAACAAAGGTATACACACAGGATCTAAAACATACAAAGTAAATGTATTAATTTTCTATTTCTGCCATAACAAAGTTTTACAAACTTAGTGGCTTATAATACATATTTTTATTCCCAAATGTTTGCAATGGCCAAAAGTTAGAAGGAACCCAAGTATTCATTGATGTGTGAATAAACAAAAAGTAGTATGTGTACATTTAAATATAATGGAATGTACATATGTATGTGTGTGTGTGTGTGTGTGTATATATGAATAGAAATATTATTCAGCGTTTAAGAAGGAAGGAAATTCTGACACGTGCTACAATGTGATTAAACATTAGGAACATTGTGCTAAGTAAAGTAAGGCAGTCATAAAAAGACAAACACTGTATGATTCCACTTACATGAAGTATCTAAGGTAGTCAGATTCACAGAGGCAGAAAGTGGAATGGTGGATGGCATGGGATTTGGGGAGGGGAAAATTGAAGTTTTGTGAGATGAACAGAGTTCTGGAGGTTGGTTGCACAACGATGTGAATGTATATAACACTACTGAATTGTAAGTTGAAAATTGGGTAGGATAGTAAATTTGACGTTAAGTATATTTTACTACAATTAAACTGAAAAAATATAAAGCATCATTCAAACACACACAATTTTCTTTTCTTACAGTCTATAGGTTGTAAGTCCAACATGTGTCTTTCTGGGCAAAATCAAAGTAGTAATGAGGCCATGTTTCTTTGCTGGAGGCCCAATTGAAGACTCTGTCTCTTCTAGAAACAATTTATTGAGACCTTCATATTTCTTGGTATGTCCTCCTTCCTCCATCTTTAAACAGCAATGGTGGGTCAATTATCATGTTGAATCTCTGCGATTGGTTGCAGCTGGACAAAGTTCTCCACTTTGACTGATCTATGTGATTAGATTGGGTTCACCTGGATAATCCAGACTCCTCTATCTCCTCAGGATCTGTAGTCTTAATCACAATCTGTAAATAAGCCTCCTTCACAATGTAACGGAACATATTCACAGGTTCCAAGGATTAGAGTCGGAAATATTTCAGGAACTAGTACTTTACCTATTACCGTTAAGTCAGAAGACAGTGTGGGCAATAAGCATCTGTTTTGTTTTTTCGTCAATGATACATATAATTAGCATGACTTATCACTGTTGATGTTGACCTTGATCACTCAGCTGATATATATATAGTACTTGTAATTTTTCTCCACTGTTAGTTATTTTTTCCTGTATCCATATTGTACTTTTTGGAAGAAAGTCACACTCTGTACTTAATAGATGGGGAGTTGTATGCTCCATCTCCTTGAGGGCAAAATATCAACATATATTATTAAAAATTCTTCTGTATGGAACATTTGTCTCTTCTATTTATTAAATCATTAATTTATATTGAGTAGGACTCATGAATATTTATATTTTAGGATATAATTCAATACTATTTTATATATTTTTTTTCATAAAAATTGCTCCATCTTTGGCTATTGGAGCTCTTTCAGTTGACTCAAATGTCCCTTTGACGTATTTCCAACAATTTGGTATGTTTGTCTGTCTTGGAGCACTTTCTTTTTTTCTGTCACTAAAAAATACTCAAAGCTCATGCTCCCTATTTTTCTGCCTCGGTTCTAGACTCAGCAATTTCTCCAAAATGCAGTGGTTTCTTTTATTGGAGAAGGATATGGTTTGGCTGCGTCCCCACCCATACACTTGTAATCCCCCATTATCCCCAGGTGTCAAGGGAACGACCAGGTGGCGGTGTTAATAATTGAATCAGGGGGCGATTTCTCCCGCACTGTTCTCGTGATGGTGAGTGAGTTCTCACGAGATCTGATGGCTGTATAAATGTTTGGTAGTTCCTCCAGAATTCATTCGTCTTCCTGCCACCTTGTGGAGAAGGTGCGTTGCTTCCCCTTCGCCAGCTGCCATGATTGTAAGATTTCTGAGGCCTCCCCAGCCATGCTGAAATGTGAGTCAATTAAACCTCTTTCCTTTGTAAATTACTCAGTCTCAGGCAGTTATTTGTAGGAGTGTGAAAACGGGCTAATAGAGAATGATATTAAAAACCAAAATCTAGATGCTATGTGGATTAACTGCTACTTGGGTGTCGTTTCTTCTAGGTCCTCTTATGTGACAGCAAGGAAATATAAATATGCATACATACACACACAACACACATTTATATAAATATTTTCGCATATACCTATTTGTATCAATATTAAGCTAAATCTGAGTTCATACTGATATCTTTAACTCTAATTCATGCCCACTATGTAGATCTTTCTAGACTCCTCTTTTTGCTTATTTGTAACCTCCCACATCAAGACTGAAAAATCTGACTCCCATCATCCATCCATTTATTTTCAGTATACATATATAGAGGTATCAGAATTCTTAACCTGTACCCTTATGGGAAATTCTTTATCAACTGGAGTATAGAGTTTATGTACAGCTTCTATTGCCTTTAGTCTTACACACTCTTCTCATTTTTGAAGTATTTCTCAGCACTCTTTTCTCCCTACACATTCAATGAGATTGTTTCTTACATTTGCAATACAGTGTGATTTTTTTGTCCCGTTTTGTATTCCATCCTGGAATCCCTGCAACTATTAAATATATACATTTTAATTATTATTATTATTTTTTTGAGACGGAGTTTTGCTCTCGTTGCCCAGGCTGGAATGCAATGGTGTGATCTCGGCTCACTGCAACCTCTGCCTCCTAGGTTCAAGAGATTCTCCTGCCTCAGCCTCCTGAGTAGCTGGGATTACAGGCATACACCACCACGCCCAGCTAATTTTGTATTTTTGGTAGAGATGGGGTTTCTCCATGTTGGTCCAGCTGGTCTTGGACTCCCGACCTCAGGTGATCCACCCACCTCAGCCTCCCAATGTGGTGGAGAGTTCTATGCTTAATGTCTTATATCCAATATTACTGTAACATGAAGTATAGTTTTACCACCGGAAAATTTACTTGTTCTTTATCTATTCAACCATCTTCCCCTCATACGCCGCAATTGATATATGTATGGTTATTATAGCTTTTTCTTTTTCAGAATGTTATATATTTGGACATTATGTAGCATTTTAAGACTGGCTTCTTTCATTTAGCAACATGCATTTAAGATTCTTTCATGTTTTCTTTTTTATGACTCAACTCATTGTTTTAGTCAAAAACCTAAGTTCATTGATGGATGTGCTGCAATTTGTTCACACGAATATTCAGGAGCAGGTTTTTGTGGTGTGCATGTTTCCAAATCAGTTAATATATATACATAGGAGTTCAATTCTTGGAATGTATGGTACAATTGTTTAGCTGTGTAAGAAACTTGCAAACTGTTATCCAAAGTTGCTGCACTAGTATGCATTTCCATCAGCAATTAATGAGAGTTCCTTTTATTCCACATCCTCACCAGCAATTGGCATTGTCAAATATTTGGATTTTAATCATTCTACTAGGTGTGTTGTGTTGTGTCAGTTTTTTTTTAAATTTTCAATCCTCTAATGCCACACTATGCTGAGCATCATTTTTACATTTGCTAACTTGCCATCTACATATCGTCTTATTGAGATGTTTAGATCTTTGGCCCATTTTAAAATGTGTAGTTTGTTTTCTTATTGTAAGACCTCTTTGCATATATTACATACTAGTGCTTTGCCATGTATATGTCTCATAAGTATTTTCTTCTACTTCTGGTTAACATTTAATTTTTTAAGTGTCCTTCACAGAACAGAAATGTTTATTTTAATAAATTTTCACTTATTAATTTTTTCTTTCATGGATCATGCTTTTTGTATACATGTAAAAACACTAAGCCTAATGTTAGCTCATTTTCTTCAATATTTTCTTTTACAAGTTAGAGATGTTATAGTTTTACATTTTATATTTTGAACTATAATCCACTTTCAGGTTTTGCTGTGTGTGAAAGGTATCAGGTCTGCTACATGATGATGAGCATGGTCTCTTTTTCCTCCTCCTCCTCCTTTTTTTTAATATGGGCATGTGATTTGTTTCAGTACCATTTGTTGAAAAGACTACTGTTTTTCCATTGAATTGATTGCGCTTCTTTGTTCTTTTATATATAAACATATTCAACTAATTTTTATATAATAAAATGAATATACATTTAAATAATATATGTGGGGTGTGTGTGTGTGTATGTATGTGTGTGTGTGTATCCTCTTCCCCTTGGGTCTTGTACTCTGTATAAGTGATCTATGTTTATTCTTTCAATGGTACCTTGCTGTCAGGTTTACTATAGCTTTATTGTATGCTATAGACTCTGTCCTAAAATTTTGTTTTTCTTTAGTATTGTGATGGCTATTGTAAATCTTTTTTGTTTTTCATATAAACTTTAGAATCAGTTTGTCAATATCTACAAAATAGCTTGCTGGCATTTTGATTGGGATAGCATGGATCTATAAATCATTCTGAAAATAATTGACACACCAATATTGAGTCTTCTCTCTAGTAACAAGTCATCTCTATTTATATAGATCCTTGATTTCTTTTAGTTTTTGGAGTAAAAAAAAAGTGGAGCTCTTTTTGTAGTTCCACATATAGATTCTTTCCTCATTTTGTTAGAGCTATACCTATTTTATATTGTGTTCTATTGTAAATAGTATTAATTGTACATTTCCTATTCCAATTGATCCTTGATAATATAGAGAAAATCAATAAATTTTTATATATTGATCTTCTGTCCTGTGACTTTGGTGTACTCACTAGTTTCATCAGTTTTTTGTTGCTTCTTTGGGATTTTCTGTATAGACAATCATGTCATCTGTTAAAGGTAAAATATATGAAAACAATAGCAGTAATAAATAAACTGATACATAGGGACTGATGACATATATCGATGGAAAAATATTTAAAATACTGCTTATTATATTCAAGGAAATACAATGTATATTGATAATTTAATCAGTGTCCTGGAAATGTTAAAATAAACATAATCTAATGACAATTATAAAAGTAAAGACAAAGCAGAATGGCAATGTCAGAAGAGAGTAGACATAGCTGAAAAAGAAGTTAGTAAACTAGAAGTTAATTTAGTAGAAAGTGTACTGAATGAAGAATGAAGAGAATTGAACAATCTAGGACACATGATAAAATAGACATAAAGGATACTGTGAAAAAGTCTAACATATAAGGGGAGAAAAAGAAATATAGATAATAGAGCAGGCTCATTAATTAAATATAATCATGAATAAGAATTATATAGTCTACTAGGAATGCCACAACAAAATACAACAGATTGGGTGGGTTAAATGACAAATTTATTTTCCCAGTCCTGGAGTCTGGAAGTTCAAGATCATGGTGCTGGCAGGGTTGATGTCTTGTGAGGTCCCTGTCCTTAGCTTGCACACAGCTACCTTCTTGCTATGTCCTCAGGTAGCCCTTTCTCTGGGTGTGTCCATTCATGATTCCTCTTCCATTTCTTACAAGGACTCTAGTCCTATTGGATTAGGGTCTCATGCTTAACAATTCATTTAACCTTAATCACCTCTTTAAAGACCCTATCTCCAAATATAGTCACATTGGGAGCTAGGGCTTCAACACATGAATTTTGTGGAGACACAATTCACTGCATATTAAAACTTTACAAATGTGTTAAAAAATTATACTATAACTTCAAGAAATTATGTGTAAATACTCAACAACATGATCATTTAAATTCACATATACTATTAGTATCATTATTAATGTATAATAATGATATAAAGTATAAATAAGTGAAGTCATCAGTGAAAAGACAATGATTGCTAGCTGTATGTAAAATAGAAATTAAACAATGTACTACTTATAAGAAAGTAATTTAAAATACAAGTTTACAGAAAGTATAGAAAATGGAAAATAATATACTTAAAAACACTAACTAAAAGAAAGCTCATGAAACTATGTTGAGAGAATTCAAAAAATGAACATAAGTACATCATACATAAAGGTGACACTTCATCTTGATGAAGAATTAAATCCATAGATTTTTAAAGCTATTAAAATCTTTATATAATTTATAATACAGTATTAAAATATATATAAAAATGGTATATCTGAATGGAAAAATAGGCAAATCCACAAGTGTAATGGAAGATTTTAATTGCTGATAGAACAGTAGATGTATATTTAGAAATGATATATAAACTTTGGACAGCATCATTAATAAATTATTGATTTATGTATATAGAATTCTGTGTCCAACAACAGCAGAGTACACACTCTTCAAACACATATAGGCTTTTCACAGAAATGACTACATGTTAGCATATTTCAAAATTTTTTAAATATTGAATTTATACAGAGTATATTCTCTAAATGCATTACCTTTAATCTAGAAACACATTTCCTATGTGTTTAGAAATAAAGAAATATATGTCTAAATAACACATGAGTCAAAAAGTTGTCACAATGGCAATTTGAAAATGCTTGGAGTCGAATAATAATGAAAATATAACAAATCAAACCTGTGAGCTCAACTAAATCCATCCTTAGAGAAACACTATTGCTCTAATCAAATATTTTAGGCATAAAGAAATAATAAAAACAAATAGGCTCTCTCAGGAAAACAAAAAATATTGACTATGCAAGGAATGTGGAAGAACAAAAATAATAAAAATTAGAATTAATAAAGTACAAAACAAATATGCAATAAAAATAAAAGGCTAATCAAGAAAAAAGAGGTAAGGCACAAATAATCAGATTTAGGAATGAAAAGAGGAACATTGCTCCAAATTCTAAAGCATTTTGTTTTAATTATTCAAACCAATCAACAGTTTTAAGTGAATAAACTACAAAATAGACATGATGTGGGCAAATCAAAGGCATGTTAAAGTTTACGAAACTGGCTCAAAAAGGAATAGGAAATGTTCATGAACCTATAAGTATTAAATAAATTAAATCAGTTATTAATAAAGCAATCTCATCATGCTATCTATAAGCCTGTATAGGTTCACTAGCAAATTCAAAAAACATGTATTATTAGAAATTATAATTTTTGCCAAACTCTTCCACAAAATTTGTTAAAAGTAAAATTTTAATAAATGATTCCAGAAAACTGTTTATTATTAGAAAACATTTTAAGAAAGGAAAATTATACACTAATACTATTAACAAGCATGGATATACAGATCTTAAAATATTACAGATCCAAATTCAGAAAAGATAATATCTAGGGTAATATATACTGAACAATTTTAATTTATTTCAGTAGCATAAGGTCAGCATGATGTTAGAAAATCACCTAATATAATTCATCACATTAAATGTAGGAAATAATATCTAATCATTTTAATAGCTGCAGAAAAGCTTGTTTTTGATAAAAATAAGCATATATTTATGATTTAAAAACTGTAAAATAGGGAATGCAAGATAATGTCATTAATCTGATAAAGTATATCTACAGAAATTACAAATATTATTATGTTTAATAATAACATCCTGAAAAGTTTTCTTTTAAAATTGGAAATAAAACAATTTGACTCTTTCACCACTTGTGTTCAACATTGAATTGGCATTACCAATCAGTACAGCAGGCAAGAAAAATAAAGGGCATGTATTAGAAGGGAATAAGTACAAGATTTATTATTTGCAGGTATTACAACTGTATACATTTAAAAAATCAAAATAATCTGACAAATTATTGAAAGGAATAAATGAGATTAGCATGCTTCTCAGGAAAAAGTTTAATATGTCAAAATCATTTGTGCTACCATGCACAAATAAAAATTTTTAGAAATATTTTAAACAAAATACCAGTTATAATTACATCAAATGCTATCAAATGTATAGAATTAAATCTAACAAAATTTCTGTAAAACTTCTATGCAAAAACATATAAAACAGTCAAAAGAAGAAAAATAAGCAGGTGAACATAACTATAAAGATATCAATTATCCTCATCTATTCATACAATGTGATACAAATCAAAATCTCAACAGATTTTACTGAAGAGATTCAAAAGTTAATTCTACAACTTATACAAAAATATAGTCAATCAGAGTGAAGACTCTTAAAGAACTAGGTCAGACTATTGGTTATATTAGATGTCAAAACTTGCTGGAAAACATAGAAACGCCTAGTGGACTAGAATAGAATGATTAGCCAATGAGAGAGAATCTGACCTATTCATGTATTAGAGTTGATTTATAACAAAGTCATCACTGCAGGACAGTGATGAAACATTCTTTTAATAAATGTCGCAAGAAACATTGTGTTTTCATGTGGGGAGAAAAAGAGACTTGTAACACACAGTATACCCAGATTTCAATGTCAGTTGCATTGTAGCCATTTGTGAAAGAGTAAACAATAAAATCTGTAGGTGATAATGGAGGAAAATGTAATGAACCATGAAAGAGAAAGAGTTCTTAAATGTGAGAGCGGCCGGGCGCGGTGGCTCAAGCCTGTAATCCCAGCACTTTGGGAGGCCGAGACGGGCGGATCACAAGGTCAGGAGATGGAGACCATCCTGGCTAACACGGTGAAACCCCGTCTCTACTAAAAATACAAAAAACTAGCCGGGCGACGTGGCGGGCGCCTGTAGTCCCAGCTACTCGGGAGGCTGAGGCAGGAGAATGGCGTAAACCCGGGAGGCGGAGCTTGCAGTGAGCTGAGATCCGGCCACTGCGCTCCAGCCTGGGCGGCAGAGCGAGACTCCGTCTCAAAAAAAAAAAAAAAAAAATATGAGAGCAAAGGTATCTACCCTAAAAGAAGGAGTTTATTTGAACAACATTAAAACTAAAAACTTATTTCATTAAACACACCATTCAGTAAGAGAAATGGCAAGCCAGAGAGTAAAAGATAGATATAAAACATGTGACTAATAACACATATTTTAAAAACATTAAAGCATCAGATTTGACAAAATGAAAAAAAAAATATTCACTTTGATACAAAATCCAATGTCTAGTGACTACATAAATAACTGTTCAATGTTATTCATAATCTAAAAAACAGAATGAAGCCCAAATAAGAATCTACTATATAGATAGCTAAACATAAATAATGATAGCACTAAGTGTTTGTGACAGTGTAGCAGTGGAAATAATCATATGCTGCTGATGGGAGTGGATACAAGTACAACTAATTTGGATTACAGTTTGGCATCATCTAGTAAAAATGAAGTTCCATGTATCCTATGAGAAAGTAACTATACTCCTGGAAATTAACAAAAATGAAATTATTGTATATTTTCTAAGTGGCATAATAAAAATATTCATAATATTTTTGTAACATACCACAAACAGGAAACAAAATAATGTTCAACGGAGAATAAGATATGTTCATAAACTATGGTATTTTCACCATCTAATACTATAATAAAAATGAAAATATTCCTACCAAACACAACAAGGTGAATGAATGTCACACCACATTTCAAAAAATTGTACTTTGTAATGGACACAGGGTGGTACCGTGTGATGTTTCAATACATATGCATATTGCATAATGATCATACCAGAGTAGTCAGCATGTTCACCAAGTTCAACCTTAATCATTTCTTTGGGATGATAACTTTCCATATCCTCTTCTCTTGCTATTTTGAAATATACAATACATGTTATTAGTTATGTTTACCCTACTACATAATAGAACACAAACACTTATTTTTTCTGTCTAACTGTACCTTTGTACTTGTTGTTCAGCATCTCCCTATTCCAACCACTAGCCTCTGGTAACCACTATGCTTTCTCCACTTTTATGAGATCAACTTTCCAAATATGAATTCACATATGATTCCGCATATGAATGAGTTTATGCAGTATTTGTCTTTTTCTGTCGTTTATTTTATTTAACATGATGTCCTCTAGGTTCATCCATGTTACCCTAAATAATAGGATTGGATGTATTTTGATAGCTAATAAGTGGAGATATTCCATTGTGTAGATATACCACATTTTCTTTATACGTGCACCTGTTAATAGACAGTTAGGTTGATTCTATATCTTGGCTATTGTGAGTAATGCTGTGACAAACATAGAAGTGTAGATATCTCTTTGATATACTGATTTCAATACTTTTGTGTATATACCCAGTAATGATATGGCTGGATCATGTATTTAATAGTAGTTCTATTTTTAATTTTTTGAGGAACGTCGATACTCCTTTCCATAATGACTGTACTAATTTACATTCCCTCTAATGTTGTGTAAGAGTTTCCCTTTCTCCACATTTGCACCAGGATTGACAACACAGTTTTTTGAAGGGAAGAAAATAAAATCAAAGGATTCTATTTATTTAGTGGCAAAAGTCAACAGCATTAATTTGTATATGTGAAAGGTATGGGTATAAGTGCAGAAAACAGAAAATAATTAAGTGGTTGCCATAAAGTTCAGGATAGTAATTGTATTTACAGGATAGGGAGGACATCATGATTTGGAAAGATTTGAGGAGACAAGTGCTGAAAATGTTCTATTTTTTGACCTCAGTTAAAATAGAAGTCTCACTCTGTGATGGCTTATCAATGTTTACATTTACATTTTATAAACTTTTCTACATGTGTAGTACATTTCACATTAAAAACAATTTAGGTACTTGAATAAAACTCAGAATTTCCAGTATGAGTAAATGTCAGAAATGAAGAAACTAAAAAATAGCTAGGTAAATTCTGGTAAAACAGAATTTCAAAAAATAAAAATAATAAAGTAATTATAATTTTAGGCATAGCTGTAATAATAACTAAAATATTGGAAAAATGATCCTGAGGAATCTATCTTGAATTGCAGCGCAGAGTAAGATAGGCACCGAAACCATGCAAAGGAGATGGGGAACTATGGAGAATACTATGAAAAGAAGAGGAGAAAGAAAATAGGAAAAAAGCATTATCAGAGAAGTTTCCAGAACTAATAGATGAAAGACAGTAATTCCCCAATTCAGAAATCCCAGTGAATCCAAAGTCGTTAAGTAGAAAATAATTCATATGCAAGGACTATGACCACTACAGAAAAATCCTAAAAGTGTCAAAAATTTAAGAGATCTTTCTACAAAGATAGATAGATAGATAGATAGATAGATAGATAGATAGATAGATAGATAGAGAGAGATGGATCTAGATAGATACACAATTAGACTGACAATTGTAATTTCTTAAAGGCTAAAATTGTTTCACTGTACAAGTTGCTAAGATATATGATAAAATTATGCAGAAATGAATGCCAATAATATATAAAATTCAGCATAGCTATATTTTCTCAAAAGTCAAAGAGGCAATGGATTGAGGTGTGTCAATAGAGACTACAAAGATAATGGTTATGACTTATTACATACATATGTACATGTGTGGGTGGGTGTGTGTATGGGGGCACATGGTGTGTGTTTTTTGTTTGTTTGTTTGTTTTTTAATTTCAATAGCTTTTGGGGTCAAGTGGTTTCTGGTTACATGGATAAATTGTATAATGGTGAAGTCTGAGATTTTAGTGCACCTATCACCTAAATAGTGAATGTTGTACTCAATAAGCAGTTTTCCGCCCTTATCCCCTTCTCACCCTCCCCACTTCTGAGTCTCCAAAGTCTGTTACATCACTCTGTATGCCTTTGCATATTCATAGCTTAGCTCCCATTTACAGATAAGAACACACAGTATTTGTATTTCCATTTCTGAGTTATTTCACTTAGAATAATGACCTCCAACTACATCCAAGGTGCTGCAAAATACATTATTTCATTCTTTTTTATGTCTGAGTGGTATTCCATGGCACACTATACCACATTTTCTTTATCCACTCATCAGTTGATGGGTGCTTAGGTGCATTCCATATCTTTGCAATGGTGAATTGTGCTGTGATAAACATTCACATGCAGGTGTCTTTTTTATATAATGACATATTTTTCTTTGGGTATATACTCAGTAATGGGATTGCTGGATAGAATGATAGATATATTTTTAGTTCTTTAAGAAATCTCCATACTGTTTTCCGTAGAGGTTGTGCTAATATATATTCCCAACAGCAGTATATAAGAGTTCTCTTTTCACCACATACATGCCAACATCCTTTGTTTTTTAACCTTCAATCATGGACATATCTGGCTGGAGTAAAGTGGTATCTCACTGTGGTTTTAGTTTGATTTACCCTGATGATTAGTGATATTGAGCATTTTTCATATGTTTGTGGGTCATTTGTTTATCTTCTTTTGAGAAATGTCTATTCGTGTCATTTGCCCATTTTTTTAATGAGATTTTTGTTTTTCTCTTGCCGATTTGTTTGAGTTCTTGCAGATTCTGGATAGTAGTCCTTTGTGGATGCACAGTTTGCAAATATTTTCTTACTCTTTTTAATTTTTGTGGACACCTAATACATGCATATATTTATGGAGTACATGAGATGTTTTGATACAGGCATGCAATACATAATAATCACATCATGAAAGATGGGGTATCTATCCCTCCAAGGATTTATCTTTTCTGTTATAAGCAATTCGATTATACTCCTTTAGTTATTTTAAAATGTACAATTAAAATATTATCAACTATGTTCACCCTGTTGTGCTATCAAATACTAGATCCCATTCATTCATTCTATTTTTTTTTACCCATTAACCAACTCCACGTCCTTCCCGTCCCAGCCCCCACTACCTTTCCTAGCATCTGGTAACCATCCTTCTACTCTCAATCTCCGTGGGTTTGATTATTTTGATTTAAATCCCACAAACATGTAAGAATGTGTGATGTTTGTCTTTCTGAGCCTGGCTTATTTCACTTAAACATAACGACCTCCTGTTCCATCCATGTTGTTGCAAATGACTGCATCTTATTCTTTTTTTATGGGTGAATAGTACCCCATTGTGTATAAGTACCACACTTTCTTTATCCATTTCTCTGTTGATGAACACTTAGATTGCTTCCAAATCTTGGCTATTGTGAACAGAGCTGCAACAAACAAGGGAATGCATGTAACTCTTGGGCATATTGATTTTCTCTCTTTTAGAAATGTACCCAGCAGTGGGAAACTCAGATTGTATGTTAGTTCTGTTTTTAAATTTTTGAGAAATTTCTAAATTGTTCTCCACAGTGGTTGTACTAAATTACATTCCCACCAACAGTGTGGTAGTGTTCCCTTTCTCCACATCCTTGCCAGCATTTGTTAGTTGGCAAATATTTTTCTCCCATTTTGTGGGGTGTTTGTTTACTCTGATGATGACTTCTTTTGCTGTGCAGAAACTTTTTAGTTCAATTAAGTCCCAATTATTTATTTCCTTTTTTGTTGCATTTGTTTTTGGGATCTTAGTTGTAAATTCTTTGCCTAGATCAATGGTTCAGAAGTTTTCCTAGGTGTTCTTCTAGATGTTTTTATGGTTTTAGATCTTGGATTTAAGTCTTTGTTATATCCTGAGTTGATTTTTGTATGCAGTGAGAGGTAGTGACCTAGCTTCATTCTTCTACATATGGCTATCCACTTTACCCAGCACCATTTATTTAATCGGGTGTCCTTTCCCCAATTTGTGTTTTTGTATGCTTTGCTGAAGATCAGTTGGTTGTAAGTATTTGACTTTATTTCTAGGTTCCATGTCCTGTTCCATTGGTCTATGTATCTACTTTTATACCAGTACCATGCTGTTTTGGTAACTATATGATTATAATATAATTTGAAGTCTGGTAATATGATGCCTCCAGATTTTTTTTTTTCTTAGAATTACTTTGGCTATTTGGGTTCTTTGTTGTTTCCATATAAATTTTAGGATTATTTCTTCTACTTCTGTGAAAAATGCTTTTCTCATTTTGATAAGAATTGCACAGAATCTGTAGATAATTTTGGGCATATGGTGTTTCTCATGATATTGATTCTTCCAATCCATGGATATAGGATATATTTTCATTTGTTTGTGTCATTTATGATTTCTTTCAGCAGTGTTTGGTAATTCCTTGTAGATATCTTTCACCTCCTTGGTTAAGTATATTTTTGGTTTTTGTTTGTTTGTTTGCTTTTCCTTGTAACCATTGTAAAAGGGATTGAGTCCTTGATTTGATTCTCAGCTTCGATGCTCTTGGTGTATAGTAGTGCCACTTATTTGTGTATCTTGATTTTGTAACCTGAGACTTTACTGAATTCATTTATCAAAATCTAGGAGTCTTTTGGAAGAGTCTTTAGTGTTTTTAGGTATATAATCAAATCATCAGCAAGTAGAGATCGTTTGACTTATTTTCCAATTTGGATGCATTTTATTCCTTTCTCTTATCTGATTGCTCTGGCTAGGATTTCCTGATCAATTTTTTAACCTGAATGCATACACAGACATTTATTTCATTGTTTTATTGACCCTCAAATGTATTTTAGAATTATTCTCTTGTATAAATTCAACAACGAATTAAAAAGAAGTATCATCTTGTCTAGTGCCTTCATTTTAAAGAATGTGGTGCTATGAAATATAATTTTAAAAAGCAGATTTGTGATAGTCTCAAATATGAGCTCAGGTATTCTGACTTGAAGGTCAACAGTGATAACATATTATGGTGTCTTTTAAAATGCAGCCTTCCATCTTAAATTATCTAGAAAAGTAGAAGATTGCTGTAATTTAATGATTTCAGTGGAGCTTGTCTTTTCTCAAATTATCAAAGTTAAACATCAAAGAAGGAACAAAAATGACACCAGTAGTAATTAGAAGCTTTTCTTGAGGGAATATGGTAAGAAATCAATTAAGATATTTTTAACATTAGAAGTGATCTAAGCTATTCACAGCAAAAGTCACTGCTATGACAGACACAGAAAGCAAATTATAAATGATTGTATAATGACAAATGGGGTTAGTAATAATTTAACCAATAAATATTTCCTAGATGGGATGAGTTAAAGAGACAGGTGAGAGTAGATATACTCTTCCTCTTCAGGAACTTTTCTACTTTCTGGTCATCTCTTTTCTGTAAATTGTCTATATCAACAAGATTAGTGTGTGTGTGTGTTTTTTTTTTTCCTTTGTAGCTTATTTACATTAAAATTTTTTAAAAAAATTAAGTAATTCCCCAATTATTTCCTTTTCTATCCTATAGTGTTCATGGACTATTATACTATACCAATGGAGTCAAGAAATTTTCTTACAACAGCTTAAAGGCATATATTTTTAAGAAGTTTGTAAATGGAAAAGAGGGAAATGTCATAGAGGACAATTATTCAGAAGAAGAGGGGAAAACAAGGCAGGTATGGACAAAATATTGTCTATTCTGGAACATGCAAGAGAACATGGTGGTTTTTCTTTACAGTATATTAAGGAGACTAATCAGAAATATTAGTCAACCCAAGTCAGCGGACAACAGGGTTTAAGAGTAATACTAGAAATTCAGGAGGCATTTCTGGAACTTACTCATCCAAATTCAGAGTTGAACAAATGAGGTAAACTATCATGATATATAAGATGTATTTATTTGTTAGGATAGATGTTCAGTTGCCATACTGATGAGGCCAAAATATACTGTAGCATTAGGAAGACAGCAATTTGTTTCCTTCTCATATGATCTAGGCCACACTGTTATTTAGCGACAGAAAAATATTCAACCTTTTTTTTTTTTTCATGACAGAGTCTTGCCCTGTTGCCCAGACTGGAGTGCAGTGGCATGATCTTGGCTCACTGCAACCTCCACCTCCCAGGTTCAAGCAATTCTCCTGCCTCAGCCTCCTGAGTAGCTGGGATTACAGGTGTATGCCACCACGCTCAGATAATTTTTGTATTCTTAGTAGAGACGGGGTTTCACCATGTTGGCCAACCTGATCTCAAACTCCTGACCTTGTAATCCACCCACCTTGGCCTTCCAAAGTGCTGGGATTGCAGGCGTGAGCCATCACACCTGGCCAGGATGTTATTTCTTAATCTATGTGGTAAAAGCTGGTACATTGCCAAGTCCAAGACTCAGCCTATACAAAAATAATAAGCAAGAAAGGTTTTTAAGAATACCTGCAGGTTATACATGTATTTTCTGCTCCAGATCAGACCGCAGACACTTAGACTCACAGCCAGCTCCAAGGAATACTAGGAAATACAGAGTTTTGCTATGTACCAAATACTAGGGCTTTAACATAGGGTATACACTACTGTTGGAAAAGAGGATAAATTTGTATGGAATTCAGATAGCAGCAATTGCCTCACAGGGTCAGTGGGTTAAGAGGAATGGTACCTTGAATCCTGTAGGCTTATTTTCCTGATCAGAATCCTACTTACATTTCTCACTGTGTTTGTTAGCATACCTAACTTTAGTACAGTTACAATCACAAAATCTCCATCACAACATCTCCATGTTTTATCACAACTAAACTTTGTGTTTACTTCATTGACCAGTACAAATTAACAGGGCAGGGCATGGGTGGTGGTTCTGTTCCATCTAGTCATTCTGGAGTTTAGGTTTCTATCAAGCAACTCTGTCTAACCCTAGACTCCAGGAGTCTCCAGTTAAATATTCTGTCTCACAGATGAAATTAAGTTTGGAGGATTGCATAATCATTTTGTGTATTACCTGTAGATATGGTATACATCATGTCCATTGGCATGTCCTTGGCCAGCACTCAGCCACATGGTTACGCCTGCAAGGGGTCTGAAGAATGTAGTCTGTGATACCCAGGAGGAAATCAGAAACAATTTGCTGAACTGTCACCAGATTTGCTACATTTAGTATACTCTAGTACATTTTATTAAAATTTTAAAATTATACTAATGATGCAGGGCTGCAATATAATATTCTGCTTATGATGTTAAAATTAAATTAATTCCAACTTATACCAAAGTACATTTTAAACTATTAATTATACTACTGATCTTTCACAGCTACTACCATTAATTTAAAAAAATTCTTATTCTTAGAATAGATACTTATTCTTATAATAGATGCATAAGAAAGGATGTTATCTATATTTAAACATAGATATCTTAGGAGAGCAAAAACATTTTTATGAAATGTAGCACAAGTGAAAATAAATTTCTAAGTTTCTATCACCAATAATATGCAGTGAAAATAACTTTTGTTCCATGATGCTCATGATTTTCTTTTCTCTATTAAATAATCAAAGGTTTTTACCGAAGCAATATAGCCAAGAAGCATTTATTCTATTTAAAATACTCAAGATAGGGTTAAAATTAAAAAGTGTATATTTTTAATGAAAGATTTCCACCAAATGTGTTTCCACAAGATATTACTTTATCTTTACTATTTAACTTAATAGACACTTTGATGATAAATGTCTCTCTGAAACTGTTTCTTTAATAATTATTAATTTTGCATATACTTATCTGAACAATGAGGTCCCCAAATGGAAAAAACAAAAACCATTAGAATATGCAAAGTAATATGGATGAAGAAAATAAACTGTATGATTGATTGCTGAAATATAAGCTAAAGCATGGTTATCCTGTTTTCTGGGCCTTCAAATGAACATCAAAACAAAACATAGTTGCAATAACTTTGCTGCATTTCTTCCTTATAGAAAACTTGTTGAGTTTCCCCTTGAATTGATGTACAATATTTACTTTTGTTGCTGACTGCAGCAGTTTGTTCCATCTCATTAATTCAAGGAGTAAGAAACATCAAGGAACATCAGGAACATCATTAATCCGAAGACCATTTCTGCCCATGCCTAAGCGAAGCTATTAAAGATATTTCAAGATCCAACTAAAATAGTTATTAAAAAGCCTAACCACTATGTCTCAATTTATTTTCCGAGATAATTGTAACATCTTTGTCTTGGATCATGGGTTGATACATGTCTTCGGGTTTCATTTGCTGTATTATTTTCAGAGCAAGGTAAAGGGAAAATTTAAATCACAATGAAAAACACTTAAAAAATTCAAGCTCAGTTTTAGATCCTTTAATAGATCATAATATAGTCCTGGTAGAAGGCATGCTTTATTTGGCATCATTAGGCAACATGTTTCGTCTTTCTGTCTTGTGTAGTATACACTAAGCAGAAAATTCAACTATTTTTCCATATTATTTTTTAAAATAATTATATGTTAATGTGATTAAGACATTCAACAATACACTAGAAGTTATATATGTGAGCAAATAACACATAATTTAAAAAATTATTTATTTTTATAATTGATCAATAAAAATGTATATATGCTGTATTGCATGTTTTGAAATCTATATAAATTGTAAAATGTCTAAATCAAGCTGTTAACATGTACATTACTTAACATACTTATTTTTTTGTTGTGGTAATATTTGAAATCTATTCTCTCAGGAGGTTTTAAGTATACTATACATTGTTACTAATTAGTCACCATATGTAGAATAGATCTCTTAAGCTTATTCCTCCTACCTAAATTTTTTTACCCTTTGTCCAATGTTGCCCTGATACCCCAAGCAACTCACCTGAGGCCCTGGTAAACTCCATTCTACTCTCTCCTTCCACAAGTTTCACTTTTTAGATTCAATATATGTGAGATCCAGGGTATTTGTCTTCCTGTGTCTGGCTTATTTCACTTAATATGTTCCAGGTTCATCCATGTTGTTGTCAGTGACAGGATTTTCATACCACATTTTTTTATCCATTTATCTGTGAGCATTTGGGTTGATTTCATAACGTGGCTATCATGAATTGTGCTATGATAAACATAGGAGTGCAGATATAGCTTTGACATATTGATTTTATATCCTTTGAGTGTATACCCAGTAGTGAAATTGCTGGATCATAGGTAGTTTTATTTTTTTTCTTTCCAGATTGATGATTAGTTTAATTTTAAATGGTAGCACAGGGAGATACACACATGCACACGTGCACACACACACAAACACACACACATTTATTTGTTCAATTTTCAGATGTGAACAGGGTTAAAAATAACTAGTTCTAACATAGTGGCCCCTTTTTCCTGTTTTTGGAGTTCATTGATATTGAGGCTAAATATATTCTTTTTTTGTAGTTAGAAATTTCAATAACCTTTTTTATATTTTTTCTACACTTTTATATATGACTCAAGAAAGAAGAATGACTCATGCTTTGAGACCAACCTGGGCAACATAGTGAGACCCTGTCTTGGCAAAAGCTAGAAACCATTAACTGACCAAAGTGGTACATGCCTGTAGTCTCAGTCACTCAGGAGGCTGGGGTGGGAAGTTCGCTTGACCAGGAAGTCAAGGCCACAGTGAGCCATTATCTTGCCACTGCACTTCAGCCTGGGTGACAGAGCAAGACTCTGTCTCAAAAAAAAAAATAAAAAAAAAAAAAAAGAGAAAGACCTTGTTCAGGGATCACCCAGGGGCTATATACATTTAAAAACTGGGTAGGACTTAGCTTTTGGTTGATATCAGGTCATTGATACCTTTTATACACTATCTATTTTTTCTTGTCCTTTAGGAATTGTTAGTGCAGTTGTAATTATCATCTTATGTTTTATCAAACCTTTAACATAGAAATCACTGAAGCTTATTTCCTACTAAACACTGTATCTATAATAAATTTCATGAATCCATCCTGTTATGCAGGGATCGAAGCCATCAAAACACTTTGAATCTGGAGGCAGCATGCTAAACATCAACTGCAGTTGTAAGATCTTGAGTTCATTTTCAGTTTTGTCCTTCAGAAGCTATATAACCATGTGTTATCTGCTAATGTTTCTGATCCTACAAATTCTCTTTTGCAAATAGTGACAATTCCATATTAAGAAACAGTACTAACACTTACTTTGTTAATTATTACATAAGACATATATGTAAACTATTACTCAGAAAAGTCGGTTTCTGGCTACAACATTAGAATGATTAATTATTGGTGGAATGAAAGCCATAAATGCAGTGCCATCTGGGAAAGAAGCCATTGAAAAGAAGATGAGAAATGTTACAAGCACAAATTTTGCTTAATCACAAATTGTTAAGGAATGTCTCTGGTTACAAAAGTATTACCATAGCATAACATTGCATTGGAATCAGTTATTTAACAAAAGATTGGGTTGGCTTGCTATCTTCTTCCTGAAGGCATGAAACTTTCTGTTATTCCCAGTTGTGCCACTATAGACTTTTATATTAAAATATAATAGTATTTTTGTAAGATTACTGGGCTGAAGAATATTCTAGAATATCTACTTCCAAACCTTTTTTTTCTAAAACAAATGAAATAACTGAAATACAGGGTATTTGTGACTTTCTAATGGTCACATAGTTTTAATTGAAGAGATCAGACATCAAAACTCTTTGTTTATTCTAGAAGGCTAGTACTAATCTCAACTGATTTGCTAAGGTTTATTTCCCTTTCACTTCCCAAATGTTTAAAAAACTGAAATCCTATCACCAAAAGATTACCTTGCACAATTCCAGTGACTGGTCCTTTTCCAAGTTCAGACTCTTGCAATGGAAATACTTACACTTCTATTGAGTCCTTGTATTTTCTGATTGTTGCAACATTTGCATGACTCTTGGATTTGATCTGCATCATTGGGGAAATGATGAAGAAAGTGTCAGTGTTAGTGACTGCTGGGAAACTTTGCCTGTAGGCTGTGGTATGAAAGGACAGGAGTAGGAGTAAGATAGAAGTCCTCTAAAGAAAAAAAAAAAAAAAAAACTGCAATTGAAAAGTGAGGGCAGAGATGCCAGTATTTGGCAGCAGATCCCCCTAGTTTAGTATTTATAACCCAATCTGCTGGAGTTTATGAGGTAGAAGAGTGAAAAATGTGAGACTCTGCTTATGGCTAAAACAAAAGAAGAATGCCTCATCTGATTTATAAGACTTATAGGCTAATAAAGCCAATGTAAGAAATATCATCCTTTAAAAATGAACACATGTTCATGTATGAGTTTGATCTCTAAACACAATCTTTTTCGAGAAATAAATTTGAAACTTTTAGCCACTTGTGTTTGCTTACATTCTCTATAACGTACTTACTTGATGTTGGGACATATAAGATAATCGTAATACTAGTCAACAAGTCTAATGAATGTTTGATATTGAAAGGCAACTTCACTTGGCACTGACATAATACTGAAGAGATAACTGGAAAATAGATACTATATTACTCCTGTTGCATACTCTTTAGAAACATAAAAATTATTTTGCATTTTTCCAGTATATTGGATTCTAAAACAGAGTTATTGTCCCTTCCCTTATATAGAGAATGACTGATTAAAGTGTGAAATAAAAATGGGGTGACTTGGAAATTCTATAATAATTTCCATGTAAAAAATTTAATTATATAAACTTACAATTAAACAAATCATAGAAAAAAAAACAAGGAAAATATTTAAAACTAATTTTTTCCTATTTATTTTACTATCACATATGGTCTTGAAGTTATTTCCATTTATTTTGTGAATATGGTGAAAATCCTGTACTACAAGAGCTGAGTGTGATGGATCTGCCTGTAATCTCAGCATTTTGGGAGGCCAAGGTGGGCAGATCGTAAGGTCAGGAAATCAAGACCATCCTGGCAAAGACAGTGAAACTCCATCTCTACTTAAAAAAAAATACAAAAATTAGCCAGGTGTGGTGGTGAGCGTCTGTAGTCCCAGCTACTCAGGAGGCTGAGGCAGGAGAATTGCTTTAACCCAGGAAGTGGAGGCTGCAGTGAGCTGAGATCATGCCACTGCACTCTACCCTGAGTGACAGAGCCAGACTCCATCTCAAAATAAGTAAATAAATAAATAAAATCCTGTACTACATACTACATAATTGTGTGTTACTCCACATCTCAACATTCCATTCAGAGATGTCATGTTGGTCGTATACAATTGGCCATTGCAAGAGTGTTTAAAGCATGCAAATTGTCAAATGCTGCAAATCAGTTACAGATGTATTACTTTATTAATTATCTCTTGGTTTAAGAAAGTGATGGATAAAATGATGGAGAAAACTTAGTAATGCAGCTGAAACTGTAGCTGCATTGAAGATAACGCAAAAAATGAGGAAATTTTCTACTAGCATTCAAAAAGGATTACTGATGTATCAAAGAAGGAACTTGATTTGCTTTCTAGGAAACTGATTTGCTTTCCAGGAAACTGATTTACTTTCTAGGAAACCGATTTACTTTCTAGGAAACTGATTTCCTTTCTAGGCTCACCAGGGCGAGTATTAAAGGACCAGTGAGTAGGCAGGGCTAGGAGCAAAACTGCAAGTTTATTTTTTGGTCAGCCAGCTTTATGGGGGAGGGGTGAGGTCCATTGGTCTCTGGCAGGGGAGGCCGAGGGAGTCACCCGGTGGAGCTCTCGGGCGGAGTTCCTGCAGTCCCGACAGGAGTGTGGGCTGAGGAAGTGCGCAGAGCGCCCCGCCAGGAGTGGCTTTTATGTCCTGGGCCTGGGAGTGGGCGGGCAGTGGGCGGGACATAGGCGGGTTGGGGGCCGGGCGGTAGGCGTGGCTAGGCAGGTTCCAGTTTTTCTCCGTGGGAGGTCAGGTTGCGCCTGTGCAGTGGACCCATGTCTTTCCTGGGGCGTGGGAAAGTTGACGGTGAAGAACCCGGAACTGCGCCATCTTGCCTCCGTTCGTCCAAACAGAGCTCACATCATTGACTATTAAGAGAAGTTCTGGCATGTTTTCATGGTTTCACTTTTGTCTTATCATTAATATAGACAAAAATACCAACCAGCATTCTCGTCAAAAATGCACTTGTCAGTGACGTGAGAGGCTAGTAAGTTGAGTTGGATAATGATTAAACATTTATTCTTAGCCTGAATTTGAGACATTACTGTTGGTAATGTAATTATCAAACAGTGGAATTTGGGAGAAATAGCAATTCAATCTGAAGTTATAAAGGTATGGAATTTCCAGTAAAGAATAATGCCAACAGGGCATGGCTTACCACTGTAATCCTAGCACTTTGAGAGGCTTAAGGAGAGGATTGCTTGCATCCAGGAGTTTTTGACCAGCCTAGGAGCAACATAGAAGCACTCCCATCTCTACCCAAAAAATATTAAAAACTTAGCCAGGCATGATTGTGTGTGACTGTAGTTCCAGCTACTCAGGAGGCTGATGTGGGAGGATAGCTTGAGCCTGGGAGACTCAGGCTGCAGTGAACCATGATGGTGCCACTGCACTCAGGCCAGGGCAACAGAGTGAGACTCAGTCTCAAAAAAAGAAAAAAAAAAAAAAAATGCATATTTTGTTATTGTTTGTAAACTGTGTTATAAGACTTTTAGATTACTGAACTTAATAATAAATATGTGTGTATTTGTTTGCCAACACACACATACATACAGTTTCTTATCCCAGAGACTCAGCTTTTAAACATTTATCAAGTCTTAATATTAGATATAGCAATTCCTGCCGGATTTTGACTTTCATCTAAGTGAGGTGAGAGCTAGCTATTCCCAAGTTTTGAATAAAAGAATGGCAAGATCTGGCTAATAGTTTAAAATAATAATTTTCTGCTACTGCATTGAGACAAATAGACTCATGTTTATCACCTAGCATTAGTTTTTTCTTTATTTTATTTTGAGGCATATTTGACTCAACATAAAGAGCACATTTCCTTGTCAATGCTTGTGGTGAGCTGTGCCCGTGTGATTAAATTCTGACCAATGGGTTGTGGGTGGAAGTAAAGGGCACACCGTTCAGATTGTGACCTTCAAAAGGAGAAGTATGTGTTTCTGTTTCTGTTTTACAGATGCAGAAACTGAGCTAGGTGAGTGTAAGTAACTTGCCATGTGTCATGCAATCAGTAAACGACAAACATGATTTCAAACTTAGGTGGCCTCCCCATAGAATTTGTGCTAGATGCCACTATAAAATAGTGCCTTATAGTGTGTAGGGATTTTTTTAATACCTATATGTGTGAGATAGTGGTTTGAAATTAGTTGAGGATTGAAACTTAAAGTACATATTTTAAGCAATCTATACATGTTTTATGAAAAATGAAGATGGGTGAAGTAGACAGATTAATGACTTGTTCTATGGATCAGGTACTGATGCAAAATAGGTAGAATTTTTTGCCTTACCTTATCCTTCAGCATGTGCATGTGTTTGTGTCTATGTGTTTGTATACATAGATACACACATATTCACATATATGTATATGAATATGTACATTGTACATGTGTACATCTATGTATTGGTGATAAACCTGAAAATTTTAAAAATACATGTGCCTAAATGAATATTTTTCTGCCTATGTTTCATTTATGTAACTCTTATTCAGCATTCTTGAAACTACTTGTCTAAGTTTTAATAATGTTATAATTCAAAATTATAAGAAAATGACTTGGTTGACTTTGTTTCCAGAAAATTATAAAGACATGTTTGGAACTATTAAGTGATTTAAAAACTACCAGAATTCACAGCTATTTTCCCATAAAACATAAAGAATTAGAAGCAAAAGTGGATCTTGCCTTTTTGAATGATAAATAAGAGCCTCTGAATTCCAAGTCCTTTACCTTTGCTTTCTGTAGGCTCAGCATACTCACTGCCAACACTGTGAAAATATGAAATAGTTCAAGAAACTTTTATAAAACCTGTCAATAATTTAATTTGTAGATAAGATGAAACCAGGAGAGTAGCAGAAATTGACAACATTTCTGAAAGAACACTATATTGTTATGAAATGCCAAACTCTAAAACTTAAAAAGCATGTTAGGAGAAAGTTTTAAAGTTACTATAGCTATCATACTTTAATTTATTTTAATGTGTATCTCTCTGTTGGCAGAAATGACTTGAGTTGGTAGACAGAGTTTGACAAGCCTATTTTAGCATCAGAACAGCAATGAAGAATAGGTTATGTCAAAGAAAGAGTTATTGAAGCACCCCCTTTTGTAAAACTTCAAATTGGATAGAGAAATTTTAAGGAAGAAGAGTTCAATATTTCTCCAAAGCACTGAAGCTGTTTTTATAGAATCACTGAAAAAGTAGAGCATAGACCCTGTGAAATAGAGCCATGGTAAAATGTGTGAATTCCTATGAAAAGGGTAAAGCAGGTTTTGCAAGACAGAGCTGTTATGGCGTAGAGTTTTATAAAGTTCCTTCTAGAGTCAGAGCTCACTAAAATTCTATATTGGTCCCTTATTAGTCATGAGAGATCTGACAAATTGCTTAAAATCTCTTAAGCAATTTATCTAGGTAATTTTAAGAACTAAAACAAATTCCAGGTAAAGTATTTAGCAGGGTTTTAAACACATAGTAGAAGAACCTCAATGAAATGATGAGCTACAGTGTAATGGTGACATTCGGATTAGTAAAATTTGATGTGGTGGAGTTGAACTATTATAGTCAAAACAATATATCTGAGTTTACTAAGAAATAAAGAAGTTCTGAAAGAAATAGTAGTGGTCAAAAAGGCACACTTTATTTCAGGATGCCATTTAGGTTTACATAGAGTTTTCTAAAGGTTCATAAGTCAATTACTTTAGTAATTACTACAGTAGGATTAAAAGTTTACTTTCTAGATATTTATTATTAAATGGCCCAGATAAGCACAAATGACTATGAATAAGTCTAGTGTTACATACAGATACAGATAAAATGAAAATAAAATCATTAATTAAGTGTTGTTAAACTCAATTTATACTTTTTAATGTCCCATGCACACTGAACTCAAAAATATAGAGCATGCTCATAGAGCAACTACTCTTGTTCAGGACAATGTTTTAGATTTCATAAGAGCACTAGGGCTTTGAATGAAGTGGCTCTGGGTACACAGAAGTGAACTTGAGGAAAATATTCAGGAATGTCATCCTTACAGATGACTTATTTGAATGGCATATATTTATTTTTATGCCTTTATGTATAGCATCTCTCACCTCTCTGTGGCTTTCTTTTTACAAAATTATCACAAAAAATTATAAATGCAAATTTTTTTTGTTTTTTATGCAATGTAGTTTCTCTGGTGATTACCTGTATGTGTGTAAATATGTGTGGATACACACACATATAGACATACATCTCACAGACACACACATATAGAATTTTGGAAGAATTGACATAAAAGAGTAAATAAAACCAATATCAGGATTTTATTCAGATGCAAGCAAAATAAACTTAAACTGTCAACTTAAATAAATAACAGCTTTATGTATCTCACACAAGAAAAAGACAGATGTAAGAAATCCAGTGTTAGCACATTGGATTAAGTTCTCAAGACCCTTTTCTTGCAGTTTCTGCTTATGGTTCATTTTTTAGAACTGGAGCCTTGACTGAGCCAGCTGCAAGAGTAGGGGGAAGGTAAATATTTTAGCATTTGGCGTCATTATAATAAGAGGAAATCAAAGAAGAATTTGAATGTGGATGATTTGGGATAGCCAATCATCATATGTGCCAAAATATTTACATACTTCAAAATTCTGGAAGAGTTTCATTATTTCTTGAGAAGTGAAATGCATAACCCATTTTGCATTAGTTTAGCTACCATGACTATAATTGAGAAATTAAATAATAATATAAAATTAATTGAAATGGAAACCAAAGACATTTTATTGTATTTATAGATATCTTTTTCATTCCAAAGCGTATTGGTAACAAACATTTAATATTTGTCAAGGAAGATGATTTTAATGTACTTTTTGAAAATAAAAATAACTGCACTAGCATTCTGATTATTTCAGCAACTATGTAGGGTAGTTAAAGAAGATAATTATTATAATTAAAAATCTTTACAGGATTGTCCAATTATGATGGACATCATTAAATATTTAATAGTGTAAAAATTATTTAATGATGATCTATTTCTTCCATTATAGTTCACAACTGAAATTTCATATCTGTAAAACTCTATGACAACTAATTATTTTAATACCTAGTCAAGTCAAGACTTACCTAATTAAGTCTTTGCACATTAATGAGCAAAGACTTAAAGTCTGACTCTGTGTGTCACAGCCATTAACACCTTGCTAGTTTTTACTACTTTTAGCAAACTATTCCATCTACGTGGAAAAAGTAAGCAGTGAGTATTTTATGGTTTTCTCATCTGCCTCAATCATTGCTAAATAAATTGAATGTATTAGGCAAAATGTGGCAGAGAAAAATTTATTTAATTTGTCAAATTGTTTGGAATTAAAGAAAAATCTTTGCTAACTTCTGCTAGATTTGATGAAACAAATAGCTGTGTTGTGCAGAACAGCAGGAGAGGTTTGTGTTGCTTCTGAGAATATATGGAGAGATATCAGATGAGAACAGAAATACAAGAATTTGAGGGACATTGAATATCTCAGACCTTGAGGCGGGTGTTGCGCCTTCTTGGTTACAACTCTAATTTTGAAATACTTGGTGTGAGTGGAACTAGGGCAGAAATTGATTAAGGGAGTTGAGTTTTATACACAATAGTTCAGTGAGAAGAAGAAAAAGACTAATAATCACAGCAGAAGCCAGAAGCCAGATGTACAGGTAAGCATCAACTCACACTTTAATAACATAAATTTAAAGAAAATTGACTTTGACGGTTGAGATTATTTGCCCTTAGTGTAATAAATCGCATGCTCTTGATCCGAAGATAATATAACTTCTAATAGCAGCAAATAATTTTAGCTCAAAGAGTTCCTTTATTTAAACAAATCAAATGGGCTGAATTTTCCCAAACTGCAAACCCAGACTTCCACAGGCTTCAATAGCAGATATTGAAAACATTTAGAATATTGATAGAAAAACACACTGGAAAATTAAGAAATTTCATTCTTAGTTAAATATCAGTATCATATTTTCTTACATAGTGTGGTAGGCTGAATAATGCCCCCTCCCAAAATATTCATATCCTAATCCCTTGAAACTGTGAAAATGTCACCTTACATGGTTTTGCAGGTATGATTAGGGATCTTGAGAAGGGAGATTATTTGGGATTATCTGAGTAGGCCCAACATAATTACAATTATAAGGGTCTTTACACAAGAGGACTAAAGAGTCAGAGTCAATGAAGATATGAAGATGAAGGCTGATATGGTTTAGATTTGGATGGTTATCCCCTCCAGATCTTATGTTGAAATGTGACCTCCAGTACTGGAGGTGGGCCTAGTGGGAGGGGTTTGGGTCATGGAGGTGAAGTCCTCCTTAATGGCTTGGTACTGTTCTGATGATAATGAGTGAGATGAGTGAGTGCTCACTCTGAGTTCAGGTGAGATTGGGTTGTTTAAAAGAGGCTGGCATATCCTCCTTCTCTCCTGCTCCCTTCTGTCTTGCTTCCCCTCTCACCATGAGATACATTTGCTTTCCCTTTCCCTTCTGACATGAGTGGAAGTTCCCTGAAGCCCTCAGCAGAAGCAGATGCTGGTGCCATACTTCTTGTACAGCCTGTAGAACTATAAGCCATATAAACCTCTCTCTTTTTACCCAGCCTCAGCTACTCCTGTATAGCGACACAACAGGGACTAGCAGAGTAGCAGAGGTCAGAGAGGTAAGAAGATATTACACTACATACTTTAAACATGGAGGAAGAGGCCACAGGGTAAGGAATGCGGGTGGCCTCTAGGAGATGGAAAAGGTACAAACATGGATTATTTCCTAGAGTCTTCATGAGGAGCATGGTCCTGCCAACACCTTGATTTTAAGACTTCTGACCTCTAGAACTGTTAAGATAACGAAATTTGTGCTGCGTTTAGCCACTAAGGTTGTGGTAACATGTTACAACAACAGTAAGAAATTGATACACATAATGTTTTGAGATTATTTAGAACACCAAGAATTAACTAGTAGGTGTGGTTCATCTTGTATTCTAAAATTTATTTATTTCCTTGCCAAGTTTAGGTGCATCCAGATTTCTGTGACAATGAAAGGATGGGTTTATTTTTATTTATTTACTTATTTTATTTTATTTTATTTTACTTTATTTTTTACTGTAACATGTTCTTCTTCTCCAACACATGCACTTATTGGCAAGGTGTGGCACATCATCGGAATTTGATATGGTTTGGCTCTATGTCTCCACCCAAATCTCCTCTCAAATTGTAATATGTGTTAGGGACTAAAGTGGGAGGTGATTGGATCATTGGGGTGGTTTCCCCCGTGCTGTTCTCTTGTGAGCCAGTGAGCTCCCACAAGATCTGATGCCATTGTAAGCATCTGGCATTTCTCCTGCTCACTTCTCCTGTTTCATCTGCCACCAGCTAAGATATGCCTCTTCCCTTCCCCCATGATTGTAAGTTTCATGAGGCCTCCCCAGCCGTGTGGAACTGTGAGTCAATTAAACCCCTTTTCTTTATAAATTAGCCAGTCTCAGGTATGACTTTATAGTAGTGTGAAAACGGACTAATACAGCATTGCTTTTCAAGAAAAATGAAATCTTTTTCTAATCTCTATTACTTGGTTTTCCTCATAATTATAACAAGTACTTCACATTACTACTACTGTAAAGTCTGTAGGGAGTATTATTCCATTTTTTTATGGAAAATCCAAATATAAATTTATTGTTTTTGAAAGGTCAGTGTGCAATTATTGGGGTTACTAATTGATTTTAATTTTTATGAGACTTCAAAATCTTGTAGTATATGTTCAGTCTACACTCGCTGTAAACATGATTTACTAATTGGCATTATTTCAAAAGTCTTTAAAAAAAAAGAAATGAAAAAACCCATGGTGAGTTGTGAAATGTCCCCCCAAGAGTAGGTTTTGCATGGGCTGTAATGAAAAATTTCTATATTGTAGAAAAACTCTGTTAAATAACTAAATAGAAAGCAAAGGAAAAGTATGTGGCAGAAGGAAAGGAGAGGCTGCTTTGGCGATTTTAGTTCTTCCATTTGTCTCTTTAAATAAATTGAAAATGTAACAGAGAAACTCTAAGACTATATATAATTCAATGTACTGTACTGTATTGTTTATTGAGACAAAATAGCAGTAGCAAAAATATTGTATTTCAAAATGTTATTTTATAAGATTATTTCAATTGCTACCACCTTTTACCTATAATTTTTATTTTTGCTCAACGGCATTTATTACGTACAGACTCTAATAGGAGTTCTATCCAACCAAATTTTTTTCAAGACGAGATATCTACATCGAGTGGCAATTTGAACAATGCTCAGGATGCTGGCCATCACTCCATTCCTATAGTTAACTCGTGTACTTCCCTGCTTCAGCGATTTTAGAGTCTCATATTTATAAAAGAGTAATATCTTTTAGCATTTTTAGAAAACAATGTCAAGATTGTTGAAATGGTTTAAGACACTATTTGAATTTCCTCTGTATCTCTCTACATATTTTTTTCCAGTGGTATGTTTGATGTTTAATTTTGTTTGCTATCTTATTAGTGAGGTAAAATTTAATTCATTTGGGCAACATTTTAATGTTATGGCATGATATTTGACCAATAAATGACATTTACTTCAATGTTATATACTAACTTAGTTTTATATATATATACACACACACACACATATACACACACATATATACATACACACATATACACACATATTGTTTGTATACATAAATGTATGTGTACATATGTATGTGTATACATGTACATGTATATGTGAATATATATGTGTGTGCTATAAGGATTTTGTGTACCAAAATGTCTAAGGCTAAAGGCCATATGATTATATAAGCAAACTCACAAATTTACAAATTCATTAATGAGCTGCTTAAGATAGATTTGGCTATTCTGGGACTTTGTTGGTTTCATATAAGTTTTATAATAGTTTTTTTCTATTTCTGTAAAGAATGTTGGTTTTTTTTAGATATTGCATTGAATCTGTAGATTGGGCTATCATGGATATTTTAACAATATTGATCCTTCCAATTCATGAACATGAAATATTTTTCCATGATTTTATTTTCTCTTCAATTTATTTCATCAGTTTTTTATAGTTTGTTTTATAGATATCTTTCCTTTCTTTGGTTAATTCCTAGGTATTTAATTTTATGTGTGGCTATAGTAAATGGGATTACTTTTTAATTTTTTTCAGATGGTTCACTGTTGACATATAGAAATGCTACTTGGTTTTGTATGTTGATTTTGTATCCTGCAACTTTAATGAATTTGCTTATCAGTTCTAATAGTTTTTTTGTGGAGTCTTTAGGGTTTTCCAAATATCAGATTATATCATCTGCAAACAACAATAATTAGTGGTGACAGTGGGCATTATTCTTGTGGTTCAGGTCCCAGAAGAAAGGCTTTCAGTTTTTCCCCATTAAGTATGATACCAGCTGTGGGTCTATCAAATATGGCTTTTGTTACATGGAGCTATGTTCCTTCTATCCCTAGTTTTTTGAGGGTTTTTATCACAAAGAGGTATTGGATCTTATCAAATGCTTTTTTAGTATCAGTTGAAATAATCATATGGTTTCTGTCCTTCATTCTGTTGATATGATGCACCACATTGATTGATTTGTGTATGTTGAACCATCTTTGAATTTCTGGAATAAATCCAACTTTATCATGATGAATAAGTTAATATGATTTTTATTTTTCTTTGTTTGTTTTGAGACAGAGTCTCGTTCTGTTTCCCAGGCTGGAATTCAGTGGCATGATCTTGGCCCACTGCAACCTCTGCCTCCTGGGTTCAAGCAATTCTGGAGCTTCAGCCTCTCAGGTAGTTGAGATTACAGGCGTGAGCCACCACACTTGGCTAATTTTTGTATTTTTAGGAGAGACAAGGTTTTACCATGATGGCCAGCCTGGCCTGGAACTCCTGACCTCAGGTGATCGCCCTGCCTTGACCTCCCGAAGTGCTGGGATTACTGGCATGAGCCACCAATCCTGGAGCCATGAATCCTGGCCTCTAATGTACTTTTGTTTAGGATTTTTCCATAAATATTCATCAGAGATATTGGCCTGCAATTTTCTTTTCTTGCTGTGTGTTTGTCTGGCTTTAGTATCAGGGTAATACTGGCCTTAAACAATGAGTTTCAAAGTATTCTTTCCTCCTCTATTTTTTGGAACCATTTCAGTAGGATTGGTATTAGTTCTTCTTTAAATGTTTGATAATATTCAGCAGGGAAGCCATTAGGTCCTGGGCTTTTCTTTACTGGGAGACATTTTATTATGACTTCAGTTTTGTCACTTATTATTGGTCTGTTCAGGTTTTGGATTTCTTCTTTGTTCAATCTTGGTACGCTGTATGAGTTTAGGAATTTGTCCATTTCTTCTAGATTTTTCACATCATTGGCATATAGTTGCTCATAGTAGCCACTATTAATCCTTTCAATTTCTGCAGTGTCAATTGTAATGTCTCCTTTTTCATTTCTGATTTTATCTTATATCTTCTCTCTTTTTTTCTTAGTCTGGCTAAAGGTTTGTCCATTTTTTTAACTTTTCAAAAAAACAGCTTTTTGTATGCTTGATCTTTTGTATTGTTTTCTTCATTTAAATTCATTTATTTCTGTTCTGATCTTTATTATTTATTTTCTTCTACTAATTGTGGATTTGGTTTTCCCTTGCTTTTCTAATTATTTAAGATGCATTATTAGATTGTTTGAAGTCTTTCCTCTTTTTTGATGTAGACAATTATAGCTATAAACTTCCCTCTTAGTACCACTCCTGGTGTATCCCACAGGTTTTGGTATGTTGTGTTTCCATTATCATGTTTTAATTTTTTTTCAATTTCTTTCTTAATTTCTTCATTAGTCCACTGGTCATCAAGGAGCATATTGCTTAATTTTCATGTATTTGTATAGTTTGCAAAATTTCTCTTGTTATTAATTTCTTGCTTTATTCCATGTGGTCAGAGAAGATGCTTGGTATTATTTCAATTTTTTCAATGTTTTAAGACTTGTTTTGTGACCTAACATATGGTCTCTTCTTGAGAATGATATATGTGGTGAGGAAAATAATGTGTATTCTGCAGCCACTGGATGAAATGTCCTGTAAATATCTATTAGATCTATTTGGTCTGTAGTGCAGATTAAGCTTGATGTTTCTTTCTTGATATTCTGTCTGCAAGATCTGTTTAATGCTGAATGTGGGGTGTTGAAGTTTCTAGCTATTACCATATTTGGACCTATCTCTCGCTTTAGCTTTAATAATATTTCTCTTATATATGGAGGTGCTTCAGCGTTGGGTGCATATATATTTAAAATTGTTATATACTCTTGCTGAATTGATGCCTTTATCATTATGTAGTGATCTTTGCCTCTTCTCATAGTTTTTGTCTTGAAATCTGTTTTGTCTGATACAAGTATAGCAATTCCTGCTCTTTTTTGGTTTTCATGGTCATGAAATATCTTCTTCTATCCCTTTATTTCTTTATTTTCAGTCTCTGAGTGTCTCTGTAGGTGAAGTGGTTTTTTTTTTTTTTTTTTGGCAACAGATTAATGGGTCTTGTTTTTTCATTCTTTCAGCGAGTCTATATCTTTTGATTGGATAATTTAGTCCATTTACATTCAAACTTATTATTTATAAGAAAGGACTTACTCCTGCCATTTGGCTATTTGTTTTCTGGTTGTTTTGTGATCTGCTCTTCCTTCTTTATTTCCTTCTTTTAGAAGAAGTTGATTTTCTCTGACAATATGATTTAGTTTCTTGCTTTTTATTTTTTGTGTCTCCATTGTATGTTTTTTGATTTGAGGTTATGATGAGGCTTGAAAATACTATCTTATAACCCATTATGTTAAGTGGATACGTTAACACTGTTTGCATAAACAAACAAACGAACAAGCAAAAAGAAAACTAATAAACATCCTATGCCTTAACTTTGTCTACCTGCTTTTTAACTTTTTGCTGTTACTATTTATATCTTATTGTACTACCTATACCTTGAAAATTTGTTGTAATTATTTTTGATTGGTTTAATCTTTCTACTTAGATAAAAGTAGTTTACAAACCACAGTTACTGTGTTATACTATTCTGTTTTTCTGTGTATTTACTATTACTTCAAGTTTTGTACCGTCAGGAAATTACTTATTGCTCACTAATGTCCTTTTCTAATTACAATATTCCCTTTAGAATTTCTTTTGGGACAGGTCTAGAGTTGATGAAATCCCTCAGTTTTTGTTTGATTGGGGATGTTTGTATTTCTCCTTCATGTTTGAAGGAACTTTTCAGCAGATACACTATTTTAGGGTAAAAGTTTATTTTTCTTCAGCACTTTATGTATGTCATGTCACTCTCTTCTGCCATGTAAGATTTCCATTGAAAAGCCAGCTACCAGATGTATTGGAGACCATTGTATGTTACTGAATTTTTTTATCTTGTCGCTTTTACGTTCCTTTCTTTATTCTTGAACTTTGCAAGTTTGAGTATTAAATGCCTTGAAGCAATCTTTTTTGGGCTAAATATGATTGGTTTTCTATAACTTCTTGTACTTGGTTATTGATATCTTTCTCTAGGTCCCTGGTGCCTTATTTAGTTCATTTGGTGAAGTTGTGTTTTCCTGGATGGTGTGGATGTTATTAGATGTTCTTCAGTATCTGGGCATTGAAGAGTTAGGTGTTTATTACAGTGTTCACTGGGATTATCTGTAGCCGTCCTTCCTGGGAAGGCTTTCCAGATATTTGGAAGGACCTGGGTGTTGTGATCTAAACTGTAACTGCTTTAGAGGGCACCCCAAACCCAGTAACGCTGTGGTTCTTGCAGACTCATAGAAGTACCACTGTGGTGATCTTGGACAAGATCTGGGAGGATTCTCTGGATTACCAGGCAGAGACTCTTGTTCTCTTCCCTTACTTTCTCCCATACTAACAGAGTCTCTCTCTCTCTCTGTGTTCCGAGCTACCTAAATCTAGGGCTGGAGGGATGCAAGCATCCCTGTGACTACCACTACTGTGACTGTGCTGGGTCAGACCTGAAGCCATCACAGTGCTAAGTCTCGCCGAAGGCCTGCTATAATAATTCCCTGGCTACTGCCTGTGTTTACTGAAGAGTCTAGGTTTCTACAATCAGCAGGCCAGGCCTATGTCTTTCCCTTCAGAGTGGCAAGGTCATCTAGGCCCCAGATGTGTTCAGAGGTGCTGCCACCTGGTAGTCAGGATTCAGGATAAAAACACTTTAGAAGTATACCTGCCATTCTAGTATACTGCCCCTGAGCTGGCCCTCAAACCACAGTACATAATCCTTCCCACTCTTGCCTCCCTCTTCCAAAGGCAGAGGAGCCTCACCCCATAGCCACTGCCACCCCAGGCTACGAGGAGCACTGCAAGACTACCACCAATGTTCCCTTAAGACCCAAGGTACTTATGTCTACTTGTGTTAAATGCTGCCTGGCCTGGAACTCACCCTTCAGGGCAGTGGCCTCCCCTCTGGCCCAAGGCAGGTCCAGAAATTCCATCCAAGAGTCAAGTTCTGGAATCAGGGACCCCAAGAGCCTACTTGGTGCTCCACCCCACTGTGGCCGTACTGGTACCTAAGGTGCAAGACAAAGTCTCCTTTGCTTTTCTCTCTTCTCTTCTCAAGCAGAAGCAATTTTGCCCCATAGCCACCACAGTTAGTAATGTACCGTGTGTCACCTGAAACCATCAAGTCTCAGAGGCTCACCTAAGGCCCTCTATACCCAACTACCTGGGTATCACTACTGGTTATTCAGGGCCTAAGGGTTCTTCATTTAGCAGATGATGAGTTCTGCCAGAACTAGATCCTTCCCTTTCAAGGAAGTGGATTCCCTTCTGGCCCAGCGTGTATCTAGAAATGTTGTCCAGGAGCTAGGGCCTAGAATGGAGGCCTTACATCTTTGACCAGTACCCTATCCTGCTATGGCTGAGCTGGCATCCAAGCTGCAAGACAAAGTCCTCCCGACTCTTTCTTCTCCTTTCCTCAAGTGCAAGGAAGGGGTCTGTTTTAGAGCCACAAACTGTGCAGCCTGGGGTAATGGGAGGGGTGATGTCAGCACTGCCTTGGCTGCACCAGCTGGTGTCTCAGTAAGTCACATCCCCCTACAATCCAGTCCTCTTTCTCTGGGCCTAGTTCAGCACTAGGACTCACCTAAGAGTTGCAGTACTTATGGGATAGACTGCCTTTCAAGTTCACTTAGGGACACAGAGCACCGTAGCCCTAAGTGGTGAGGTTTGCAGGAACTCAAGGTCTGCCCACTGGGATCCATGATTCTGTTCTGGATAGGGCTAGTTTAAATGTTCCCTCTGTGAGTGGGCGTCAGCTGAGTATGTTCCTGTATTCTTTTCTTTTCTGCTCTAACAGGAAAACACTGAGTTCAATGCCGCACAATTGTTTGTTGTGCACTCCCCTAGTGCCCAGCCAGAGATGTGCTCTGCTTAAGGGGCTGAGGATAGGAAGGGGCGGCATCAGTGGCTATTCAAGACTATTCTTTCTATATTTTCAGTGCCTCTTTCCATGATATGAAGTTAAAACCAGTTAATATGAGTGCTCATCTGAGTTTTGGTTCTTATGAAGGTGTGTTTTTTTTTCTATGTAGATGTTGCTAAATTGGCCTCCTTGGTTGGGGGTGGTGGGGGTGATTAGTGGATTCTTTTGTTCCACCATTTTGCTCTGCCTCCCTTTCCCCACGGTGTAAATTAGCATCAGGACAGTGAACTGCAGACTGCAGATGACTCCTTTTTATTTTATAGATTTTATGAAAATATATACTAGGGGGCTGGGTGTGGTGACTCACACCTATAATCCCAGCACTTTGGGAGGCCCAGGCGGGTGGATCACCTGAGTTCAGGAGTTCAAGACCAGCCTGGACAACATGGTGAAACCCATCTCTACTAAAAATATAAAAATTAGCTGAGCATGGTGGCAGGTGCCTGTAATCCCAGCTACTTGGAGGCTGAGGCAGGAGAATTGCTTGAACCTGGTAGGCAGAGTTTTCAGTGAGCTGAGATTATGCCACTGCACTCCAGCCTGGGCAATAGAGTGAGACCCTATCTCAGAAAAAAAAAAAAAATAGTATATACTAGGTAAAGCTCACAAATCTTGAGTACAATTTGGTGAACTTTTACATATTCACACACACACCAGAACAAATAAATAGAGTGTTATCAGCTCCCTGGAAAGTTTTCTTGGGCTTTTTTCTAATCAATATCCTCCTGAATAAATAATCATTACTTTGAATTTTATCACTTTTTAGCCCATGTTTGATTTTATGCATTTTAAATTTCATTGATATATGATTAAAAGGCATTAAACTGAACATATTTAAATTATACAGTTTGATTAACTTTGACACATGTGTATGCCTGTGAAGTCATGACCTCAACCAAGATAATATTTCCATAACCCAATTTTGCCTGCTTTGTACAGCTAAATAGAATCAGGCAGAGTAAACTTTTTCAACAGTTTCTGCTTTCTTTTATTCATCGTTATGTCTGTTAGATTCACTCCTGTGGTTGTATTTAAGCATAGTATATTTTTTAATCTAAAAAAAACTGCTGTGGAGTATTTCATCGTGTAAATAAATCTTGATTTATTTATACATTCTACTGTTGTGAGATATTTGGACTGTTTTACATTTTGCGCTATTATGAGTAAAGCCATTATCTACTTTCCTGTATATGTCTTTTGGTGAGCATATAAACTCGATTCTCCTGGGAATATGCCTAAGGGAGATACTGCTAGGTTATAGGTTATATGTGTTTAGCTCTAATAGAAATCGACATAGAATTACCCAAAATGATTTTAATAATTTACATAACCATTGGCAATGCAGTAGTATGCTGGTTGCTTTGCATCCTTGCCAGCATTTATATTGTAATTTTAAATATTGTATCAGTTCTGGTGGTTTTGTACTGTTATCTCATTTTGGTGTTAGTTTGAATTTTTCTGATGGTTAATTGTGTTGACCACCTTTTCATATGCTTGTCTTTTGAAAATCCACTCTTATAAAGTGTCTTAAGACTTTGTACCATTTTTAGTGCACTTGTTTATTTGTATGGATTTCTAGTATTTATTTGTATATTCTAGATTTAAATTCTTTTTATATTATGTTTATTGCAGTTACTGTCACCATGACTAAAAAAAAGGGAGTTGATTCAGGAAACAGATAATTCAACATAAGAAGGATGAAGGGAGTTCCTAAAATATGGTGAGAGAAAATACTAGAATAATTACAGTACAGAAGGTCCAGACAGCAACCCATCCAGACAATACAGACTGGGTTTTGTCAAGAGGAATTTTATTGAGAAGTAGATAAAGGTTGTGCTTAGATTTAGTTTTTTTTAAAAAAAACTAGTAGTGATGTATAAGAAATAAGAGATGGGTCTATAAGACAGAAGGTATTAATAATAATCTATAGTCTAGCATGAAAGAATAACCAATAATGATAATAAAAATATTGAAAGTTAGTTTTACATTAACTGTGATTCAATGATATTGAAAAGATGGAGGAGTGACAAGTGGTATAGAAAAAGGTTGATTCGTTACTACAAGAAGTAAATAATATTTACTGATGATTAATTCAAGTACATTTATACTATTTAGCAATATGCAAACTAAAACTAGGAAGAATTGAAATATTTTTGTCTGGGGAATACGAAGGGGTAGTAGAAAAATGTGTGATAGAGAAACACATGCTTTTGTCTTAAGCTTTTAAAGATTATTTTAAAGCTATATACATTTATGTGTTTTTAAAAATGTATAATTCTATTCAAAAAAAGCGGAACTAGTTAGGAAACCTAAATGAGTGGTATGATTCTAGTTTAATGATTTAGAAAAATGTGGATTATTTGTCCTCCAAACAACTTGAAAGCAGACTCGGGTGACAAAGATAAACTAGAGCAAAAGGAGCAATGAGCAAAGAGGAAAGAAAATTACAATTGGAATGTGCTTTCCTGAGCTCATGGACTGGAAAAGTTAGTTTGAATGTAAGCAGTACTGCTTGCCTCAACTCTTATTGGTTAGGTTTGTCTTTACATAATCTGAGCGCCGAAGAAAATAGGATGACTTTATTTTTTTGTTTTGTTTTACTCAATTCATTTTATTTTATAATTGTATTTTGTTAAATCATTGACACCTATTTTTTTGATAAATCAATCTGCGTGGCTATTTGTTCCCTAACTTAAGATCTTAAGTTTATGACTGAAAATGACATATATTTACATAAGAATCGATGTCCCTTTTAAGCACTTATAATAATATAACTGACAAAAGCAATTCTTTTATCTGTAAGCATAAAATTTCTCTATAATTTTATTCTATGTAACTTTTTCAAGTATCTGGAGGTTCCAATTTTACTTCCGGAGATAATATACTGCTAGATCCTTAATGTCACATAACTGGTAGGGACAAAAAATATTTAATTATGCATGTCTCTAGTGATACTTTGCTACCACAAATATCACTAAGCATTCCACTGAATCTCAATATATTGCATTTCTTTTTTTCATTCCCAAATATATGTTCTCTAATGTGACCTACATTTTGTTTTAATTGTATCTGGTGATCTCAAAATCTTTGAAGAGCCAGGTTATTTCATTGACTAATCTTCCACCAACTAAGACACAAATGATTAAGTCTCAGAAGGGAGTATTGGCCTGGAATTACTGTGAGGTTGTTAAGCATACCAACTCTGGGAAAATTCAAATGAGAAAACCCACCGACAAACATGTTATTTGCTTCTTTGTTTCAAATCCTTACTGAACTTGCTTAGAATTATAGAATACTCCTTCTTCTCTCTAGAGAAGACACA
>NW_012115488.1:3274038-3289833 GCF_000951035.1 Colobus angolensis palliatus
TATGATGGTTGAAAAGGCATTTTGTAAATCCACAAATGGTAGTTCTGGTAGAAGCACTGCGTGCAGGGAAGGAAATCCATATAGAAAGTAAGTATATGTTACAATAAGAACCAACTGCTGCCTCTTCCATGAGGAGACCAGTCCAATGTAATGAACCTACCACCAGGTACCTGACATATCACCCCAGTACATCGTGCCATATTTGGGACTCAATGCTAGTCTCTACTGACGACAGATGGGCATTTTCAGATTTTGTTATGTTCGAATGTATATAATGAGATATCTGGGAGATGGGGCCCAAGTCTAAACATGAAATTCATTTGTGTTTCCTATGTGATTTATACACAGAGCCTGAAGGTAATTTTATATAATATTTTCAATACTTTGTCCATAAAACAAAGTTTTTGCTGCATTTTGACGGTGACCCATCACATGAGGTAAGGTTTAGAATTGTCCACGTGTAGTAAAATGTCAGCTCTCAAAAATTTCAGATTTTGGAGCATTTTTGATTTTGGATTTTTGAATTAGGGATGGTCAAGCTATATTATAAACCAGTTTTATTTTAATTTCCTTGATTTTTATTGTATATGTAATTATATGTATGTTTATTTCATGTCTTGCCACTTTGTACCTATATAAGATAATTAGTTTTTTAATTCATTATACTTAACTTTCTTATATTAGAATTTAATAGATTTGATGATAGTAATTTTCTATTTTTTATCACAGGAAAGTTTTTAGTTTATTAATCTTCTCGTGAAAAATCCACAGTGGGCACAGATAACATCATTACAGCACCTTTACTCCTTCGGCTTTTTGCAAGCACCAATATTGGCTTTTGCAGTCACCTTGACTTTCTTCATTCTGTTCTTGTGTTCCTTTCGTTGCTTTCTTGAGGTCTTTTTCTTCTCATACAGGCCATGTCTTGCAAGTCTAAATGTGGGTTCATTTTTCTTTGCATAATCCAGGTGTCATAAATCATGCCAAAGCCAGTTGTCTTTCCCCCACCAAAATGAGTTCTGAATCCAAATACAAAGATGACATTGATGTGATCTTGTACACTTTGGCTAGTTTTTCCCGAATTTCTGTCTTAAGCACTGTTGCCTTCCCGGGGTGAAGGATACCAATGACCATTTGTTTCCTCTGAAGTAGTTGGTTGGTCATGAATTTTCTAGTGCAGATAGTTACGGTGTCGTTCATGGTGGTGGTCTATCTCAATAGTAATTTTCTTATATTTTAATTTTGTTATTTTTCATTCTGCAAAAAATGAAAGTTTTTATTTTAAGCTGATTTTTTAAATATGTGTGTTTCATCTAATTGCATCAAGAGTAAGAATATTATCTGTTGCTAGACTTTCAATAATATAATTATTTCATTTTTCATGATTAACTTGTTAGTCCACTTGGACCCTCTTATATCTTGTTATGTTTTATGACTATGCACTTTGTGATAGAATTGATGTACATGTAGACTTTTTCAGATTGAGGTACTTTATGTGAAATCATGCAAAGTATTTCCTCACTCAAGGTGGGCATTTGGTGTACTTTTTCTTTTTCATCTATCATTTTGTGCTATTTATTCATGCTTGCTCTTTTTTTTTTTTTTGCATTGATTTAATTTTATTTGCTTCAAATTATGATGCTTGCTGTAGCAACAGCGTTCTCTTTCTGCCATGCTTTTAAGTAGTCCTGTTTCTGACTCTTTTCACCCATTCAACCAATTTCTGGGCCTAATCAAATGGGCAAAAGCCTTAAAAAAATGAAACAGTCCATTTTACTTTGCCTTCCTTTATTGCTTTTGTAGGAATTTTGTGAATTCATTAGTCATCTGAGTGTTGGCTGCTAACAGAACTTTGTGTTCTCTTGCTTGGCCTGGTGAGGTAAAATATAGCTAACCAGGTTGAAAATGGTGGAAGGAAAAAAGTGTTATAAAAATCTGAACAGGATAAACTCACATTTGAATGAGAAACCAGAATATCTACATGTTTAGACAGCTTTCAGAAACATAATTTTCAACTGTTTCAAATTTACCTCAGAGCTTGAGAAATTAGACTGTATTCAAATTAAAAATATTTGCTCTTTGGAATGGCTGTAAAGAAAATCAAAAGGCAAGTCACAAAAGAGGAGAAAATATTTAATATGATAAATCTGACAAAGGGCTTGCATCCAGATGATAGTCTTGTTACAGCTCAATAGGAAGAAGACAAACATTTGAAAATGGGCAAACCGTTTAGCAGATACTTCACAAAAGAATATAAATGTCCAATGAGCATGTGAAAAAATACTCAACAGCATTGGTCATCAGAATTACAGATTAAAAAGCACAATGAGATACTGTTCCACACACATGAGAATGGAGGAAAGTAAAGAGACTGATAATACAAAATGTTTATGAGGACTTGGAGTAACTGGGAATCTCATACCCTGTTAGCAGAAAGTAAAATGATATAATAATTTTGGCAAGCTATTTAGCAGTAACCTAAAATGTTAAATGTATACCTACCTAAAGGTACAACCATTTGACTCCCAGAGATGTATCAAAGATAATAAAAACATATGTCAATACAACGTGTACAGAAATGCACATAGCCGTTGTAATCACAATAGCTCAAAACTGGAAACAAACCAAATATACACTATTAAATAACTTAAATAGTTGAAATGTATTGTATTTCCATAAAGTTGATTTAAAAATCCTGGAGTGTCTTCTTGTTTATTTTGTGTTAAAGTTAAGTGAGAGGCAAACTCTATTCATAGCATGTTGAAAAAGTAGGAAAAAAGGTGAATATTATTTTTTCCCTGACTTTCTCCTTTAAATGTTTGATACTATAACACAAGACACACATCTAATAGTTTTCTGCATATATTCAGACCACATGCTTGTCAAAATAGGTGAAAATATTTTAAAATACATTTGGCTCACTATATGATTTGGTACATGGAATTAGTTTAATCATATATCTCAACATATGATTATGCAAGGTGCTATATGAACTCAATTCATAGTTGAGATTATATTCGTGTCCAAGCTACAAAGAGCTGAAATGACTGAAATGTCAATTTCCCTATGTCTAAATAACTTGTTTTTATGCACAGTGCAATACCTATTAAGTCTTTTTCCTAAAGGAAGTTATTTTTCAGCACAACAATTTCCTGCTGGTTTTTCATATGGTTCACTTTCCTGTACCGTTATATTTGAAACTGCATCATTACTGTTGCAGAATATGAACTCGTGATATGTGATGATGCTTTGAGGTAGAAACGCTGCAAATGAGAGTTGAAAGTCATAATACTTCCTCATCCTTGTCTTCAGTTTGGGGAATGAACATATTTTCTCTCTTCCTCCTCTCCATTTGTATGTAGCTATAAAAGATCTCTGTGTTCTGGGATTGGATCTTTCCGTTTTTCCCAAGAATTAGTAATTGTAAATATTATATTTTCATATCTGTTTCACTGCCAAGGCTCCTCTCTGTTGTAAAAATTCAGTTTTAAATTTTAGGTTGCATGCAGAACTTTTTTTCATAGACAATAGAGTTAAATAACAAAAGGATTTTACATGACAAATAGCAATTTCTTCATAGCTTTCCTGAGAGGAAGAAGAATTTTCATAAAGATGGAAATACTAGGGAAAATTTCAGTAAAGGCCATATCAGAAAATAAAATAGAAATCTAAAATAAATCACCTTCACTATTCCATTGCCAAACAATGTCTTGAGTAAAACTGGGAGGAATATTACCAGAGTGTTCCAGTGTATAATAATTTTGGTATTTTTTGCTTCATATATAGCCCTAAAATCTACTAGGGTTTGAAGTTACACTCTACATTTTTTTCATTTGTATAAGATAATGTAGTCTGAGTTTTTAAAAAGTCAAATAAGATTTTATTTTTCTTGTACTTACCAAAATAGAACAAACTGAATAATAAAATTATTAGCTATTTGACTGGTATTAAAACAACTTTCACAAGAGAATTATTTTATTTATAAGCTCCATGTATTGAATTAGTAGAAGTATAATGTTCTCATCTTGTAGTTTTTGGAATACCTAATATATGCTGAATACTTCCTATGGAATATATGTAATGTTAAATAACAATACTACCTGAAGTTTTTATAATCTAATTACAGCGAATCAGTTTTTATAAGCTAAATAAATTAAATCTGGACACATGTGAAGGACATTTAGACTGAATTATCAATTACAATATTATAATATAAATTAATTCTGAATTAGAGTTGAAGCTTAAAGAGACTAATTAACTCATATAAAAACATGGAGCTTTTAAGTGGCAGACTAGAATTGAAATGCTGGTCTATATGACCCCAGGACTCAGAACCTTTTGACTGCTAATTTTATATCATCCACTTTACTTGTCTTTTGAAACCAGTAACCTTTCCAGACTTACGTGGCTTCCCAAGAAGTCTTCTGGCTGTCTACATCACTGAATGAAGTGCTTCTGAAGGTCTTCTGTTCAGAGTTCAAGACAGCAATAGGACAAGGGGATGACTATGTGCTCTCCTTCAGAGGGAGAATAGCAGTGATGGTTTCAATGCTAATCCCTATTTTCTCTGGTTCCCTTACTCCATGGATTTAGCTCCAAATTCCTCTTGATATAATGTCGTCTCTACAAAATGTCAAAATAATCTTGCTTACATTCTCTTCATCTGACAGTGGTTTTGACATACAACTAAATGCAACTTGTTAAGAGTACTCCATGTATAAAGTATAAATTAGAACATGAAAGGTCTCTTGTTATATAAATAATTTCTGCAGTTGTTGTCCTTTAATGTTTCAAGGTGACTGTAACTCATCACTGCACAAAGCTGTGACATCAGGACATTAAGAATAAAGGAGTATAGTACTGAATTTTTCACTTCAGTATTCAGGAGACAGTGAAGTTATTTTAGCCAAATATCCAAATACTATGAACATCTTATTAGAGTCAAAATTGCTTTCTTTATTTTTAAGAGGTTATTTTCAATATGTGTTTATGTATATTAATTTCACTAGCTTTATGATACCTGGCATGCATGGCTGAATTGCAGCTGGTCATGTCTACATCTTACCATGCATATTTCTATTACATCTCTGTTCAGAGTGGGATTGATTTTTTTCTTCCTCTTTACCGTCATGTGTTTTATCTTTCAGTGCATGGACAACCCTGGCTTTTTAAACAATGTAACGATGACAACAGTAACAACAACAAAATAACCACCTCGGTATTTATTAGAATTGATGTGAAATGCTTTAAATGTATTATTTTACTTAGTCCTCAAAGCTGTCTTACTATTTCCATTTTAAAAATAAACTAACCAAAATTTTGAGAGGTGAAAGTCCCAGAACAATGTTACATCAAGAGGAACTGTTAGAGCGGGGAATGCAAATGAAGTTCATGTGCAAGGCCCCAATAACCTTTCAACTACTGAGGCTTCATTGCCTCAGTGATCCACTGAAGCAGTATTTCCCACCTTCTCCCCTTCAATTACTTAGATGAGACTCCCTTCTCAGTCTAATGATCCCGATTCTTACTTTGCAATACAGTCTGTCCAAATACATGCCTGAAATTCTGTTAACAAGAGACCATATAATTTAACATAAAGAGTGTGGGTCCACTCAGGAGCAGACGAACCTGGGGTGAAGTCCCATCTCCCTTACTGATGATTCACTACAGGTAATGGAATTGGCTTGTTTATAATCTAGTTTCCTGATTTGTAAAAGGGAATCATAATAGTTTAATCTAACTCTGGGTTTGAACATTAACTAGGGTAAGGCAAACAAAATTTGAGGCTACTGCCTGGGGCCTAGTAGGTTGTGTGTCATTATTTTCTATTTCTTTTCATTTCGCTTTTACTTATCTTCTATATGTGTCTCTTACTTTCTTCCAGAGGCCCCACTTCCTGGCCCTCAGATGCTTGACCCTGGAGCTAAGGAAATTAGAATATCCTAAATAGGCATTGTGATATTTAGATTATCTGCATGGATACTGGACACATATGTTCCTTTCAGCAGTCAAATATTGGGTTATTGCATAAACTTTTATTTTTACCTATAATAATACCTATCGTTTCTGGAGTATTTGCAATTTGCCAGGCTTTGTACTGAGAGTTTATTCCTCATTATTTGCTATTATCCTACCAAAAACTTTAGCAGGCAAGTAAATTTATTTTTCACAACTTTCAGATGAGGAAACCAGTTTAGAATGGTTAAGTAATTTTTCCAAGATCTCATAGGACTTACTCTGGCCTAGAGTCCAACTGATGCCCTCTGAGCCTTCATTTCCAACCACAACAAAATATACCGGCTCAACCTTTACATTTATATGGCATGTTCTACAGAAGTTTGAAAGTATTGTCTGGAGTTGGTTCTATCTGATGTTTGATTTTATACTTAAAATTTTATCATTTAAATATTCTGTCGGTGTAGCTAGCAAAAACACATATATTTATTCAACAGACTTGGTTGAACACTTCTTACATGGAGAAGATCATTTTACTGATAAGAAGAGTAGTAAGGTTGAGCCCTCCAGGTATTCATCAATGTTTCCTGACCTCTAAAAGAGGTGTAGCTAATTAAATCAATCATGTTTTAAACAGTGTTCAATTTGCTTAGTGTAATTTAGAACTAACCCATTTTGATAGCAAGACAAGCCATAGCTAAATCAATTTTTAAACAGTGTTCTCCCATTTGGCTAATTGTAACTTTGTTTAAATGAAGGAAAAATAAATATATGATGTTTATTTCTTGGATTAATATAAATTAATATAGATGTGGCTAAATACAAATTATTAAAGAGACAATGCATTATGTTCATATGTTACTTGACATTTACATGGCTTAGATAAGTGCACTGACATTGCTGTTTTAATGCTTTTTCCAATGTGACAGATTTCCAAAAGTGAATTCTTAATATTGATGAGGTAACTTTAAGAAACATCTTAAAAATTCTAAATATACTCTTCCTTTCCGGAGGGCTAGTAATTATTGTATATTATTTAAATTAAAGTTACATGTCTGACAGCATCTCCTATGTAAAACAGAGTTAACTCCACTGAAACTATAGGTCACCTACAGATATTCATTATTGTGTGTGAATGCTAAAGATGAGATAATTCATTTAAAGGTGTATTTTTGTAATAGTGCCCAAGTGAGATGCCTACAAATTAAACATTTGGCAAAATTCCTTAGATAAATGGAAAAGGTCATTCTGAAAATTTGGTTTGGTGGATTTTAACAGCTGCACTATAAACTGTAATTGCAATTTAAACAACCTCCAATATCACCCTGGAAAGATCATAACCTGCTTAACCAGCCACCCCTCAGTGCTTGAAGAGACAGCTATAATTTTATAAGCTTCTGGAGAAACTTCCTCAATTATTGCTTGACTCCATGGTCATTGTTACATGTAACTGATTCAAAAGTTAAATAAGATCTATGGTGATCTGGTTTGGATTCATGTCCCTGCCCAAATCTCATGTTAAATTGTAATCCTCCATGTTGAAGAAGGGGCCTGGTGGGAGGTGATTGAATCATAGGTGTGGATTTCCCTTTTGCTGTTTTCATGATACTGAGTTAGTTCTCTCCAGATCTGGTTATTTAAAAGTGTGTAGCACCTCCCCCTTCTCTCTTTTCCTTCTTCTCCAGCCGTGTAAGATGGGCCTGCTTCACCTTCACCTTCTGCCATGATTGTAAGTTTCCTGACGCCTTTCAGCTTCCTATATAGCCTGAGGAACTGAGTCAATTAAACTTCTTTTCTTTATAAATTACCCAGTCTCAGGTAGTTCTTTATAGCAATACAAGAATGAGCTAATACCTATAGTCTGTGAGAGCAAAACAAAACAAAACAACCCTCAACACTGAGTTCCTAATGTATCAACAGAGCAAATGTAGTTAACATACTTAAACAATAACAAGTTAAATTTTGGGTTGGTCGCAGTGGCTCATGCCTGTAATCCCAGCACTTTGGGAGGCCGAGGTGGGTGGATCACTTGAGGTTAGAAGTTCGAGACCAACCTGGCCAACATGTTGAAACCCCATCTCTATTAAAAACACAAAAATTAGCTGGGTGTGGTGGTGCATGCCTGTAATCCCAGCTACTGGGGAGGTTGAAGCAGGAGAATCACTTGAACCCAGGAGGCAGAGGTTGCAGTGAGCTGAGATCATACCACTGCAGTCCAGACTGGGTGACAAAAGTGAGACAAAAAAAAAAAAAAAAAAAAAAAATTAAATTTTTCACATGAATATTCTATGGTTGTTTTTTAGAAAACTCTGAAGGTAGCATGTATTTTCAGAATATATTTTGTCCACATAAAAAGGGTATATATTTTATGATAGTTTTAACGTTATGACTTTTAGAAAAATTAGGTTTATAATATCGTGTTTCTTTTTCATTGGGAAATTCAAAACCAAAGACATTCTTTTAGAAAGAACATGAAGTCCTAAACATAATAAATCATACTCAAAAGTATAAAGGCGAAAATAGACACAAAAAACACGTGTTGATTTTTAAAACATAGCATTAATAACAGTTCACATCGGTCAACAGAAAAGTCATAGAATGATATACATTTTTAAATGGCAATTTGATTATTTTGTGAAATAGGAAAATATGGAGCTAGCGACCATTATGCCCTTATTTTACAATTTGGCTAATTTCAAAATTTTAAATTAACTTTTATTATATCATATGGTCTCTTTCCATCCTTTTCATTTTACTTCTAGACATTTTCATTTTTTCAAAAATCTTCGACATATATAGATATCAGACTGTGTACCTGTTGAAAGAGATTTTGGTTTTTAACAAAAATACTGCGGTCATTTAACATGTTGAGTTTTTCTACATTTTGAGCTATGGTATATCTGTATTACAGTAAATATAATTAGTAGTGTGGAGCACACTCCTAAAATCAAGAAAATGTGAATACAATGGATACCAAATAAATTTAGTAAAACATTTTTCTGTCATTAAAAAAAAGATAAGAAATCAATTTACTTTAAATAGGTGTTTTTGAACCTGATATTGGAATACGATATGAAGTTGCCTGAGTCGGTGATGACGTTATATTTTAAATGGATGCTACATATCATGCATCCAATTCTCAAGGAAATAGTTTTTTTCCCCAAATTTGAAATTTCTATGTTCAAAGTTAAATAATGGCATGAATATTTTCTTAGACCTTTATTTGCCATCTTAATTTTTTCTTTAGATTAGTATAGACAATTGAGTAAAATTTTATAAAAGACACTGAAAATCTCTTCTGCAATGACATATACATTCAATAGTATATGAATGTATATGTGGTAAGAGCATTTTAAAACATGAGTATGCTTTCCTATAAAAATGCCAAACTTGGACATGTTTCATAATTTGACTGTAACAGTCCATATGACCTTTTTTCATTTATTTACTTTTATAAAAATAGTAAATTAAAAAAAAAACAGCAACTCACCTTTGTGCTAAACTTTAGTGTGTAAGTGCTTTCAAATATACTATCAATTTATTTACATTATAATAATACTTTCACTGAAATTCTTATCTTGGTTTAACGGATGAGAAAACTAAGGCCCCAAAACTTTTAAAAGTCATCAATTTTTTATCCAAATATTAGAACAAAAGTTCTGAAACTCAAATTCTAACCTTTCAGCCTCATTCTTTGGTCTCTTTTATTATGCCACCTAAAACATTTTTAAGAGATGCTAACTCAATTGATTATTCTCTCTGATAACATCTTTTTAGATAACAGATAAAATAATAAATGGAGTGTAAATTAGAGGTAGTACTGTATACAAAAGAATAATTTGGATAATTAAAGTTAATAGATGTGACAGGCAAAAATAAACATAGGCACATACAGTTTCCATAGCACCACTCAGGAACACACTGGCCATCTGAAAAAAGTTGCATGAGATGCCACTTATAAAATGACAGCACTCCATACAATCAATTCACAGTCATCTCAAATCCCGTGGATACAATTATTCTTTAAAGCAAGAAACAGTTTTAGTTTAAGAAGGCAGAAAAAAAAATAACTGACAGAAAGATAAAGCAAAAAAAAAAAAAAAAGTTTTTCACAACCCAAAGATCTCAGTTTGTGAAGGGATTTAACTTGAAGCTTGGTGCTGACCCTCTGATGCACTCTGAAGGGGTGAGCCAAACCCTTAGAGATGTTACATTTTTGACATTTCATTAGCCACAGATCTTTCCTTTCTTTTCAGTAGAGCCAAGTGAAAGTTACAGATCCCATGACTTGCTGCTAAATAAGCCAGAGGTGGCACAGATGCTCTAGCCAATATCTCCTTTGTCAATAACACAACTTCTAATTAGATGTGACCTAACAATTTCTTACAGGATATAGAAAAGATTGATCTATGTAATTTTTTCCAGAATTAGATGAACATAAAAGGTTTCTAAGTTCATTTCAGTACAAGTAAATGAACATATTCAGCTTCTCTATTCTCCTTATCTCTGCCTACTGCAGTTTTGTCAGAAGCTTACCTGGTGGCACCATGGAATGTTCCATAAGGATCTACAAACTTTTAGATACTCAGTGAAATAGTCTGTTGAATTCATTTTGAGCTTCATAGAATGGACAATTGTTTTTCTTAGGTATTCATCAGTGAGTGGTGCAAAACAGGACTTTTCAGAGAATAAGAGCTTGGCTGGGCCCCTTCCAAATATTAATGCTGCCTAGTAATTTGAATGAATGTGAAGAAGTGTGAAAATAGGGCTACAGATATTTAAATATTTTACATTTAACTAATTCAATCATAAGACACACAAAGCACAGTGATTTCAAATTTAATTAGGTCACAATTGAGGTCATTCTTAAATGTAAGACTCAGGCCAATGTCTCTTCTGGTCTCTCCATAATTAGCCAGCTATAAAACTGCTAAAATATTCAGAAACATAGAAAGACACAAAGTAACTCCCACCCAAAAAAACTCATGAAATCTTTAAAAGAATAGTTAATTAAATTCAGGTAGTATAGCTGGAATTTAAGATCAGAAGCTCTGCAGCCAGAGTGCCTAGAGTGTAACTTGGCTTTGTTACTTACTAGCCATATGAACATGTGTTTCTGTTTTCTCCTTTGTATAATTTGGATAATAATACTACTTATATTATGTGGTTGTAGTAAGCATTAAGTGATTTAATATTTGTAAATAGATTAGGAGACTTCATTGGCAGATTCACATATATGCTTTTGTTTTAAATAAATAAAACAGAAAAACATAGCATAGTACATTGTGTTAGCCTCTACAACAAACAACCCTCAAATCTCAGCAACTCGAATGGAATTTTATTTCTCATAGTCCCATTTGAGTTTAGAGGCTCCACTGAGAAATTCTATTTAAAGTACTTAAACAGGGACCTAGAATTTTTCAATCCTGTGGCTCTCATCCTGATGTGCCCTCTAGGTATTCTCTGCACTCAGCTGTCTGACAGATGAGTTAAGATAAAGTGTAGAGGCTCAGTTAGGATGCTTTATGAAACGTATGAATGTATACATAATTTCCAAGCACATCCCATTGGTCAGATCTCAATGATATGGCCCAGAGTAAGTAAAACAAACACTAAGAATTGTAGTCTTTCCATATGTAGTACTTCTGTTGAGCCAAAAGAAAAGGGCTGCAGGTCTCAAGCAAGTTCGAAACACAACACAGCAGTCATTACATATTAAGGCTCCAAAATAATTGATGGCAAGGAAATAAGATTAATTTGCATCAGATGAACATAAAAATACACAATTGTCACATTAAGATTATAGCTAATCCAGAAGAGTACTAAAAAACATAGAGCACATAAAGAGTCTTAAATGACAAAGTTACCATTAGGAGAAATAAGTTTTGGCATTTGATTGCTGTATTAGGCTATTCTTGCAACTGCTCTAAAGAAATACCTGAGACTGGATAATTTATTACGAAAAGAGGTTTACGTGGCTCGTGGTGCTGTAGGCTGTACAAGCATGGTGTCGACATTGCTTGACTTCTGACGAGGTCTCAGGGAGTTTTTGTTCATTGTGGGAGGTGAATTGGGAGCAAGTACATCATATGGTGAAAGCAAGAACGAGAGAGAAAGGTAGAGAGGTGCCACACAATTTCAGTGACCCTTTATTGTGTGAACTCAGAGCAAGAATTCACTTACCATCAAGGGGATAGCCCAAGGCATTCATGAGGAATCTACTCTCACGATCCAAACACCTCCCATTGGACCCCACCTCCAACACTGGGATTACAATTCAACATAAGATTTGGTGTAAACCTATATTCAAACCATGTAATTTCACTCCTGACTCCTCAATTGTCATTCTGTCTCACATTGCAAAATACAGTTGTACTGCCCCAACAGTCTCTCAAAGTCTTAACTCATTCCCGTGTTAACTCAAGCATTCAAAGGCTCATCTGAGACAAGGCAAGTCCCTTTCACCTATAAGCCTGAAAAATTACAAATAACTTATTTTCAAGATACAATGGGGATACAGGATTTGGGTAAACCTTCCTGTTCCAAAAGGGAGTAATCAACCAAAAGAAAAAGGCTACAGGCTGCATTAAGGTTTAAAACACAGAGGTATTCAGTAGTCATTAAATATTAAAACTCCAGAATAATCACATTTGCCTTCATGTCCGACATCCTGGGCATACTGGTGCAAGGGATCAGATCCCAAGACCTTGGGCAGCTCCACCCCTGTGGCTTCTCAGGGTTCAGCTTCTTTCTGTTGCTGCTTTCATGGGGTGGAGTTAAGTGTGCCTTTACTTTTTTCCAGACGCAGTGTGCAAGTTGCCAGTGGATCTACCATTCTCGGGTCTGGAGGATAGCGGACCCCTTCCCACAGCTCCACTAGGTAGGGTGCCCCAGTGGGGACTCTGTTTGGGACCTCAAACCCCACATTTCCCCTCTACACTTCCCTAGTTGAGGATCTCTGTGGAGGCTGCACCCATGCAGCAAGCTTCTGCCTTGCACCCAGGATTTTTCATACATCCTCTGAAATCTAGGTGGAGGCTGACAAACCTCCTTAACTCTTACACTATGAGCTTCCACAGGCTTAGCATCATGTGGAAGCCACCAAGGCTTACAGCTTGTATCCTCTGAAGCAGAAGCCCAAGCTATACCTGGGACTCTTTGAGCAGAGACTGGAGGCAGAGTAGCCGGGATGGAGGAACACTGTCCCAAGGCTGCAGAGAGAGTGGGACCCTAGGACTGGCCCACAAAACTGTTAGGTCCTTGTAGGCCTCAGGGCCTGTGATGGGAGGGGCTGTCTGAGATATCTCTGAAATGCCTTCAAGATCTTCTTCCCATTGTCTTGAATATTAGTACTTGGCTCCCTTGTAGTTATACAAATATCTCTAGCAGGTGGTTGCTTACCAGACTACTTAAATTTTTCTCCCAAATTTTATTTATTTATTTTTTTTTACACATGACCAGCCTGCAATTTTTCTAAGCCTTAATGCTCTGCATCTTGTTTAATTCCAACTTTAAGTCATTTATTTGCTCCTGCATCATAGATCCCTATGGCATAAACAGAATGGAGCCAAGTTCTTTGGTAAGGCATAACACATGTGACCTGTGCTCTGGTTTCCAATAAGTTCATCATTTCCATCTGATACCTCCTTAGCCTCGACTTCACTGTCCTTTTCACTATCAGTATTTTGATCACAATTGTTTAATCAGTTTCTAAGAAGTTCCAAATTTTCCCTCATCTTTCTGGCTTCTGAACCCCCTAAAATCTTTCAACTTCTGCCCATTTCCAAGTTCCAAAGTTGCTTTCACATTTTTGGGTATCTTTATAGTAATGCCCATCTACTCAGTACCAATATTATGCATAAGACTGGAAAATGTATAAAGAAAAGAGGTTTAATTGGCTCACAGATCTGTAGGATGCTCAGTCATGGCACTGTCATTGCATGGCTTCTGGGGAGGCCTCAGGGAGTTTTACTCATAGTGAAAGGTGAAGTGAGAGCTGGTGCACCACATGGCAAAAGTAGAAGCATGAGAGAGAGAGAGTGGGGGTTTGTGGGAGATGCCACAAACTTTTAAATGACCAAATCTTGTGTGTACTCAGTGTGAGAGCTTATCACCAAGGGGATGGCCCAACCCATTCATGACAGATCTGCCCTCATGATCCAAGCACCTCCCAGGTCCCAGGCTGCACCTCCAATATTGGGGATTACAATGCAACAAGAGATTTGGTTGGGGACATGTATTAAAACAATATCAATTGCAAAAGAAAGGTGACTATTGTTAATAAGAACATGTTGTATGTTTCAAAATAGTGAGTTGAGAGGACTTTGAATGTTCTCACCATGAAGAAATAATAAATATTTAGGTGAAGAATTTACCAATTGCCCTGATTTGATCATTACAAAATGCATTCATATATTGACGTTACTCCATAAATATTTACCCCATAAATATGTAGCTTATTAGGGGTCAGCTAAATAAAATAAAACTTTAAAAAATAGTGAAGGAGGAGAAGTCAGGCTATGTCTTCTTATCTTTTTCCCAGTCTTGGAACTTCATTTAAAAAAAAAAAAAAAGAAAACAAATAGTCTCCAGTGAAACTTTGTTTTTCACTTCTTTTTAACTCCGTAAAGATATAAAAGTCACTCTTATAATAATGAGTAAATAACATTCCAAATTATTTTTCTTTTAAATTCATTGGAAATTATTTTTAAATACGGTCATGTAAATGCAGTACCTCTAGTGTAAAGTACAGAAGAAGTTTACGGAAATATGATTCCTGTCTGTGTTCAATTGCCTACTTCAAGTCTACAGGGTACTCATCATAACTCTTGCAAGGAGGATATATTTCTTTGTCTAACTAAACTATATGCCAAGTAAATTCCTGAAAAAAAAAAACATGAAAATTTGTTTCCTATTTGAGAAACTGAAAATTACATTTTAGATAAAATACCTAAAGCTGTTTTATTTTTAGATTTATTAATTGGTTTTGATTTGGTTATCTAATATAAAGACATCATGAAAATTAATAAAATAAGCGAACATGACTAGTTCCCTCTGGATTTTTGTCACAAATATTTGGTAAGCTATGCTATCGTGAAAGAGAAGCACACAGTGTTTACCACTTTTCATCAGAAATGATCCCCACAAGAAGAGTTTTCTGACCAGTAAAGCTAGGAATCACAAGGATATTGGAATGAAACATCCTGGTTCCTGGCATCATGCTGCCAGTTACCAATTCACAATTTCCTATCCTGTAAAACAAGAATAATAATAGTGCCTACAAAAAACATGTGGCTGTGAGAATTAACAAATAAAACTATGTTAAGTTCTTAGCATGGTACCTTAATGTGTAGTTAATGTTTAATACATTTTAGTTATTTTTAATTTTTCTTTCTTGGAATTTTAAAATACTGTATATAGTCAAGATATTTATTATAAAAAGGTTATCCTTAGTGCATCATTTATATAAATTGTATATAAATTTATGGAACTCACCCTGGGAAATACTAATATAGAATATTTGAGCAACTATTAACATTAGAACTGAGTTATTTGAAAACCACAATTATCAGCTAACCCTACCAGATGAATGGAACATGATTATGTGTTTCAGTTTATCCACAGGACATGGACAAAAACGACCATCAAGCATTTTTCACATTGTGAGGGTCCTTTATTAGGATAATTTCTCTCTATGAAATGTACCTTTCTGTTTTACTATTGTTGGGTAAGTTCTAAATTAATTTTAATAAAGTATAGAAAATTATATGCAGGTGTCTTAGAATAGTCTGCAATATTTATAGAAAAGAGTCCTAAAAAATCTTTTCAAACTCCTTCCTC
>NW_012115488.1:3291083-3299654 GCF_000951035.1 Colobus angolensis palliatus
CTGATCTTCCTTTTCTGTATTTTAGAAATCCGTTTTTCCTTTAGACAGACTTCCTCCCTCCGTTTTTGTGCATTATTTATCTCAGTAATTTTATAGTTTCTATTTTATATACTAAGTAATATCCAAAAATCTTACTCACTGTTTTCTTTATGCATAAACATGATTGCTTTTAATTCTAAAATCTGTATTTGTATTTTATTTATTCATTTTTAAATTATTAATTTGTTATTTGCATAGTACTCCTCATGTACAAAGCATTGACTTTGTTCTGGGGGAATGATAGGGAACAGTGTTGTTTAATGCCCTGCTTAGACATCTCTCCAGTTGCCAGCACTATTCAACCTAGTCTATTTAAAAATATGAAGAGAAAATCTAGAATCATCAGTCATTTAAAGTTTTAAAAAAACCAGCATGAAACATGGGAACCAAACATTTGAAATAGAAGACTTACCCACAGGTAGCATAGTCAATGGAGAAGAGAGTAAATAACTAAAGTATCAGAGTGGTTAAGCATGTGTTGAAACTTTGGTGGTGGAAATGGCTGTATATTTGCCTGTTGGGGAAGATTGCTAATCTTTTTAAACAAAGAAACTGTTTCTCTTTAACTTCTCATGTTGATATAAATCTCAAACTTCTTCCTGAAGAGATACGTATTTTGAATGAAGAGATTGTATTGATCATTCACTTTGAAACTATTTTGAGTAGCTAAAGCATTAAATGTCTGGATGTCTGATTAATAAAATACATTGGGCTATCTCAGAATTGCAAAAAGCAATTTATAATATATTAGAATTTTGTAACATATGTGCCATTGTTAACCAACACTAGTAGTTTTAGTTTGGGCACACCTACAGAGCCATTCTATCATCTCTGGGGTACAATTAAGAGTGAAATGCAATCACCAATGTAATATTAAGAAAGAAATATGCTCTCCATTTAATTATTAACTTAGGAAAAATGATTGAAAACACAAGATAAGAAATCCCTGCTTAAATTTTATACTTGATTTTGTTATCATCAATACTTCCATTAGTTTTAGGTCATTTATCAGCTTATAAACATCTCCTGAGACCTATGCTGTGGAATAATGTTTTCTGAAATTGCTCTGTATGATTACTTGCTTCTTACACAGAATTCATGTTGAGAAAAACTCCTTTAAAAAGTATTCCTTATAAACATACATATCAGATTAGCAGGGACAACTATTTTCTTACCTTCAGTCATCTGTGTCTGATATACTCACCATTTTCTTCTATTGTTTCGTAAGGTAATACTTGAAAATTTATTAAGTCTTAATTATCTACTTGTTACCCACAAAGTAAGTTACATAGAGTATTCTAGGTACCATTTTATATTTATAATTTATGTTTGACTCATGCTAGGTCTAAAAGTAATTGAATAGTCTAACATTTGAATAGTCTAAAAATAATTGAAAATGGGTTTCCAGGCTGGGTGTGGAAGCTCACACCTGTAATTCCAGCACTTTGGGAGGCCCAGGCAGACTGATCGCTTGAGGCCAGGAATTCGAGACCAGCCTGGACCATATGGTGAAACCCCATCGCTATTAAAAATACAAAAAAAGAGAAAGAATTAGCTGAGTGTGGTGGGGTGTGCCTGTAGTTCCAACTATTCAGGAGGCTGGAGTCATGAGAATCGCTTGAACCTGGGAGGCAAACTTGCAGCGAGCTGAGATCGTGCCACTGCACTCCAGCCTGGGGAACATAACGAGACTGCATCTCACAAAAAAAGAAAAAAAAAGAAAGAAAATGGATTTCCAATACCATTATCTTCCTTAAAAGAAATCTAAAGCAATAAAGTACAACTTTAAAATTATGGTTCTGAGGGCACTGCTTCTAAGATTGGTGTGTTGTAGCCGGGTCTATGCTGGTAATACTGGTAGAAGGGTATAGTTAATTAATCAAATGGTTGCCAAAACTGAGTTTAGATTAAACTATATAAGCTGTTTTAATAAACTTGTATGCATTACAAAAAAATCAAGGATATTTATTCACTTTATTTGTGAATTTACAAACATGCTATTTGAATTTCAACTTGATGCTAATATTGCAGTAAGGCCTTTAAATCCTACAAAATATATATCTGCAGTTTTCTGATACTTAATTATGTCTGAGGTGCCTGCATCTCCTGTATTTTGGCTGTATTGTGTAGGAGAACTACAGATATACTTCAGTGAAACAAAATATTCTCATTTGAATTAAACATTTTTAATGCTGTATCAGAAGATACTTATGTCATGGATATGGATATTAAGTAAAAAAGCAATTTTCAGAAAGCTGCTTTCATTAGTTTCCTATGGCTGCTGTAACAAATTATCACAAACTTAGTAGCTTAAAGTAAGGGAAATTTATGCTGTCTGTTCTGGAAACCAAAAATCCAAAATCAGTGTTGCCTGGAAAAATACAGCCAGCAGGACCACATTCCCCCTGGGGAGAATCCATATCCATCACTTGCCTCTTCTAGGTTCTGGCAGCTGCTGGCATTCATTGGCTGTGGCCACATCTCTCTCTCAGCCTCTGTTGTCACATTGCCTTCTATTCTATCTGCCAAATCTTCCTCTGCCTCCCTTTTATAAAGATACTTGTAATTACATTTAGGGCCTATTGGAAAAATTCAGGATAATATCCCCATCTCTTGATAATTGCATCTGCAAAGCCCTTGCTTGTCATTTAAGGTAACAATTACAGGTTTCAGAGTTTAGGGTGTGGATATCTCTTGGGGACCATTATTTAGTCTACCACACTCCTTCTTAGCAATCTTAAGATTTTCAAAGTTTTGAATAAAAATCACAATGAAGTATCATCTTACCCTAGTTAGAAAGGCTATCATCAAAAAGACGAAAAACAACCAATGCTGATGAGGGTACTGAAAAAAGGGAACTCTTCTACACTGTTGGGGGTAATATAAATTACTATAAGCATTATGGAAAACAGTATAGAGATTTTTACAAAAACTAAAATTAGAGCTACCATATAATCCAGCAATCTCATTACTGGGTATTTATCCAAATGGAAGGAAATCAATATATTGAAGAGATACCTGCACCCCCAGAAGTTCATTGCAGCTCTATTCACAATAGCTAAAATACGTAATCAATCTAAGTGTCCATCAACAGACAAATGGATTAAAAAATGTGGAATGTATACACAATGGAATACTATTCAACCATAAAAAGGAATGAAATACTGTCAATGCAGATGAGGCTGGAGGACATTATGTTAAGTGAAATAAGTCAGGCATAGAAATACCGCAGGTTCTCACTCACATATAGAAGGAAAATAAAATTTGAGTGGAAGTAGAGAGTAAAATTGTGATTATTAGAGGCTGGGAAGTGTAGCTGGGAGAGAAGAACAGGAAAAGATTGGTTAATGGATACAAACTTACAGCTACATAATAGGAATAAGTTTTATTGTTCTGTAGTACTGTATGGTAAATATGGTTAACCATAGTTTAGTGTGCATATTCAAAAAGTTAGAAAAGAAGACTTTTGAATGTTCACAACACAAAGAAATAATAAATGTTTGAGGTGATGAGTGTGCTAATTACTCTGATTTAATCATTATCCATTGTATATCTGTACTAAAATATCACTCTATATCTCAAAAAATGTGTACAGTTATTAAAGGTCAAGTAACAATTACATAAAAATTCACAACTCCTAATTCCTTATACATAAATGGTGACTTAAAAAAATTATTAATCTTAAAAATTCTGTCCAGGCATGATGGCTCATGCCTGTAATCCTTGCACTTTGGGAAGCTGAGGTGGGTGGATGTCTTGAGCCTAGGAGTTTGAGACCAGCCTGGGGAACCTGGTGAAACACTATCTCTACCAAAAATACAAAAATTAATCAGGCCACATGATTGTAGTCCCAGCTAATCAGTAGAGTAAGGTGGAAGAATCACCTGAGCCTGAGTGGTCACGGCTGAGGTGAACCATGGTCTTGCTACTGCACTCCAGTGTGGATGACAGAGTAAAACTTCATCTAAAAACAAAAAACAAACCCCAAAAAATTATTAGTGAATTTTGAGTCATAATGTGATTTCTAAGGATATAGAACTGTGTTAGACAATACCCAATAGGGGTTTTAAATAGAGTTTAAGATTCAGTGCATAACTTCATGCATCTGTGTTTTTTAGAATAATACCATTCATTCAACTAAAACCAGAAACCTAAGGCACATCCCTCCCCCTCACCGCCCTCCCTTGCCTCCTCTAATTTGTCATTTGTCCTTGGACTTGGGCTCCAAATTGCTTTTAAATTTTCCCATTATCCTTCATTTCTTCTGTTGCCACCCTAGCCCATACCATTGGTAACCCTTGTCTGAAGTTTGCAATAACTTCTTTATGGGTCTCAATTTACTATAAATCCCTTTCAAATCCATTCTCAACCTTGCAGTTTCAAAGCATTTTCAAAGCACAAATATAGTATTTGCGTTAAGAACAAATTCCGTCTTTGATTTTAGGATGAAGATCAAATTTCTCAAATGGCCAAAAAGTTGTAGTGCCAGACTTTCTCAAGTTTGATTACTACCACTTTCCCCATAATTTTCTGCAATTCAATCCACCGCTCTGTAAGCGGGCAGTGGTGGTGGTGGTCTGGATCTGCTTCTATTCACAGCCTCAGAGACCGCGTGATTAATCAATCTTGTCATACTAAAAGGTCTAGGGCAGGCAAACACCAAAGTCACCACCATTAGCCCAGCTAAAACTCTTTTTATTTGAAGAGTGGAGCTATCTCACACTTTGATTTTCTTAAAAATCATCATGATGGAAAATTTTGAAATGAGCTAAGGAAATATAGAAACCCTCACAGAAGGAAGCAGAACTGCTGGAAAAGAGAAGTATAGATAAACTGCAGAGTCAGGGGGATAAGGAGATGAGCCCATGTTTCTGACTTTGTGCTACCAGAACATGAAGCTTTCCTATTTTAGTTCTTTGATTCTGTGAGATCTTGCTGACCTTAAAATCAACTTTCTCTCTAATCTCATCCTTTTTGTTCATTTATTTTGAAACTTGAATGGGTTTTTGTTTATTGAAACCAAAAGAGCACTGGGTAGGCCAAGAAATTAAAGTTAGAAAAGACAGTAAATCTGTGGTAAAGTACATGGATTTATTGAGAATATATTTTTTATAGCATAAATAAATCCCAGTTTCCCATTACAAATGTCCCAACAATGTTAAAATAAGAAACACTAAGAGTAACAAGTTAGTGGTTATCTTATAGGCAAAGTAATTGTACAAATGATTTATAAACGTTTAAACTGACTCTTTTTTGGCAGACAGATGCTTCTTACTATCTCAGAAAACATTGGAAACATTCAGCAAATAGAAACTGGTTTTGTTAACACATTGGTGATACTGATAATTACATCTTTTTTGAATTTAGTTAACTTAATTGATTAGTGCAGGGTATTAATGAGGTCGTAGTTATAGATCTTATAGTTAGCTCTGTTCCGTTTAAGTGACCACAGATTGACTTCCCACCTCAATAAGCCACCACTGCTGTGTATCATTAACTGCAATAGCAACTAAATTAAAATGTGAGATTACATCTCTAAAATGATGACTGCTTTGGAAAAACGATTCATACCTTGTGCTTTACTTATTATGGGTCACTAGTTTCATCTTTGTGTGTGCAAACTAGGATACTTTCTATCTTTAATAATGAGACAGAGAAAAACAACCCTTTCTTTGTTTCTTTCCTTCTCTGTGAATATTAACATAAAAGACTTTTTAAAAAGTATCTTAGAATATAAATTAAGCCTTGCTTAAAATTCTGAAGACTAATTTCTATCCTTCAACAATTACATCACCTATTTTAATTATTTTGATTATCTGCTATCACTTTTCCATGTAATTGCACCAAGAAGAAACACCAACTAACAGTTAAAGTTGCTGATACAATTAAAACAATTACCTTAATGTTATAAACTTGTAGCAGTCCTACTGGAAAGTATTAATGACGGCAGTCAAATATTATATAAAGTAGATTTTTACTTCTTCTGTGTTAAACTTATGTATTAAAGTGAAGAAAAATACAGAAAATAACAGAAATTATGAGTCATTGGCACAGTTAGAATTTAGTAAACAAAGAGTTGATGGTTACATGGAAGGAATTGAAGGTCCTTATCATTTTCAAAAATAAAAATTTAATTAATGACTAATGTCAGGATAATTTCTGAATTTCTCCTAAAATTGCTGTAGTTGATTCATCACCGAATCAGCTTTGTCTCCAGCTTTGCCTGAAGTCGGTCTCAGAGGATTTCAGATAATAATTTTGAATATATGATGCATACATAAAATTCTTAGGTATTCACCTGCAGCTAATTAAGTGAATTAATTTTCCTTTGCTAATTCCTGAGTTTAATAAGAAGCCCAAATCGTGACACTGTGTTAGCCTATACTTCTTTAAATGGGAAGAAGAAGTGGGGGTTAGATCAATGTAGGTATCACACTAAATCCACTATGCTTACATAATCAAATTCTCATATTGAGATATAAAAATTTGATTGTATGTTTCAGATCCAGCATCTATTAAGCACCATATTACCAGATTTGAATGATGGAATTTAGGGAATATCAAAATTAACACAATTCTTCCCAGTTACACATTGTGTAAGCTAATGCAACTTCAATTCTGAGATTTATTTTATAAATGGATTTTGCACTGAACAGAATAGTTCCTTTTCTATAATCTATTTTCTTTTTAAAAAATGTATGTGTATGTGTATATATATATGTATATGTGTATATATTTATATATGTACATAATGGATTTGTGTTTGCCTGATTGTAATGTGAGAGAATCATGCTATATATCCTATAGTATATATATTTTATATTTTTCTTTATAATATACAAATTCCTATAGATTAAAAATATACTTAAATAATCTAATTTATATTTGTACACAAAATGCTCAAATAAAGATGAGTTAGTTTACATAAATTGGATTATATCACATATACTATATGATTTTTCTTTAGGGTTGGTACAAGATTGCCTGACTTAGTAAAAATCAATTTAAAATAAATACAGGATGCCTAGTTAAATATAAATTTCAGACAAACAAAAACACATTTTTATTATATGTATGCCCCAATATTACATTGGGCAGATGATACTAAAATATTGTATCTTATTTATTTGAAATTCCAGTTTACCTGGATATCATATGTCACCTGGGCAGAACTTTTGGTCTATTTCCTCTTTTGTTTGGCTCGGACTTCCTTGTCCCACCCTCTTTCACAGCACCCAGCTGTCTTATAAAAAACAGCCTATATTAAAAACCATAGACAAATCCTTTGAGACTCTTTCTATGGTCATATAAAAGCACACAGTCATGTTAATATGAATTAATAATAATAGATTATTATTGAGTAATTAGTATAAGTAAGGTACTTTTAAGTATATTACATATGTATTTAAATCAATTCTCAGAATAACCACTAATAGGATATAAGTATTACTATTAGCTCCTTTGTACATATTTGAAAAATGAGTCTACAAACCTTAAGCAACATACTTAAAGTGATACAGTTAATAAGTTATATATTAGAATTGGGATTTAGACCTTAGGATACTGACTCAACCCGCATTCTAACTATTAACTATTTTTTACGTGTATTTATATACCTGTATTTTACAAGTATTAAAACTATCTTTCATCTAGTAAAGGCTAAGAAATGGAAAATTCCAACTACTCATACTCAAAAAGTTCAGGTAATTTAATTTTTAGTAAAACAAATGTAGCATTATTGCAAAAATATCATTGTAAAACATAGCAAATTAGCTTGATATTATAATGAATTTATTTCAAAGCTTTGTGTAGCCTAAATTGTGACTTTACAAAAATGTTTAAACCTGAATTATTTTCCTTATATGTTTTCTCTCTTAACCTTTTCTCTTTTACCTACATATAAACAGCTATTGTGTATATGTGCATGCATTTATGTTATCAACATATAAACATACTTGTAGAAAATATATTAAAATTTTTACTTAGCATAGATGCCCACTCTGAAGATATTTTTAACTTAGTATGCCTACGCACATTTTCTAAAATAAATAGTGTGCATTTAATACTGCAAGTCAATTTGAAACACATTTTAACTGTGTGTCTCTGAGGCTTTAGAGCTGTTACATTTCAAACTCAGGGAGCCATTCTTGAAAGCAGAGAACATCTCACAGTTCTTTGCTATCTGAATCAAAATAGTTTTATTTTTAAAACATTTAGGAAGTTGGGTCATAAATTTTGTAATATTTGGACAGAAAAAGATGTTACTAAAGTAATTACCCTCTACAAAAATCTGAGGTAAGAGATTGAACAACTTCAGCCACACAGTATTTAACATTATGAAATCCCAATTTCTCATTCTACTACAGTTTGTAATGTAATTCCATATTATTAAGTGGACAGATGTGAATACGATGTGTTCTGTCTGCAAGAAAAGACAATGCCAATATTTGATAGACAAGTCACATCAAAGCTCTACAAAGCTGTCTTTGACAAAAATAGATTGATTATTAGAAATAATATATATGAATAAAT
>NW_012115488.1:3299944-3322066 GCF_000951035.1 Colobus angolensis palliatus
TGATCTCAGCTCACTGCAACCTCTGTCTCCTGGGTTCAAGTGATTCTCCTGCCTCAGCCTCCCAAGTAGCTGGGATTACAGGTGTGTGCCATCAGGCCCAGCTAATGTTTGTATTTTTGGTAGAGACAGGGTTTTTCCATGTTGGCCAGGCTGTTCTCAGCCCACCTCAGCCTCCTAAAGTCATACATATTTTAGTACATATTTTATTATCTAGTAACTCTACTGACGAAAATCCTTAAATGCTAATGGTGAGTGTGGGTAACAAACAGTGATCATCATAATGATATCCTTTAGATGACATTAGCAAAATACTACTACTTATAATAGACAATAATAGTAATTGTAATAGTGATTATATTAACAACTTTTATTGAATAATTTCTATGGGTCAAGGCTGTTTTAAGGATAATAGTTATACTGCATTTTTCAATCATCAGAAAACCATATTGGGACAAGTACAACTTTTGTCTCTTTTCAGGTGAATAAACTGAGGCATAGAGGTATTAAGGATGTGCAGTGTTAAACAGCTAGTACATGCTCTTAAAACAGCAGTGGCCTGGCTATAGAGCCTGGCCTCTTGAAAGATACTTGTTAAAGTTCCTGATGATATTGATGTTGTAAATGAGTGCAGATTCAAGAAAATTGTTAACATAAGAAAAATGTTGCATAAATTATATTTTTTATTTTAAAGTATTTTAAAGTAATATATGTTTGTTATTAATTAATTTAGTCCATTGAGAGGAAAAAAATTAAGTCACTCCATACCTTGACTCTGATAGTACAGTTCTACACCTCAGATCCAATGATTTAAAAAACGAATAAAAAACTTACTTTGCCTTATATTCGACACAGTTTTTTATAGTTTTGATGTTTTGGTATAGTTTTTGATACATAATATGATATATTCTTTGACATATTATATGGTTTGCTGTGGTTACACTCTGAGTTTTATTTTTTTGGTGGCCTTCTCTGGCTGGTTTCCCTACGAGTAGCAGAATGTCTGTATTAGTCTCAGATTTTACATCTATACATAACACTGTCCAGAACTGAGTTTTTTCCCGCTTTTTACTATTTCCAATCACCGTACAGAACTCTTGAGCTGCTCTCTGATTCACTGATGTAGTTCCCAAGCTTGCCTCAGAAACAGTCGCTTCACCCAACAGGATAACACCTACTGGGTTGGCTATTCAGCGCTGTGAGGCAGCATAATCGCAGTAGCAAGAAAGTTGCTATCAATAATACTTGGAACTGAGAAATAGGTCGATCCCATCCAAACTTCCTGGCTTCTTCAAAATGGAGAATATTTTATGTGAAATAATGTTTGCTTTATTCCAAGCTTTTCCAACCCACAGCCTGCAGGCCCCATGCAGCCTAGGACGGCTTTGAATGTGGCCCAACACAAATTTGTAATTTTTTTTTTTGTTTCGTGTCAGCAGTTATTTATTGTCCTGTTTACAAACTGGCTGTCACACAACTGAATTAATTTTTTTCAGCTTATTCTCTATTTTTCGATTACCAACTTTTAAGTTCAGGGATACGTGTGCAGGATGTTGCATGTTTGTTACATAAGTAAACATGTGCCATAGTGGTTTGCTGGACAGATCATCCCATCGCCAAGGTATTAAGTCCAGCATGCATGAGATATTCTTCCTGAAGCTCACCCTCTTCCCATCCCCGACCCTCAGACCGGCCCCAGTGTGAGTGGTTCCCTACAAATGTGTCCTTGTATTCTCATCATTCAGCTCCTACTTATACATGACAACATGTATGTAGTATTTGGTTTTCTCTTCCTGCGTTAATTTGCTGAAGAATCCATTAACCAAATTCTCAAACTTTCTTAAAATATTACTAGCTTTCTTTGAGTTTTTATTTTATTTAACTCATCAGCTAGTGTTACTGTATTTTATGTGTGGCAAAGACAATTCTTCTTCCAATGTGACCCAGGGAAGCAAAAAGATTGGACATCCTTGCCCTACTCTTTAGATACATCTACTTCTTTCTCACACTAAGAGAGAAGATGATGAAGTGAACCTGATTTTCTTTTTGCTTATGTAGGAGACATATGCAGACATTTGTAGGTTATTTTATTTGTCCACAATTTTTTTTATATTCCAAGGATATGCCTAAATTTCCATTTAAAAAACTTAGTATTCAAGGAAACAACCTTATAATAAAATTATGTCTCTGTATATTTCAGGAATGTTTTTATTCTAATTGTTATTCTCTTGTTACAGAATACATTTCTTATATGTAGAGACTCTATTTCTCTCTTCTGTTTCTATTTCTCTAACATATTAATATATGCTAATAATCTTCAAGTGACTGTTTATTTTCATCCTGTTTCATTTCATTGGTTTGACAAAAAGCTTTGTGGTTACTGTATACTTTTCAAAATAAGGTCAGCCTCCTAGGTCTTCAATTTATCATAATCTTATGTAAAATACTATGACAACTCTACAATTCCACAATTACCTACTCATAGTCTTAAAAATGATATTGATTATTCATAATTAAATAGATATATAGTTTATGTTTTCATGGTAATATGTATATTTTCATATGCACTTAAATATGAAACAAATGAATCCTTTTGCAGCTTAATAACAAGCGTACATTCTGAGAAATGTGTTGCTGGGCGATTTTGTCCTCGTATGGACATCATAGAGTGCACTTAGACAAGCATAGATGGTATAGCCTGCTACGCACTTAGACTGTGGGGTATATAGCCTATTGCTCCTAGGCTACAAACCTCTACAGTATGTTATTGTACTGAATATTGTAGGCAATTGTAATGGCAAGCATTGTATATCTAAACATGCCAGAAAAGGTACAGTAAAAATACAGTATTATGACCTTATGGGATCTCCATTGTATATATGGTCCATCTTTGAACAAAACACCATTTTGAGGTACATGACTGTACATAGGCATTCATATGCATGCCAAGTCATTAAATTTTTTATGTATGTAATTATTTAGTGTTTAAGAGTTTGCTCCTTTAAATATTTTGTTATTCTAATAAATGGATGTTATCTTATACAAGTAGTTTTACGTTTAAAAATGACATAATCATCACAAGTAAAAGTTTGAGAGATTTGCAAACAAGAATGTCAACAATCGCTCTACTAAATTGTCTAGTTAAACATGATTTATGAGAAAGATGTTCCTCAGATGAATAAAGGGAAGAGAAGAACTCAGCTAATACAAACCATAAAACTTTGTGTGGAATCTATTAGGGCTTGAAGCCTCTTTAGTATTTGGAAAACGAAGCAGATGTTTCACTGAACAGGAGACAATAAAGAGAATGAAAAAGCACAGCTGCATCTGTATCACTTTTTCTGACCTGGTGTTTTTGAGAAAATTAAGTCAATTTTTATTTTCCATTTGGTTTAATTATGTTCTCTGTAATTGTGTCATGGAATTCAAATTTGTAAATGATAAATGTGTTACTTAGGTGTCAATCTGAAATGGATGTGATAATTTAGATTATCTGCCTTAATTGATTAACCAAACATACAAAGCAGGCAAAAATGAGTGTTAAAATGACAATTTTCTTGCTATGAAAGATAATATAATCAATCAAGCTAGATATTTCTGGGAAGCAATAAAATCTTTTTCTTCCTAAAAGAAAGGTCGTTAAACTTGAATTATTTAAAGTACTGCATTTTTGTTTTCTGGATGTAATCTATGACATAAAATGTCCCTTCCAGTGAAAGCCGTCTTAGTTGTCATATGTGTGCCTAATTATTCCTTTTAAAATTTCTTGTGAGATATTATATTGAATTCAAAACAAAGGAATATAAATTGGTTGCTTTTATGTAAACTTGTTGCCATTACAATAGTACCAAAATTGTATTATATTAATACCCCAAAGCGTTCAGGGACAGCATCTCTTAATCATAGGTGCTAATACTTCTAAAAGATATGAGTAATATGAGTATTTAAATAGCAAATATGTTACAAATATTTAAGCAAGTTAAAAAAAATCAGTGAACACATCAGGGTGTGTCTGGTGTTGTCATTATGCATGGTTTTTGTCATTAGATGGAAAAACCTTTTGGTTATTAGAGATTTTTGGATACTGGAATTGCAAATGAGGAATTTGGGATGTGTATTACAATGCACACTCATTTTTCTATGCTTACATTTTCTTGGCCCTGGTGAACTGTTTTATGTAAATTTTCTCAGGTCCCAGACATTTGACTACACCTATATGTGATGGTCAAGGTCAAATTTGGACTATTCCAAGATATTACCAAAATGTAAGAAACATCATTAAGCCATTTTGAAAATGTGAAAAATATTATGGGATAGAAAAAGCATTCTTTATTATGTCAGTGAAAGCCAAATCCAGGCTTCATCATTTGTTTTTACTTCTATTATCTCATAACTACTAAATGTCTTAGCTGGAGTTCTTTTCCTATATTTTCAATTATTTTATTGGAGTTGATGTCATTATCTTTCTTATCTGTCTGATTACATGTTTATGTGTGCATATCTATAGAGCTTGCTCTCAAGTGTTTTTGTAAATTGAAGTGTTTTCCTTCTTTTTGTCCATGACATAGTCTCGTATCATTTCAGATATGAGGAGGTCTGATTTGAAAATTACTTTTATTCTTTCTCTGCCTGACTTTTTCTCAGAGAGTGAAACATCCCAGCACTGTCATTGATGTAAATAAATCATAATAGAAAAAGAAACCTATGTCCTTAGGTTAATCTCAGTATTGTCACTCAGGATAGCAAAGGGTAGAACAAAAGTACATCGTTGTCACTGACCACAGGAGACAATATAACTGAAGCAAACATTTTTGATTATGGAATTCAGGAGAAGGCATGGAAGGGTAAAAGGTGTCACCCAGACATTCCACTTCTTTCAAGCTATCCTAGGAAATGGACTAGCACATTCCACAAAGAAAAGAGATTACAGAACTGTACAGGATTGAGGACTGAGCCAATATCCTTGAAAAGATTATGGGCCTCAGAAGTGTCAGACCTTTTTTTCCTTTTAGCAGATTCACAGAGCTTTATAACCATGCAGACCAGAAAGCTGCCCTTGTACTTGCTTTCAGACCAGAGAATCTTCTAAGCATATATGACCAAATCTGCATCTTTTGAATGTCCTTGGGTCATGCCTGAAGCAGTGATGGTAATAGCTGGCACCCTTTTCTTTCAATGTTCACTATAAGCTATGAGTATTCTCATTTTATGGATGAGAAAACATAAGTCTAGAGAAATTAAGTTACTTATCAAAGATCATACAAACTTTTAAATTCTAAACTTTTAGGATGGTGGAAAACTTGAAGCCAAGTTCCTTAATGCCAATTAATCAACTCTGTCTTTGTAATTCTATGTGTTTCTCCAAAGGTACACTTCAGTGAGTGGAGTATTTTATTACCTCAAAATAACTATCCTTCCATTAACTGTGGCTTTTTAGTTGTTTAAATGTGGCAAATGCCTTAAAGATTATTTTACCCTACCTCTGCTGAAAATGAGAAAGAAAGAACGAGAAAAAGGAAAGGAAGGAAGGAAGGGAGGGAAGTAGGGAGGGCAGGGAGGGCAAGGAGGGAAGGAAGGAAAGAAGGAAAGAAGGAAAATTAAATGGCACAACTGCAATTATGGACCTAAACCTAAACAACTGAGGAAGATATTCTGTGCCCAGTTCCAGGAACTGTACAGGGGGCTGTACTTTCTTACCCTTACATGTGTTAAAAAATTACCCTTAAATCTTAGCTTAAAGGAATATCTTTTAAACTGAAGAATTTTGAATCCTGCTGCAAATTGGAAGGAAATAAATGGACTGTCAGTCTTAAGTCTCTATTTCACTTGTAGGAGATGGGCTGGCACTGTACAATGAAACGGGAGAGAGCAAACAAAAAGAGGTAATTTCACTGTATCAATAAGGGGAAAGTGATTTGTGTGAACCTCAAAAGAAGGGTAAACCATATTTGAAAATTGCTTAAATTATTTAAACTTATTGTTATCAACTTTAAATCAAATCCTGCATTAGAAAAACAGTAGGGGTAACCGAATTGCTTCTAAATATCTTTCAGTGATTCCTTTTCGAGATGAGGCATTAGAATAATTTTATTATAGTTTTTAAAAATATTTTGTTTTGTCTGTTACTTGAGATAATTGATGAACAGATTGTGTGAAATAAAATAATTTTTGCTATTGAAATGTTGAGATGCTCAGGAATTTTCTAGGCTTTTTATAGGTACAACTTTGATATCTATTTTTAAAGCTTAATAAAATATGTCTTAAAATTAAAAAAAAACTTGAAGTCCGTGATTCTTCTATTAGACAATAAGGAAATTTATCAGGTCAAAGGTTTTCAATACATAATAAGAAGTGTTGTGAGAAATTTTTTATAAAATAGATTCCCATATTATATTAAATCTCATAAGTGGAATAAAGTTTAAAATATGAAAAAAAAATTCTGTTTTAAAATTTAAAAATAATCCTACAATGTTGAAGATGACTACTAAATAACTGGGGTTTTACTAACACTTATTTTTTCATTTAGATTCATAGTTGTATGTCATTGTGTTAGGTTGGATGCTGAGAATTCAGAATCTCTTTTTGAAAATGTAATTGCCTTTTAAAAAGATGAAATTTAGTAAATTTTATACTTGACATACAATCTACTATTTCTTAAAAGTCATAGTTGTTAAGATAATAACTATTTCAGGATAAGACACAGAGAAACTGACGTAGTCTCTTCCACCTGCATTTGAGCTCTGCATACTTTCCTGTATATCCAGGGTTTGAACTTGAAACAAGTGGTTGACTTTCCATCCTTTTTGTCACCTATGACTTCAGCTGAATCACTGGCTTCATGAGTTCATGAGTTGCCTTGCTATTCCAAATAGTTTGCTCCGATTTTAGACCACATTGTCCTAGATGTGCAACCTGGTATATTCTATTTGATTTACATACCAACAACAAAATAAGCAAATAAAAGTTAAAACAAAACCAACTTATACATGTTGAGTATCTTTTATCTGAAGTGCTTAGAACAGAAATATTTCAGATTTTTGATTTGTTTGGATTTTGGAATATTTGCATATACATAATGAGATATTGGAGACCGTACTGAAGTCTAATCACAAAATTCATTCATTTTATATGTACCTTCTACACATAGCCTGAAGGTAATTTTGTACAGAAATTTAAATAACTTTGTTATTAAACAAAACTTGTATATAGTAAACCATCAGAAAATCAAGTTGTCACTATCTCAGCCACTCATGTGGACAGTCTGTGATTGTTTGACATCACTATCATTCCCAACTCTGAATTTATATGATTCTGATAAGCAATCACTTATTATACTTATTCACACATAGTACATAACAGTAGAAAATATAACTTGTTATTAATACAGTGAAAAAATAATGTGTCCAGCATAACTAAGCAGCACAGTAGCTCTCATTTCTACCCTGTTTTGAATGACATTACATGGACAAACATCATCTTGTTCTCCTGTTTTCCTTCTTTTGCCAGGAGACAACCCGGTACCTAATGGACATTGCCATTTGTGAAGCAAAATGGCATTCAAAATGTTTTGGATTTGGGAGCATTTCAGATTTCAAATTTTCAAATTAAAGATGATCAATCTGTATAAATGATTTTATTATGGGTCTGGAAAAAACCAATATGGTTGTTTCCACAGTAATACTAAAATATACAATTTATTAAATATTTAAAATGTAGTTTTTGAAAGCTCATTGGCCACTATTCCCCACAAGTTCTTGGATACCAACTTGTTTGCTGGTTTCACCCACAGTGTCCCATCTTTGTTTGCTCGTGTGCTTTTCTCCACCACCAAATATATATACAAATTTAACACTACCTGTTTCCTTTCTGTCTGCTTCCAACATCTTTTTGAGCTTCATCTCTACTTTAAAGGATTTTCTCAATATATTCTGGGAAAAAAAATCCTTCCCACATGGAACTGTGTGCTAGCTAATTTAATAATTTTCAACAAGCTACTCTTTTTCTCTAGTAAAATTTTGTAAACCCCACGAAAGTCGTCTCTAAATTTGCTTCCCAAATACGATGTAATGATGACAAAATACAATCATTATGTAGTTAAAACTTTCAGATGTTCTCCGCAACTAGTTTCCTTGAAGTGGTTGATGCTGTATGTCAAATCATGAACAATGAAGATAGTATACTTTCTATGTGGCACAGAGACAGTGTAAGCAAATTAAAGGTAAATGTTTTCTACTCTTCAGAGAGGGTGTATGTTCTGTTTCATACTGTTATCTCTTTTTCCTAGGTGTTTGCTTTCTAAGTCTATAAAGTCTTCTTCACGTGGAGTTCCTAGCACAGTGGATCCTGAATATAGAATAAATTCTGAGGTGAATGGATGATGGGAACTGCTCTGTTCCAGAACATTCATCTCTGCATTTTCACCTCTTACTCATATATTTATACATCCTGTACCTCTCAGTTGGTGGTATATTCTATTGAGGTATATAGGTACATGGAATAATATTCATCCTTCCCCTTAAGATATTACTCCTCACACTAAATCTTAACCGTAGGACATTCTTCTCTAGGACTGGGTTCACTGTGCCAGGCAACATTTCTATGCATCAGAGAGGGTCACTGGTAGACAGAGGGTAATTGGAGGATAAACAGCTTTTATTGCCACAATATCTTCAGGGAAAAATGGAAATAAAGTTGAATTCTTAGGCTCTATATGTGGGTCTGGTTTTACATGCAAGTATTAGGAAATTAGGTTGTTACCCTGACTTGTATCCTTTAACTTAGACCCCCAGGCAAAGGTTTCTGCTTTCTTTGAAGTAGAAGTTCTTAAACGTTTCAATTCTGTTCCTCAGCACTTCTAGACAAACTTTAGCTTCTGTTTGACCAGGACCAAATTTTCAAAACAGTGAATTTTATTGGATCTAAGATGCCACCTATAATATGTGCACCGTTATTATATGTAGCACAGAAAGTGGAAGAAAAAAGCTCTATCAATTTAACTGTGACCAAATATTTTTATGTCACTTGCAGCTTTTATTTTATTCTTACTGAAATAACTCTTTTCTTATGTCACTCTTGTTCAAACCTAAAAAAATGAAATGTAGGTGAAAAAATTAGTTAAATAATTCTAAAGCTAAAACTTTATATTCAGAATTCAAATTTTTGAACAGGAATCATCAGTGTCTTTTTTCTTTTTCCACATATACTCATCCTCTGTGGCTACATGAGCATTGGTGATCCACCATTCCTTAAAACAATTCTGCACTGTTTTCTCTAGGATTATTGTCTAAGCAGCTGACATCTATTCTAAAATATTAAATATTTGATTCACGGGGCAGGCAGTGACAACTACACCACATCTGCTTTTGAATGACAACAGTCATAAGTTATTCAAATTTAGGCACATTGAAATCTGAAAAAATGCACCCATGAAATATGTAGATGTGTTTTAGCTAGAAATTTCAGGTTCTCTGTCACTATAATTAAATGATGGGAACTTGTATCTTTCTGTCTAGGCTTCAGCTCCACAAGCACTCCTGATCCACCATTAGTACATTTCCAGTGGTCAGTGGGGAAATTCCACATGTCACTGAGTCCTCAGTGGCACAAGGGTACATTTTGTCCAGAAAATCTTTCTTTCCTGCCACCATAACAAAAAGATGAGCATTTGTGTTTCTTCCAGTTGTTGATTCTGCCTCAACAAAAACTTCTTTCCCAAGGCTTGGAAAATTTTTAGCAAACAATGCTATATTCCTAGCACAAGGGATCCTGAATATGGAATAAGTTCTGAGGTAAATGGATGACAGGGGACTGTTTCATTCATCTCTGTATTTTAACCTCTTAATCATACATTTACACATTCTTTATTTTCCAGTCGGCGGTGCATTCTGTTGAAGTATATAAATGCAATTCCATGTATCTACATAGTATATAGATACTACATAGATACCTCTGTTGAGGCATATAGATACCATTCCATGTACCTGTATATTCGATATTCTATAGATATGTATCTATACATGGAATGTACTATATGTATAGTATATATACCTATGTATGATATATAGGTATATATAGTATATATACACTATATCTACATACTATATATAGTACATATACTATATGTGGTATATAGATATAGTGTATATATACTACATATGTACTATATATAATATATAGATGTAGTGTATATATACTATATATACCGTTATATCACATATATACTGTATAAGTACCATATATAGTATATATGGTATATACAGTACATATACATACATATATACTATATATATAGATGCTATATGGTATCTATAGTATATATAGCATCTATATATACCATGTATAAACACTATATATAGTATATAGACACTACATAGATACATGGAATGTATAAAGATACATAGAATGGTATCTATATACCTTAACAGAACAGAATGATGTGGATCCTTCCCCACAGGAAATTACTCCTTATGCTAAATCTTAACTCTAGGGCACTCTTCTCTAGGGCTGGGTTCACTGTGCCAGTCAAAATTTCTATGCATCAGAAAGAGTCACTGGTAGCAAAAGGTAATTGGAGAATAAACAGCTGTTATTACCACAATATATTCAGGAAAAATAGAAGGGGGACAATTATGTTCACAATAACTCTGATTCCCCAAGTTTGTAGCCCCAAAAGTAAAACATGCCCCCTTTTTCGTGATTTCCTCAAAGGAGACCCACAGAGTATTTGTGTGTATGCAGCAAACTCTACTGGATTTGAGAAGAAAGAGGAAAAACAGCAAAATGTAACAAGTAACTTAAATTGAACATTCTTGATTTTGATCCTCAGCAGTATTTTCTTGGAGATAGGCTCTTCTCTTATTTCTAAGATGCTTGACTCTCTCTCATTCTGCCCTCCACAAAATCCTCTCCTCTTCCTCCTCTGCTCTCTTGTACATTCTAATTCAAATTTCTTTCTTTCCTAGAGAACTTTCTCTATTTCTTCAAATCGTATATTTATCCTTAAAGCACAAAAATGCTTCTCAGTGTCTTTTCCTGTAAAAATACCCAAAATCACAGTTATGCCCTTTGCTTCAAAAGACTTTTTTCATAGAAGTAGATGTTCAAATAAAGTTGCCATAGCCACATGTGCCACAGGAGTTCCATGGCCTGTGTAGTTCTAAAAGGCTTCATGAAAGGGCTATGCTTGAACTAAAAGTTTAAATACAGAGAAAAGTAAAAATGAATCAGGTAAAAAATCTGGGCAGGAAGTCAGAAGAAGTAACAGAAGTGTGAGAGAAATGTGCAGTTATTTGGGAAAATTAGCTGCCTATAATTAGTTCTGATCAGTCAGAGGCTTTAACACGAGCTCTTCTACTTCACTCTAACACTCTTGCTTCTGCCATCAATCATTAATGATAAAGTAGATGCTCAATAAATCAATTCATAGGCCAGTCTGCATTAGAGGCCTTGTTTTTCAGCTCTGATTTCCTAAACCCCATGTACGTTTTCGTAGCTTTGGGGTTGATTATATGAATATGTGATAATTTTGTTCATTTTAAACTCTTCAGCTGACTCTGTGGTCATTCATATAAGAGAAATACTATATTTAAAATAGTTTAAATTATCTAATACTTGAAAAGTGGTCATTTGGAGAAAGAGAATGTGTGTGTGTGTGTTTGTATGTATGTGTATGTGTGTGTAATTTAAGGGAGCAATAAATAACAGTACAAGATAAATTCTGGAAGAGAGGGTGAAAGGGAAGTACCTCAATGCAGGCACTTGGAGAGATTGAATGTAGTACAAAGTTAAAGGGCACTTTAAGAATAGAGGAAAACAAGATTTGGGATATAGAAGTTGTTCCAAAGAAAAGAAATTGGGAGAGTAGTAAAATAAAATTTTTCATTGTGCTATTTTGTTCAGGTCTCTCATGGGAAATACAAGTATTTGTACGCATTTGAATTTCATAACATTACTCTTGCTTATTATTAAGGCAAATCATGTGATAGAGCAGGACATGCTTGTAATTTTCTGTTGCTTGTGTGGTGGGAAGCACACAAATTTCTTCTCTGGTGGAATGAAATCAAGCATGTTTCTACATAAGATTTCTGGCTCCCCTGAGCTTTCTGTTCAGGGACCACTGTTTGGGAGAATTTCATGCTAATATGTTCCCAAATCCCAAACTCCTTCTTTAAGAAATGCTTTTGTTTCATTGGTATGTGATAAGTGCTTGATATATAGTTGTTGTGTAATAAATATATTTTAAATGCATGAATGCTTGAATAGATACTTGAATATAAAGCAAGTCCATCCTGAAGAAGGAAAAAAGGAGGCAGTGTTTTTTTTTTTTTTTTTTTCCTATCAAGCTCTCCAGACTTCTTACAATGGTCAAAACCAGATTTCTTATCTGTGAAACTACTATATGACCTATAAGTCTAGAAAATCATTCTAGACTTAAATGAAAAATGATGATATGACTTTCCCCATAAGTTCCTTTTACATATGAGGATCTCTTCCATTCTTATAGAATATCAACAACAATAATAGCCATGATATTAATAGTATTAGTCATGGCTAATATTTACATGTTACTGATTTTAGAAATTTTTGCAAGAGCCAAAGCATGCCTCATTCTGGCCATGCAACTTTACAGAGAAAATCCCTTTGTAATAGGAGGATCCTTGTAGAAAGTTCTCTGCTCTCCTCTTGACATTTCCAAGACATTTAAGACAGGTACTTCCTCCATAATGGAATTTCTCCACTGAGTTTTCCTTCTGTTTAACTACCAGTTGGCTACATACTCTTTTGTGAACTGTCTGTCATCTCGGCAAACTATGCAGTTTTCAGGCAACATTGTGCCTCCTATCTTGCAGAAGGAGCTCTTCCCTGCTGGCAAGCAATATTTACTTGCGTTTGATTCCATTCTCTCTCATAATTAGTTATTTTCTATTTTGGTAGTTATCCCATTATTTCTAGTTACAATTTGAGAAAAACCTAAGACAGAAAATATACTAGCTACCTCATAAAAAAGACTATAAGATGTACACAAATATTAAATAACCCTTAGAAATTCCAGTCTTTTGAATAATATGTTTTATGCACATGATTAACAAAGAAAAATATTTGAGAATATTTAACACTTCACAAATCAATCATGTGTCTAAAACAAATTTTATATCTTCTTTATTTTATGTTGTCTGTATATCTGATTTTACACAAAATAATTATCTTGAGATTGAGGTATATGGGCTTGAGTTGGAGCAATGGCCTATGCAATTCTAAAACCTTATATAGACTGAAAACATGATTTTACTCTTAAACTGGTTCTGCTAACTTCATTGCTCAAATAACATATCTCATACAGGTTTAAGCCATCGTGACTAATCCATGATTTCCTATTTAAGTGATTATCTCATATGCCCTATTAGGTCATGATTTAAAATATAGTAATATTGAATATGCAAGACAAATCCCTATTACTCTGAGCAATTCTGTACTTGATTAGAGAAAGTCCAGCAATTAATATCACTCTTCCTTAACATTTCCAGTAATTCCCCAGAGGTTCTTCTATCTGTGCAGACCCAGGCTAGCTTGTTCTGGGACAGCATCAGGACTCAAAAATTTTCTAAATATTATAAAATGTTTTGTTTTCTTGTGACTGTAATATAATTTATCTTCCTAATTACCTACTATAGAATATTTGGGGTTATTTTACACTTTTGATGTTATAAATTGAGCCAAATGACTATTAGACTGAATATCAATTTTCCAGGATAGAGGTCTTTGGAGAGTTTATTTTACAAATTTGTTCCTTTCCACTTGCCGAGTGGCAGTATCTCAGTCTTCATCCTTTTGACATCCCCACGAACCAAGTAGTCATTCCTTGTTTATTATATTTTATCTTTTTCTCTTGTTTTCTTTCTTTTTTTTTTTTTTTTTTTTTTGCCTTGCCATCTCCTATGCTTTGACATGACTGATGACCCACTTGTGTGACCTCAGTGGTGATACTGTCAGTCTTGAGGCTATATATTCTCTTTGCTGTTACCTTTTGGAATTCATCAAGTTGACTGCTGATATTACATTCACCCCCTCCTGAATTGCATATGGATATTTCACATGGTTTTATGTGCATCTCCATTTTGATGTATAAAAGACATCTCATTGTTGATTTAAAACTCCTAATTTCTCTGTCCCACAACCTTCTCCTACAGCATTTTCTGAAGTGTTGAATAACAACTCTATGTTTGCAGTTGCCCGGGTCACAATTTGAGGCTGTCCTTGGCTCTCTTCCTCATATACCTCATATCCAATCAAGATCAATTTTTATTTATATTTACTTATTATTATTATTTTGAGGTTGAGTTTCGGTCTTAGTTGCCCTGGCTGGAGTGCAATGGTTCTATCTGGCTCATTGCAAGCTCTGCCTCCCAGGTTCAACTGATTCTCCTGCCTCAGTCTCCTGAGTACCTGGGATTACAGGGGTGCCCAACACACCCAGCTAATTTTGTATTTTTAGTAGAGACAGGGTTTCTCCGCATAGGTCAGGCTGGTCTCAAACTCCTGATCTCAGGCGATCCGCCTGCTTCAGCCTCCCAAAGTGCTGGGATTACAGGTATGAGCCACCACGCCTGGCAAGATCAATTTTTAATATGTTGTACAGAATCTAGGACCAGGATAGAAGCTATGAAAAAAATGAAATAGAAAAATTTGGTAAGATCAAATCTAATATTTTATACCATATTTTTCTATTTCTAATTTTTTCATAGCTTCTATCCTGGTCCTAGCTACCCATTGTTCTTTATCTGGATTATTGCAATGTCTACCTAACTTATCCCTTGCCTTAGTACTTGCTTGTTTTTTGTTTTTTTTTTTGAGACGGAGTCTCGCTCTGTCACCCAGGCTGGAGTGCAGTGGCCGGATCTCAGCTCACTGCAAGCTCCGCCTCCTGGGTTTCTGCCGTTCTCCTGCCTCAGCCTCCAGAGTAGCTGGGACTACAGGCGCCCGCCACCTCGCCCGGCTAGTTTTTTGTATTTTTAGTAGAGACGGGGTTTCACCGTGTTAGCTCGGATGGTCTCGATCTCCTGACCTCGTGATCCGCCCGTCTCGGCCTCCCAAAGTGCTGGGATTACAGGCTTGAGCCACCGCACCTGGCCTGCTTGTTCTATTCTTTATTCTAAACGTGTAAGTCAGAGTTTTCTTATAGAATTATTTTTATTTTATTTTGAGACATAGTCTTATGCTGTCACCCAGGCTGGAGTGCAGTGATGTGATCTTGGCTCACCGCAGCCTCCGCCTTCTGGGTTCAAGCGATTCTCATGCCTCAGCCTCCCGAGTTGCTGGGACTACAGATGCATGCCACCATGCCCAGTTAATTTTTGTATTTTTTTGGTAGAGACAGAGTTTTCACCATGCTGGCCAGGCTGGTCTCGAATTCCTGAGCTCAAGGAATCCACCTCCCAAAGTGATGGGATTGCAGGCCTCCCAAAGTGATGGGATTGCAGGCATGAGCCAATGTGCCCAGCTGTCTTATAGAATTATTAAAGCAGATCATTTTATGACCCTTCTTAAAACCTGTCATTTCTCACATCAGGAGGAGTAAATGTTAAAGCTCTGATAAAGGCTTACTTGACCTCACGTGATGAACCCTTTTACTTCTTACCTCCTCCCAAACTCTGTCTCTCTCCTGAACTGCATTAGTATTATCTTTCTTATCGTTATTCACACATGCCAAGAAATGCCCTACTTGGAGCTTTGGCATTTGCTGTTGAATCTGACAAGAATATTAATGTGATTTGGCTGTGTCCCAACCACATCTCATCTTGAACTGTAGCTCCCATAATCCCCACATGTCATGGGAGGGACTCAGTGGGAGATAATTGAATCATGGGGGTGAGTTTTTTTCCATGCTGTTCTTGGGATAGCGAATAGTCTCATGAGATCTGTTGGTTTTATAAGGGTCACTTCTGCTGCTCATGCTCTTACCTGCCACCATGTAAGACATGCCTTTGCGCTGCCTCCTTCACCTTCTGTCATGATTATGAGACCCCCAGAGCCGTGTGGAACTGTCAGTTCACTAAACCTCTTTTTCTTTATAAATTACCTAGTCTCAGGTGTGTCTCCATAGCAGCATGAGACTGAACTCATAGAGTAAATTGATACCTGTAGAGTGGGGTGTTGCTGTAAGGATATCCAAAAATGTGGAAGCAACTTTAGAACTGGGTAACAGGAAGAGGCTGGAACAGTTTGGAGGGCTCGGAAGAAGACAGGAAAATGTGGAAAAGTTTGGAACTTCCTAGAGGCTTGTTGAGTGGCTTTGAACAAAATGCTAATAGTGGTATGAACAATAAAATCTAGAGTGAGGTGGTCTCAGACAGAGATGATAAACTTTTTGGGAACTGGAGTAAAGATCACTCTTGCTATCCAAAGAGACTGGTGGCAAATTTGCTCCTGCCCTAGAGATGTGTGGCTTTGAACTTGAGGGTGATGATTTAGGGAATCTGCAGAAGAAAATTCTAAGTGGCAAAGTGTTCAAGAGGAAGCAGAGCATAAATTTGTAGCCTGACAATGCAGTAGAAAAGTAAAACCCATTTTCTGGGGCGAAATTCAAGCTGGCTGCAGAAAGTTGCATAAGTAATGAGGAACCAAATACTAATCACCAAGACAATGGGGAAAATGTTCCCAGGGCATGTGAGAGGTCTTCATGGCAGCCCCTGCTATCACAGGTCTGAAGGCCTAGGAGGTAAAAATGGTTTCATTGGCCAGGTTGAGGGCCTCCTTGCTGTGTGAGGCCTTGGGACTTGATGCCCTGCATCCCAGCTGCTCCAGCCATGACTAAAAGGGGCCAAGGTACAACTGGGGCCATGAATTCTGAGGGTGCAAGCCCCAAGCCTTGGCAGCTTCCATGTGGTGTTGAGCATGCAGATGAACAGAAGTCAAGAATTGACGTTTGGAGACCTCCACCAAGATTTCAGAGGATGTATGGAAGTGCCTGGATGTCCAGGCAGAGGTATGCTGCAGGGGCCAGTGAAGAGCCCTCATGGAGAGCCTCTGCTAGGACAGTGTGGAGGGGAAATGTGGGGTGGGAGCCCCCACAAAGAGTCCCCACTGAAGTACTGCCTAGTGGAGCTGTGAGAAGAGGACCACCATCCTCCAGACACCAGAATTGTAGATCCACTGATAACTTGCACTGTGAACCTGGAAAAGCTACAGACACTCAATGACAGCCCTTGAAAGCAGCCAGGAGGAGGTCTGTACCCTGCAAAGCCACAGGGGCAAAATTGCACAAGACTGTGGGAACCCACTTCTTGCATCAGCATGACCTGGATGTGAGACATGTAGTCAAAGGAGATCGTTTTGGAGCTTTTAGATTTGACTGCACTACTGGATTTCAGATGTGCATGGATCCTGTAGCTCCTTTGTTTTTGCCAGTTTCTCCCATTTGTAATGGGGACATTTATCCAATGCCTGTATCCGCATTGTATCTAGGAAATAACTAACTTGTTTTTGATTTTACAGGCTCATAGGCAGAAGGTACTTGCCTTGTCTCAGATGAGACTTTGGACTGTGGACTTTTGAGTTAAAGCTGAAATGAGTGGAGACGTTGCGGGACTGTTGGGAAGGCATGATTAATTTTGAAATGTGAAGACATGAGATTTGGGAGGGGCCAGGGGCAGAATGATATGGTTTGGCTGTGTCCCTACCCAAATCTCATCTAGAATTGTAGCTTCCATAATCCCCACATGGTGTGGGATGGACTCGGTAGGAAGTAATTGAATCATAAGGGTGGGTTTTTCCCATGCTGTTCTTGTGATAGTGAATAAGTCTCACAAGATCTGATGGTTCTATAAAGGGCAGTTCCCCTGCACATGCTCTCTTTCCTGCTTCCATGTAAGACATGCCTTTGCTCCTTCTTTCCCTTCTGCACGATTGTGAGGCCTCCCCATCCAAGTGGAACTTTGAGTCCATTAAACATCTTTTTTCTTTATGAATTACCCAGTCTCAGGTATTTCTTTGTAGCAGTATGAAAATAGAGTAAATCAGATATTAACCTAGGAAACTGCACAGCACAATGGAGGAGTAAAATAAATGCTTACTAAATAAATTATGCACAACAGTGTGGACATGATATATTGTTACCTAGGGATGAGGTCTGGGAGAATAGCAGAAATGGATAAAAATACTATTCTTTGATGTATTTGTTCATAGAATTAAGATTAAAATGTCTCTTTTCTCCTTAGTTTAGACATGCATGTGAACACATGAAGGTTAAAATAGTTTCTCTGTAAATTCACTAAGCTAGTTCATAAACTATGACACAATTGTAGAATATCGGATAGAATTGTTATCACAGAGTGTGTATAGAGGTCCTATACAGGAATAAATGTAATAAAAATTATTCTCCATCCTTTGAAACCAGGTATGGAACTGTGTTAGATAAGTCTTATACTTTGGTTTGTTAAAACCAAAGAAAATAAATAAGATAGATTGATCAAATAAATTTAAAAAAAATTCAAAAAGAAACAACAGCAGGCCAGCACAGTGAGTGAAAATAGATCCACATCAAGGCACACAGTGTTGTGAAATTTTATATTTCTGATAAAATCATTCTGCAAGTTCCAAGGAAAAAGAGTATATAGTCCGCATATAAAGTGTTAGAAATACTAATGGCTGCAAAGACAATGGCTTCCAACATTTGAAGCTAAGGCAATGGAAAAAATATTTTGAAAGGTTTGACAGATATTGATGTCTAATTAAACTGTTTCACTTAGCTCAACTATTAATGAAGAATAAGGACAGAATGAAGATACTTTCAGACATGCAAAATTTCAAAAACAATTATTTCTCATTACCTTTCACCAGAAAGTAATTTGAGGTGTTTCAACTAAAACAAGGGATTAAACCTAGACAGAAAAAAAAAAAATTCTTTATAAAACGGGGATCCAATAAGGGAGAGAAAAAAATTCAAGGGAATACACAAGATACTGGTGAAGGGAGAATGATTGACAACAGATGTGTCTCAGATTTAGAGAACATGCAGTTCCATCTAGAGAAAGTAGGGGCCTCTGGGAGTTCTTCAAGAATTTTCAAGTTTAAAAAAAATTGACAAAATTTTGATGCACAGGAATAAATAGAGAGGACATTTAGATAACTGGAAGGAAGTTTGAAGTTGAGTTAGTGACATATTCATGGGAAAGCGAGCGAAAGCTTAAAAATGATAATTAATTCCAGGGAAGCAATTATGTGGAAAATGAAAATCAATAAAATAATATATGTACGCAAGACAGAAAAGTATTTACAGAATCACAATAATATTAACAGGCACTGCTGATGGAACCAAAATTAAGATGAAAGCTTACAGGGAATTGATATAGGGAGTGGGAAAGATTGGGAGTAGTAGTTAAATGTTTTGTGATATGCCTTGTAGAACTTTTAACTCAAACTATTTTATGTAGCTAAGGTGTGCATTCCTCCTATTTGCCCAGGACTATCCTTATTCATGTCTGTTGTCTCGGTATAATCATGAAGAGCACACCATTCATTCTCAAAGGAGTCTATAATTAATTAGTCTGGTTGATTAATTATAGTGTCAACATGGCTGAAAGTAAAAGGGTTTACTTTTTGCTCGTGTTAAATGCAGCGGTCAGTGGTGGTTGCATGGCTGCTCTTTGTTTTATCTTTATTCCAGGATCTGGGCTAAAGGAGCAGCTCCCAATGGGATAGTTTGTTCCTATGTAGAGAGGAAAGATCAAGAAGGCAGCAAAAGGATACAACGGCTCTTAAAGCTGCTATTGGAAAAGGGCACACTGTCACTTCTGCTCACATTTCATCGGCTGTGGCGAGTCACTCATGCAAACCTTTTGTCAGTAGTGTGGGATGACAAGGAAGGCACTGCTTGTCACATGGCAATATGTGGAGATGTATAGTCCTATAAGGAAGGGGGTGTCACTAATGGGGAGCCAAAATGCAATCTGTCATGGTATACATCTGGAAAAAATACAAAAGCAGTAGATAATAGCTAAATAACTGCCAGGAGAATTTGGCTATGAAGTAATAAGAGATAATATTTGCATTGTGCTTTTTACTTTACACTGGGTTTTCACAGACATAATCACATTTGATTCTCACATCATCTTTACTATCCATTTTACAGGTGATGAAATTGACGTTAAGGATTACATAACTTGACCAAATGATAAAAATAATCACTTTAAGAGATTCTTATATTCCAGCTGAATTTCTATCCTCATTCATTCACTTGAGCATTCATTTATTTATTCCTTTATTTAACTAACAGTATTTTAATATTTACTTGTGCTAGTGAGAAAATTTTTTGTGCCTTTTGAGACCTCAAAATCATGTGGCAGAGGCAGAAATGCACTCAAATAATTGCTAAAGACTGAGATAAATGCTTCCAAAGGTAATGCAAAAGGCTAAAATAACACTTATGATGTGCCTGCGGGTGTGTGACATTTAAATCAGCAGAGAGTTAGAGAAGAGTGTGAATCTGCCAGGTTGCTCTAGAGGGAAAGAGGAAGAGATGAGGACAGGTACGGAAGGGGAATAGTGAGGGAAATCATCACATTGTCATAATCTTCTGAAAATATACACAGGGTGGTAATTTGATTACTTGCTTTTAGGAACTGAAACTCTTTTTAGAGGTTACCTGTACAAATGTTATCTGGGCAGTTTAACACATTAAGCTATTTGGTCACACATGCTCAAGTTATTTTACCCCATTAGCTGGTTGTATACAAAGCAGAATCCTGGATGAATATGACATAACTTAGCTCATTCTGGAAGATGGAAAGGCTTCAAAGATGACTCAGGTGAAACATCTCTCCTGAGAAAGAAGCACGAGCTCTTGGACTTGGAGGTCAAAGCTAAGGCAAAATGAAGATGCATAATGGTAGAAGGAGTAAAACCCAAATGTATGTCTTTTCTGCAGTTGGCTCTGAGAGGAACTATACTAACTTGAAATTGTGCAACAGTGAATCATACATCTCATTTTTGACTGTGCTTTATTCCTTACTTTCAAGAGCTAGATATAAAAGTCTATGCTTAAGGAATCTCTAACTAGAGGAATCAGGGAAAGTAGGCACAATAGCTAAAATGCACAGTGAAAAAGAACATTGAAGACTCTGAATGTCTTAAGGAAGAAATAAAAAAAATGCAAAGTAGAAGTAGAAGCCACAAAAGTGGGAAGGGTCAGGAACTCTGGTGACGGTAAAGGCATCGGAAAGATAGGCAGGCTCAATCACAATAGAGCTTCCAACGTGTAAGGATACAGTTTTCATTAAAGTCACAGAAGCTTTTGATAATGCAAAAGCCCAGAATAACCAAGTGCCACACCTGCTGCATAAGATCAATGCCTTTTTTAAAGCAACAGGATAAATTGGACTGAGTTGAATCTCCTGCTGTGATTTTAACACTCCTTCTACTCAGTTCTTCCTAAGCAAAGCTTCAATGATTTTACAGGAGCTTTTTGTATGATAGTATCTATAGAAGGCTATCTGGTTTGGGCTGCAGTATAAACAAGCAAAATCATTTAGTGATTGCCCCATCTCAGATTTATGCTCATTGATATACCAGGGATTTCCCCACTTTTTTTTCCTGGAAATATTAAACTGTGAAATATTTGGCTTTCGTTAACAAATTATCAACCATATAAATATTATTCAAACTAAATGGCATTTGTTATCAGATAAAACTCTGTTCCTCCTAAACGTGAATACACAATAAACATGTTTGAATATTGATATATAGAGATGCACAAATATATGTGATATATAAATATGTAAAAAACATATATAACAAACAATAAGCAAATATGTTATTTCTGAGATTGAGAGATACATTAATAACTGTTTTGTTATATTTTTATTTTTGTTTATTTATGTGTTTATTTTTGAAATGGAATCTCCCTCTTCAGTCTGTCGCCCGGGCTGGAATGCAGTGGTGTGATCTCAGTTCACTGCAGCCTCTGTTGCCTTCTGGCTTCAAGCTATTCTCTGACCTCAGGCTCCAGAGTAGCTGGGACTACAGGTGAGTGCCACCACCACCCACTAAGTTTTGTATTTTTAGTAGAGACTGGGTTTCCCCATGCTGACCAGGCAGGTCTCGAACTCCTGACCTCAAGTGATCCACCTGCCT
>NW_012115488.1:3322211-3328693 GCF_000951035.1 Colobus angolensis palliatus
CCTCCTCTCCCCTCCCCTTCCCTCCCCTCCCCTTCACCTCTTTTATTTTTTGAGAGTCTCACTCTGTCACCCTGGCTGGAGTGCAGTGGAGGAATCTTGGCTGACTGCAACCTCCATCTCCTGAGTTCAAACGATTCTCGTGCCTCAGCCTCCTGAGTAGCTGGGATTACAGGCATTCACCACCACACCCAACGAATTTTTTGTATTTTTAGTAGAGATGGAGTTTGCTACATTGGCCAGGCTGGTGTGGAACTCCTGTCCTTAAGTGATCCATCTGCCTCAGCCTCCCAAAGTGCTGGGATTATAGGCATGAGCCACCGTGTCCAGTCAAAACTTCACTTTTCCACAGATTTGACTTGATTTTGGCTTTCTTTGGATTTTGGATTAGTAATTGTTAAATTATCCCTTTAAAATGTTTTATTTTTAAATTTCCAGCTTTCTTAATGAATTGGGGTTTTGAAATAATATAAGGAAAAGCTAGAAGCTACTAAAGCTTATGAATGATACACTGATGAGAAGAGGGTAGAAGTTATTCCATGAAGATATTGAGAAAGTATGAGTTGTAGCATTAAATATCTACTTAGGTGAACAAAACTTGAAATTCTAAAATCAATCTCTGTCACATTTGTTTATGATGTTGGTGGTGTTGGCCAACTCTATATAAAGGCTAATACCAAACTGCTTTTAAATTATTTACATGCACTTGGGGAATATTTTCTAAACCTTAATTTCTTTAATTTACAGCATTCATTCGTTCATTTTAAAAGTCTGTGTTAAATGTGCTGTTTTGCTTATAGGCCAAAAATGCTATATTAGGTAAGAGTAGTATGAAAATATTATGTTTTAAAATAGCATAGTTGTATTTTTAAAAATGAATCTTTCACTATCCATACTGAAATTCAAATATGCAACAGTAGCTATTGATAAGAGTAAAAAAAAGTGCAAGTTTTTATTACTATGTGGTAGGACCATGTGGTTGTAATTATAAAGTATCTGGTTAGACAAAGTGAATAAATAGCTATTTTGAAAGTTCAAAGATCCTGACCCTTGATCAATCTCTCTCCCTTTATTTCCCTCTCCCTCTTTCTTTTTCCCTCCCTGGCTCTCTCCTTTCTACCCTCCCTGTATTCCTTCCTTTCTTCCTTCCTTCTTGCCTGCCTTCCTTCATTCTTCCCTTCCTGCTTTCTTTTAACCTTGGATTTTAATGTACATAAAATCATTGATATATATTATTAAGCATAATTACATATTTTAAATATATATTCATATAATTATATAATGTAAGTGTATATATTGTATATGTCTGTGTATACCTTTATATATAAATTGAGTAATCCAGTCTGCAGGGGTTACCTGCCTTATAGCTTTAAAGTCAACATTCTTACATGTTTTAATAACATATTCTCAATGTCTCCTCACAAAACTGTTTCTCTGTCAAAATCTTCTGCTGGGTGTGGTGGCTCACACCTGCAATCCCAGTACTTTGGGAGACCAAGGTGGGTGGATCACCTGTGGTCAGGTGTTCGGGACCAGCCTGGTTAACATGGTGAAACCCCATTTCTACTAAAAAGACAAAAATTAGCTGGATGTGGTGGTGCACATCTGTAGTCCCAGTTACTTGTGAGGCTGAGGCAGGAGAATCACTTGAACCTGGGAGGTGGAGGTTTCAGTGAGCTGAGATCATGTCACTGCACTCCAGCCTGGGCAACAGAGAGAGACTCCATCTCAAAAAAAAAAAAAAAAAAAAAAAAAGAAAAAGATTCTATTCACACAAAAAAATGAAAATAAAAAATTAAATTAACATTCTTGTTTCTACCTTTGTCACCACATACCAATTCTTATTTTGTGTTTGAGTTTTGGATTAACAGGTTTGAAAACTTTCATATCTCACCTGATATGAAAGGTGAAGAATATTTATTTTGAAGACAATTCCAAGTTTACCTCATGGAATCCTAAAATGTTTGATCATAATAATTCCGTATTTGAACACAATTCAAACAATAAGAAAGACACATCTAGCAGTGCAGTTTTTATGTCTTTCTCAGAGTAAAAGATGTTGTGAGATGTAAACCTCACATTTTGTTATTGGTCTTAGGAGAATTTACTTCATTTATTAACATATTCAGGTTTCTCCCTTTCTATAGTTGCTGCTTATTTTTCAAGCTTATTAAGGAATATTTTGACATTCTTGAATAACATTAGAGCAATTTATGTCATTTGCATTAAATTTGTGAAAGTAATTATCTTGTACTCAAAAACAAAACAAAACAAAAAGCACAAGAAACCCAAAAGACAAAAAAGTTAAAATAAGAAAATATCAGAGAACCCTGATGAACCAATATTTATATTGATTAATAAATGCTTTAGTTTGTATTTTTGCACCTAAGGTTGTACATTACAATGGGAGCCTGTTTGAGATTTTACTCTGATTACATATGCGTTGAATTCTTCTTCCCTGTATTAATGTTTTGTATTTCGATTATTGTTGTGCACTCTAAACACATTGGTTTTCACAATTCTGTAAATTAACTGAATAAAAAACAATCAAAGCATAATTGTGTGATGATTAAATAATTATGTAGTAATTCATCAAGTTAGCTAAGTATTGTAGATTTGTTTCATGGTTTCCATGTATTTTATTCAATATTAGTATTAGGTTTAAATAATAATTCTGACGTAACTGGAAAGAAAACCTAAACTTTCTACATCTTTTTATGAACTAACTAAATCCAAAAAAAAAGATGCCAAAATAGTGTTTCATGATTTCTACATTATTAATTAGCAACTAAAATGTCTTGATCAAACTTTATTGTAAATTTTAGTTTTGTATAATAAATAATTATGCGAATAACATTTGAATTTTATAAAAGGAAGGTCTGACAACACATAATCTTAACTTTAATAAATGAGCCTAGTATAAAGAAAAAGGACATATATTGTCTTTGATTTAACATCAATTATAATAGTTACTTCATTAACATAACCACTGGCTGGAGCTGAATGTCTACTGAATTGTTTATTAAGCAGGATTTCATTGTAATATTTTATATTACAATGTTATTATTTTCTTCAAAAAAAAATTGGTGACTCCAAATAGACCTAAGGCATACCATGTAGTCATTTTAGCCATAGTCTCTAGAATTAGCTTGGTTAAATTTCATAACAGGATATGGCTGGTGTGTAAAAATGACATATTTTAATAGATACAATCAAAAATCTATTTTTATAAGCCAGTAAATTTCAGCATTTAATTAAATTAATGCAGGCGATTCATGTGTGTATTTTTCTTGAATATTTAACATATAAAATATTTGCATAATGTAAACTTTAGCACAGTTTTAGTGATTGCTTAATATAATTCCTGAAATAAATATTAATCAAATAATTCAACAAAAATATTTCAGCCACATATATGACTTTATGTCATAATACTTTTATCTTGAAAATTTATTTCTTTTTCATAAATGCCTTGGATTTTTAAACATTCTACACATTAAAATGCAGAATTTAGAGAATTATGTAAATAAATGACGACTTTAATCAAGATATCTCTTAGATTTGATTCCAGAAAGACAAAATAATTTTTTTTTACATAAATTACACAGGCAATTTTCTCAATTGTCCATTTTATCTTGATATTCAAGTGATGTTTAAATTCTCTGCTTAACATTGGTGGGTTTATTTGTAAATATAACAACATGAAAAAAGTATAAATATGAGTTCAAAAAATGAATATTTTCATATTTTATTTTGTTTGAACTGTGCACAAAAATATGCAGTAACATTTCATGATCTGGCAACTGCAACAACAACACTACTGGCATCTATGTGAGTTGGAAGTCTAGAATAATTGGAAAAAAATCCATCACTTTATAGAATTGTAGCCCTGTGACCATGTTCCTCCCCCGAAGGCCACTTACATTGCTGAATGTGGAGAATAAGGAGGAGAGAAAGAGAGGGAATGAAGGGGTAGGCAAGGAAAAATTTAAGGCAATAAAGTGAGAAGCACTTGGAAGTCAGGAAGCCTGGGTTTTGATTGTAGCTTTACCTAATGTCATGTTTGACCTTTACCAAGTTACTCAGCCTCTTTGAGTGTTTTCTCTCCTGTAAAACACAGAAACTAATAGAGTCTTCACAGGATTATTACGTGAATTGAACAAAATAATTTTCATAAACAGTCTACTATAATACCAGGCATGTTTCATTAAATGGTTGCTTCTTTTTCTTTCTTATTTTCTCTTTGCTCTTCTTTATTTTCTTTGTTTTTTCTACCTCTCCCCTCCTCTTTTTCATCTTCCTTTCCTTTCATCCTCCTCCTCTACCTCTCTGCTCCTCTCATCATCATTCCTGCAAGGATGGGAAAAGAAAAGATAATAGTAGCTGCTGAGGTTTGGAGTCTGGTGAAGAGTGAGATGTTAGGGAGCCACCTGGTTTGTGCTAGTATGATTTATTATTCTGAAATTTGGGGGGGACAGATTAAAATTGATAAATTCTGTTGCTTAAATCTGTGCTTAATAATTTTATCTAAGTCAAAACAAATAAGATAATGCTTAAAAAAATCAGTATTTCCTAAATGTTTAAAAATTAGCAAGTTACACATCTCTATATCATTCAGTTCTGCATAAGAACAGAAAATCAAACACTGCATGTTCTCACTCATAAGTGGGAGCTGAACAATGAGAACACATGGGCATAGGGAGGGGAACATCACACACAGGGGCCTATCGGGGGGTGGGGGGTTAGGGGAGGGATAGCATTAGGAGAAATACTTAATATAGGTGACAGGTTGATGGGTGCAGCCAACGACCATGGCACGTGTATACCCACGTAACAAAACTGCATGTTCTGCACATGTACTCCAGAACTTAAAGTGTATATATATATATTAAAAAATAGCGAGTTACTTACAAAGAATATACAATTCAAGATACGTTAAAAAATACTAAACAGTGTTATCCAAAAATAATTGATCTTGTTCTCAATTGGACATTTCATGGCTTTGGTGAGGAAAAGGCAGATCAAGAATCCATGCTAACAACAATAAATTTAATGTAGAATACAGAGGAGACATGAAAACTTATCCATGAATGCTGTCAAATCCAGAAAAGGCTCACGCTACTAACACACAGTAATAAAATTACACGGTTTGGAAAATATGGCCAAAATAAAGTTATAATACTATTCTTTGATTATCATGATAACTTAATCATAATAGACTTTTTTTTTCTGAAACCTATCTAGTTCCATTTCTCTTGAAAATTCATAGCATTTTAAATTTTCAAAATAATATATATTCATTATAGCAAAATTAGAATGTAACAATTGTCAAACAAAATTAAAATTGATATAGCACAGCCTAAGGTACAAAGAGTCAATGCTTGATACTTACCCACCTATAGTACTATGCACCAAAATCTGTACACACATATCTGTACACACATATAGACAAAATTCGATCATAGTGTCTATATTATTTTGTACCATATAGTCAGTATCACATCATGTTATGTAATTCTCCAATACTAGTTAATTGACTTAAATATAGGAATAACATTTTCATAGCATTCCATTAAAAAGGCTTGGGTCAATCATTTAATTTTTCCATATTGATCAACCTTGGTCCACTGTTTAACTTGGAAAGATTATATTGTGAGAAGGATAGCTAAATATATAGAAGTTTCTTTCTAAAGACCTCTATATTTGTGGGTTAAGTCTAACTGTTCTTGTATATCTAAGAGCATGTTTACAATGTCCATTTCTCATTCAGCAGCAACTAAGTACAATATTTATATAGGTTTTCTTAGAACAATTCTTAGTATAAACATTCCACAGTCTTAGTAGAATTCTTATTTTACCCAAAAACCTAAGGATTTTTATGATTTTACTTTTCTTACTTTTAAAAGAGAAATGTTTCTTAAAAATTTGACTGTGCTTTTTAAATTATTAATATTTAAATGTACTGTAGGAAAGCAACCTCAATAATAAATCCCTACAGCACGTCTCTGGGTACTAACTTAGTGCTTTCCTTTCAGATAAAGAAAATGAAAATTATTGATTCTTTGAAGTCATGTCAGTGTAGGAAACGTCAGATATTGACCCTTTGTAGTTTAAAACTTTTTTTGTTTGCAGGTGGCCTTTTCCTGTAAATACCTATTTATAGGAAATAATCAATTTACAAATTTTCCACTTCAGTTATGAACTCTTACTTAAAATAAGCTCCAGGCTCAATAAGCTTTACATGATGTTATTAAAAACTATCTGTTGGACTTTAACCATATATATATAATGATATAATAGATGATATATATGATATATATCATATATATTTAAACTGTGTTTAATATATATTGTTTAATATTTACAACATATATATTTATGAAATATATAATATATAAATATGTAAAAAACATATATAACAAACAATAAGCAAATATGTTATTTCTGAGATTAAGAGATACATTAATAACTGTTTTGTTATATTT
>NW_012115488.1:3328973-3358566 GCF_000951035.1 Colobus angolensis palliatus
ATTAAATATCATTTCAATATATATTATATATATGATATATAATTAAACTGTGTTTAAATATATTTGATATATAACTGAGTTTCTATAGATATATATCAGTTTAAAAAGTTAAGATATCAAAAAGCAGACACAATAAAATCAGGAGTGACTGAAATTTTGATTTAACATTAAAACATTGCCAAATAATTCTAATACTTTCTACAATTATAAATTTGTACTCAATAAAAGAGTGGCAATCTTTAGTTTTTGTTATTGCTATATTCACATTTCAAAGGGATTCTTTTGGTTAACCCCAGATAAAAATTTTCCAAGTAAAAGTTTCATTTCAATGATTGAAAAGTCCTTTTCTGTGACAAGTAATGTCTCAGACTGGCTAACTTTTGATACCTTTAAAATACTATTGTGCATTACGAACTCCTTCTGATGTGGTTGATTAACCTGAAGAGAAAATCATCTTGAGTTGTGGCCCTTTTCAGAACCATCTGTTGTGACTTCCTTCTGAGATCCACACGTGGTCCATGGAAAAATATACATGTCTTAGTTCTGCTCCCACTATTCTGCTGTCACGGTCCACTCCAGAAAATCTCTAGTCTGTAGATTTTTCAGGTGTGAATCAAACACCACTCAACTATGATCCTCAAAGCACAAAGGAAATATGTTAAACTTTATAACAGAACTTTCACTTGGCTTAGTTGGAGGAAGAGAAAGATATTATCATAATATTCCATCAGCATTCTTCAAATAAATCCTATTTTTCTCAGACCATTTCAACACACCCAACAATGTACACCCTTGAGGTGGGTAATAGGCAAAGGTTGGCAATAATGCTAGATTCAAATATTTTTTATTCCATATTCTACCTAGATTTCTATATATGCTATACCAGTTACTCTTTATGTATTTCAGTTAATGAATTACTAATTTATTACTGCATCACAAATTACCTGATGACATAGCTGCTTAAAACAATAAACATTTATTTTCTTTCAGTGAGTGAGGATGAGGGATTTAGGCATGGCTGAACTGAATGCCCTGGCTTAAGGTTTCTCATGAGGTTGCAACTAACGAGTTGGCTAGCACTATAGTCCTATCAATGATTTCCTGGGGGGAGGATCTTACAAGCTGATTCACGTGCTTTCTGGCAGTCCTCAGATTCTCACTGGCTGTTGTTTCTACTTCTACATACAGTATCTGATAAAATGGCAGATATCTGACCTCTGAGCAAGAAAGGTAGGTAGCAAGAGAACTGACATCCTATTGCTTTTGTCATATTGTATTCATTAGAAGTGAGTCACTAGGTCTAGCTCTAACAAAAGTCAAGAGTATTAGACAAACTCATGAACATCAGAAGATAGGGCCATTGCAAATGTTTACTACCACAGTTGGTCTTTTATCATTGTTCAGTCCAGTCTTCAAACAGTAACTGTATATTTTTATACACCAATGGTCAATTTTTAGAGCCCTAAGACCTGTGATTACTCCCTGGGGATACAAAGTTGCATAGCATCTGCCTTAGAATTCTACCTAGAATTTAGATATTGAATGATTCACTCTTCTCCATGTAAATGAGGATATGTAAGATACCCGAAGGCAAAGTAGAAAGTCTTCTCATTAAAATTTAGCTTAGATAAACAGCTTGTCATTTGTGATACAGAAATTGTATTAAAGAATTTGATGCTCTTGAACAGCACGTTAAAGTCATTTGCTTGTTTATAATATTTCAGTTGTCCAATTAAGGAATTAAAAAGAAACAAAATTTAGAAATATGTAAATGTTTTGTGTATTAGTTTTTTATTGCTGCTGTAACAAATTACCATAAATGAAGTAGCTTTATATACAACAAATTATTAACTTACTTCAGGAGGTCAGAAGTTCAAAATGAGTTTTACTGGGCTAATATCAAAGGATTATTAGGGCTATATTCCTCTTTGGAGACTAGACTCAAAGTATTTGTTTATTTTTTTTTTTCTTTCAGCTTTTAAGAGTTGCTTGCCCTTGTTTGCTTGTGGTCCTCTTCCATTGTAAAAGCCAGCAATGGTTGGTTGAGTCTTACTCTGACACTGACCACTCTAAATTCCTCTTTGGTATATAAGGCCCCTTGTGTTTACATTGGGTCTTCCTGGATAATGAAGGATAATCTCATATCAAGGTCAGTTGACTAACAAACTTAAATCCACCTGCAACCTTAATTCTTTCTTGTCATGTGACATAACATATTAATAGATTCTGGAAATGAAAATGTGAACAAATTTGGAGGGCCAGTATTCTGTCTACCATATTTTGAAATGTAGGAGTCAATTGATCCAAGCTTGGTATACATTTTCAATGTACATCATATATTGTGAAATTCTTTTAGCAACTGCAGAGCTGATCCATGTTTACTTATTAATTAAATAAATAAATCAACGCATATATGTCAGCTTAAGTTCTTATAGCTGTTATACAAAGCCAAGGAATTTTAGTCTCCTGAGCCAAGAGAATTGAAATATGACTACCTCAAACTTTTATTTGAAAGCCCTGTTGACTTGGAATCTTTTGATTTCATCTTCTTAGTTGATTTTCATACCACAAGTATATTTTCTTCATTTTTATTCTTAAATTACAGTAGATATCATGTGAAAATATATGAAAGAAAATAATGAGATCAGAGAGACTATTAAACTGGTAGCAATGGGAGGAATCAAAGGAGTGACACTGACGAGCTAAATCTCTATTATGGAGGAGCATTAATGTAGTGAATAAAGGATACTGTTTACCTTCTTTATGAGATGATTACCAGTCTCCATTTTTCTATTGGTCCTGATAATATGGTTTCTGTTCTTTATATCTTCAAGGATTTCAGTTATCTGGATGTGTTGCAATGCAATCTGAAAAGGTCTAATAAGTAAACTCCCTATTACCCTCTCCCTGTTTTTAAGTTTATGTTATCTATTTCAGTGAATGCCTTCACACACAGTTTCTAAAAACGTAAACTCATCTCTGGCTTTTTGTTCTTACTCATTCCAAGTTAAAACTTTCAAACCCTGTCAATTCCACCCCTTCACCTCCATCCTTACTTCCAGAACATACCTCAGGCCTCCTTGGCACATACCTCCTTAGTTTCTGCTTCTTCTGCTTTCCATTTATCTTTTGTGTTTTTTCATAAATAAATTTTCAAAACTCATGTATGATTGTAATAGTGGCCTACTATATTGATGGCACTCTATTTACAAGACAAATTATGAACTCCTGAGCCTTGCATTCAGGACCTTTAATAATGTGGCTTGAGGCAGCTTTTTCAGACTTATTTGCAATTGCACTTCCTTATATATCCAGTATCTTAATCCACCTGGCTTATTGGTAGTTTATACCACATGCACGCCTACTTTTGGATCTTTATTCAAGGATGCTGTTAGGCATGCCCTTTTTCTCTGCTACATTTTAGGTTTCTATAATTTCCCAGGCAAACTGGGAATTCTCCTTAGCTTCCCTCACCACACTCCAACCCAATGTAAGTAAAATCAAATCCTATACTACCACTCTCCCCTAAATTTTATTTTGAAATCTCTAGTGTAATAGTAATCCTTCCTTCCCTCCCTCCCTCCCTCCCTCCCTCTCTCCCTTTCTTCCTTCCTTCCTTCCTTCCTTCCTTTTCTCCCTCCCTCCCACCCTCCCTTGCTCCCTTCCTCCCTAGTTTGGCCAGAAAGTGTTTAGGTTACAATTAAACCATCATTGACTAGAGATTGTTCATTTAAATTTAGGGTGATGCCCTGTGTCTATTCATGGTGTATGTAGATATTTAAAATTGCCCTCAGCTTGAGAGAAAAGGACATTGAGTAGCAGGAAAAAGTCTCACCCACAGTCATTATATAAATGTACAGACCAATGTCTGGAGAAGATAGCATGTTTTCAAATATTTTCATCTCTTTGTCAGTCTCCACTAAATAGACCTTCAGGGGCTCTCGCTGTCTCTTGGATGAATACTCTCCTGAAGGCTTGGAGACGTCCACCATATGAGTTAGCCACTCACTGCAGATTTAATAAATGTACAAATTAAATGAGATTGAATGGAAAATAAAACACCTCAATCTGACTGTTCTTTGTTGCTTTTCTCCCAGATGTTCACTGACCCATTGCTTACAACAAACTTAGACTATAAATTCTTGCATTTATGTATGCTTGGAGTGAGTCAGACTTTGCCTGAATAATTTTAAGAGTCTCTTGGGAGTAAAAGAGATGAAAAATTACATGTTCTTCTGGAGTCTAGTATGGTATCAGTTATTATTACTGGACTTCATTCTCCTGCTACCAGTCTCTCCCCTGTGACCATTTTTATTACACAATTGTTATTATTATTGTTTAACTTTCTGAGTACTAAGTGTGTGCTATGGTACAGTACATGACAAAAATAAGACATTATTCCTTCTCAGGGTTTGCAATGTAAGTAATCAAGTTCAATATTTAGTCAGTAGTGTTCTTTTATGTTTACACATACAGGTACACACACCACACAAATATATATAAGTACAAATATATATGTATCTATACCAATACATCAATTAATTGACAACTCATACACTACTTCTTTACCTAAAAGGACAATTTTTTCTTAAGAAAAAGCATATATGACAAGTATTTAATAGCAATTTTAAATCACAGAAACTATTTTTCTATTTCTGTTTTTCATACAGAATTCAAACTAATTAAAGAATTTCATGATTTTTCTCTATAGATGGGCTTTGGCACTACTAACACATCTTACCCAAATGCCTCATCTATTGACCAGTCTCCTCTGATAGTTTAAAACTAGAAAACTCCTCACGTGGACAACGCAAAGGCTTTAGCAGATAATTGACATGGAGTGGTAAACTAATATACATGAATTTCATAGAATTTAGATCTAGATTGAATGTCTATCAAGGCTATTAGAGGAAGAGTATTTGTATGATTATTTAATAGACCAAGAAAATCCACCATTTGATAGAGCTTTTACACATTAATTGGCTAGTACAGGGGCTCATGTGAGGTGTCTGTGCCCAAAGGCATGCTTTATTTTCATGGTAATTAGTAGGGTCAAATGGACTTTACTAAAACTAGTCTAAATGTGAGGCAAGCAAAGAGAAGTAGTAGGCCATATGGTTATAAGAGCAGATAGAGACAGAAAGAAGTTGAGTCACCAGACTGGCAATCACAGAGCCATACACTTGGCTTTATCTGACAATAGTTGCCTGAACTAAGACCTAGTCCTGCCTGAGTCCCGACCTAAGACCTGTTCCTGTGACTGCGGAGACACTGTGCTCGCCTGCCCTAATTCCACCATAAGTTTGTGTCATATGCCCTCAATACTTAAGATAATTTTTAAAATGTCTCTACTGTTGACAGCATAAGAATCCCAAGGAAGGAAAGGTGAGAAGTAGAGAAGGAAGGAGAAAAAATAAAAGGAAGACAGGGAAAGATAGAGGCAGGGAGGGAGAGACAGTGGATGTAAGCAGGTAAGATGGGATATTAGAGTATCTAGAGGATCCGTCAAAGGGAAAGAGGATGTAAGATTATAACATGGAGATACAGATTTATTTTAATTACATAAGTAATTTTGAAACATACTCATTATAAAATTTTGAAATTAATAAAAATAGTCTTTAAGATATTTTAAATAAACTTTATTTTTTAAGAGAAGCTTTAGGTTCACAGTAAAATTGAACACAAAGTACAAAGAGTTTCAACAAATCCCCATCCACATACATGCATATCCTCTCCCATTGTCAATATCCTGTAGCAGAATGGTAAATTTGTTCCAATCAGTGAAACTACAGTGTCTTGTCTTGTTGAGGATTTTTGCATATACACTTATGTGAGACGTTGTTATGTAGTTTTCTTTTATTGTAATATCATTGTGCTGTTTTAATATTAGTCTCATTGGATGAGTTAGAAAGTACTCCCTCGGATTCTGTCTTCTGAAAAAGATTGTAAGGAATTGTTGTAATGTTTTTCATAAATGTTTGGTAGATTTCACAAGTGGACTCATCTGGGACTGGTACTTTCTATTTAGGAAGGTTATTAATTATTGATAGTATTTCTTTAATATGTATAAGTTATTCTGATTGGCAATTTCTTCTTGTGTGAATTTTCACAAATTAGGTTTTTCAGGCAATTTTTTTTTCCATTTCATGTGGTTATTAAATGTATGGCTATCAAGTTGTTTATACTATTTCTTTATCATTCTTTTGATGTCATGGAATCTATATCGATGTCTCCTCTTCATATCTGGTATCCAAGGCATGTTTAAATTTTAAGAGTAATATATTGAACAGTGTGTGAAATTAGAAAATAGTAAAAACATTTACCTCTAAATCTCTGTGTTTACATATCTATCATCTCTCAATCATCTACGTGTGTTTTTGAACTCATGGGCTGTCATCATTGAGACATTGAGTTTTCACTATATTGTTTAAATTGCTGCTACTTAAAGTTATTATCTATTCTGCAAATTCATTTTTTAAAAAGTTTGACAATGTAGACACTGAAAGCAGAATTGTACTTTATGTGGAATTAATAATCAGTTTAGGCTAGATTATTTAAATGCAGTGTCTGTAAGATTTTCATAAAAATCTTGTATCTTTTAAAATAGCACTAGCATTTATTTTAAAAATGATACTAACCTCTCTTTAAAATCTATTTAAAAAATGTTGAAGTCAGACAGACTTATAAAACTCTCCTATAATTTATGTGTCCTTTCACCAATTATTTCAAATATGTATGTATTATAGCTTTTTTCTACAAACACACACACACACATATATATATATATCTCCAATATATAAAACAAATAAAAAATTAAGGTTTTCTGATGAACACAGGAAAAGCAGCTTGAAAGATACTTTCCCACTTTCCTTCTCATATAACTTGACTATATAACTTGACTGATCCTGCAACACCTCTACACAATGTCATTGTTCCTTAGAACAGTATAAAACCTACTGTCCTATTGTTGTTTCAGAACTGTACCCATTTCTTTATATGCCTCTTTCTGAACCATTTTCTTATCAAGTCTGATGGTTAGGTTCTTTGTTATTGCATGAAAATAATACACAAGAAAGGACTGCATTCCACTGCTATTTGAATTTTCTTATTTTCATGCAATTGATGTATTGCGAGCAACCAGAAATCTGACTTTCCCTTTTGCTTTGCTGTACTAAGCCACCCAGGCTTTAGCCTATATAGAGTTGTGTTAAAAGAAAAACCCTGGCCGGGCGTGGTGGCTCAAGCCTGTAATCCCAGCACTCTGGGAGGCCGAGACGGGCAGATCACGAGGTCAGGAGATCGAGACCATGCTGGCTAACATGGTGAAACCCCGTCTCTACTAAAAATACAAAAAACTAAAATACAAAAAACTAGCCGGGCGAGGTGGCGGGCGCCTGTAGTCCCAGCTACTCGGGTGGCTGAGGCAGGAGAATGGCGTGAACCCGGGAGGCAGAGCTTGCAGTGAGCTGAGATCCAGCCACTGCACTCCAGCCTGGGCGACAGAGTGAGACTCTGTCTCAGAAGAAAAAAAGAAAGAAAAACCTTAAATTTAACAGAATTTAATCAAGCAAAGAACGATTCACAAATTGGGCAGCCCCTGAACCAAAATAGGTTCAGAGATGATCCAGTGCTGTCTCTCAGTCAATGAAGATTCGTAGATAGAAAAAGGAAAGTGACATAGAGAAAATGGAAGTGAAGTACTGAAAGAGCCACATGGATAACAATTTGGCTTCTGCCTTATTTTAACACAGTTTTAACAATTCTGAAACTCAGTGATTGGCACAAGAGTAGATTACGGTCTGTTTACACATCCGGTTAGATATAGTTCACTATGTACAAAGAAATCGTTAGGCTGAATTTAAAATGTGTAAAGAGGCAGCGTTAGGTTAAACTTAATTTAACAGTTGTATTAAGTTAGGCATCAAATCAGGGTTAGCATGTTCTTCCTTTTACTTAAATTCTTCTTCACTGTTTTATTATCAGTGTCTTTTGTTCTTTTCATCTACTTGTGTAAAGCTCTACTTTGATGCTTTAGTGCTCTCAATACCGTCCCATGTTCTTGACATCCTGATTTTGATACTTTTAAGTAATATGAAAGATGCCTTTCTCGGATTTCAGGTGTCCTGAAAGAGGACGTTGTCATCTTGTTCAACCATCATTGAGAATGCTTCAGGAAATGGTCTTTTGCTGTCCTGTTCTCTTTCAGCAATTTAGTGTCCTGAAATAGCCACTGACTGTTATTTACTGTAAAAGTGAAGTAGAGGTTCCTCTTCAAATACTTTCCTCTCCCCATCTCATTAGGAATACATAGTAACTTCTCTTAAAAACAAAATTTATTCAAAGACCCGTACTAAGATTCTTAAATATCTGCTAGCCGTAATAAAAAAATCAATGTAATTTATGTTCTTAGCTCCCACAATTTAGTCTAAATATTTTCCCTGTCATGCTTATACTGGTCCAAGCTAGCATTAGGTCATAGCCTGTTCCTCTTCCTTATTTGAAGGTGTTTTTACCTTTCTCAGCATTCCACAAGTTACTTCCTCCTTCCTTTGTTCTCCTCTGCCTTTGCCTCTTTTAAAAGTTCTAAGCTGCTAGCCAGTTGAGATAAATACAAAATATGATGTCCCATTCCAACCAGTGGAAACTGGACACAGCAGTAGGAGGGATGCGTCAGGTTATAAATGAACCTGTCTCCTTTGTTCGGTGTACTCTTGCGGCAAAACTGCTGGCAAATGTACCCTTTCTGCAGAAGGTATAAAAATGGCCTTGCTGAGAAAATTAAATTTATATTCAAGTGCTATTTCTTTATGGCACCGGGGAACAAGCATTTCTAATGTTTACTCTATCCTTAAGCAGAAGAAGTATCTTTATTTTTTAAATTATCTTTTATATATTTTTAAAAAAATTCTTAAAATACAAAAAGTAATTTTTCCCAGGTTTGCTTTAGTTTTCTTTTTTAATCAAAGGATAAAGATATAGATAAGACTTACATATTCCATTCTTTCCTCTTAGAGATAGCCTCTTAGTGATAGCCTCTTATTAAGATGGTGTGATACATTCCCATTTATGTTTTTATACATTCATACACATATGCATATTACTCAAATATATATTACTGTTTTGTATGAGAAAAATGTTTGTAAATTGAATATATCCTGAAATATTCTTTTATCTCAACATAATGCTTATAAAGTTTTATCCATCTTATTTCATGTATTTCTGTTTTATTCATTTTAACTCCTGAATGAACTTTAAGTGTTCACTATAGATAGATCATCACTTTGAGGGATGGCATGCAAATGTCAGTATCAATGAACCTTTTCTCTTGAATGGTTCAGTCTACTACAGTGCAATCTTCCAATCTCCTTCTGAGGGATATACCATTGTTGCTGTTCCTTTTAGGAACCTAGCAGTAATAGGTGACTAGTAAAGTCTCTCCAGTTAGTATGTAGAATTTCTCCCCTTAACTTCCCTGATTTCTGTATGTTTCTTAGCTGTGCTTGCTGTCTTAGAGAACTCTTCTTATAGGACATAAGATGTTTTCGAGGATAACAACCTCCAGCTGTCTGGTTTCAGAGGTAGTAGCCTGGCGATATTAGATTAAGAATGTGTATAGAGGATTCTGGCTGCTTTAAACATTTTTTTTTTTTTTTCTGTTTGAATCACCTCCCCATGGCACTACTTTATTTATTTATTTATTTATTTAATTTTTTAAAAAATTAATTTTGATAAAAATTCTTGCTTTTTCACCCAGGCTGGAGTGCAGTGGCACAATCTCTGCTCACTGCAACCTCCGCCTCCTGGGTTCAAGCGATCCCCTACTTCAGCTTCCTGAGTAACTGCGACCACAGGCACATGCCACCATACCTGGTGAATGGCACTTCTTTATAGAAATTTTTGCTAAGATAAATGGAATTTTTGAGATATCTGCTTTGCAGGCAATCATCTTTCCTAATTTTTCATTCACGAATATTAGTTCCAAAATGTAGCCATCTTTTACCTACTACTAATTTTTCTCCTGTTTTCTCTGTGTGTATGGGTTTGTATTTTTAAATTGTTGTTGCTATTATTATTATTTTTGATATTATTGTTATTATTATTCCTTTTCTATCAGCTAAGTGAAGGTTTGGGGACAGTATGAAATAAATATGTCAAAGTTACCACATTCTTCTCTTATTATTTTTAATAGAAAATAATAAAGAAATTTTAATTTTTTCTTCAATGATTTTGATCTGTTCAGTTTTTTCCTCTACTATATCAACTGCTAACATATAGCATTTAAAAATCATCTATTTCAAGCAGGTTTGAAAATATTTTCAGAATGAAGCCACTTATAATATTTCATTATAATATTTATAATATTATAAGATTATAAATAATAATGACACTATTTCATTATTATAAGTGGTATTTGATATAAGTAGAAGAAAAAACTGGACAGATCAAAATCATTGAAAAAAATTAAAATTTCTTCATTATCTTCTATTAAAAATAATAACAGAAGAATGTGGTAACTTTGACGTATTTATTTCATACTGTCCCCAAACCTTCACTTAGCTGATAGAAAATGAATAATAATAACAACAATATCAACAATAATCATAATAGCAACAACAATTTAAAAATACAAACCCATGCAAACAGAGAAAGCAGGAGAAGAATTAGCAGTAGGTGAGAGATGGCTACATTTTGGAACATTCATGAATGAAAAATTAGGAAAGATGATTGCCTACAATGCTGCTATAAAGACACATGCACACATATGTTTATTGCAGCACTATGCACAATAACAAAGACTTGGAACCAACCCAAATGTCCATCAATGACAGACTGGATTAAGAAAATGTGGCACGTATACAACATGGAATACTATAAGGCCATAAAAAAGGATGAGTTCATGTCTTTTGTAGGGTCATGGATGAAGCTGGAAACCATCATTCTGAACAAACTATTGCAAGGACAGAAAACCAAACACTGCATGTTCTCACTCATAGGTGGGAGTTGAACAATGAGAATACTTGCACACAGGGTGGGGAACATCATACACCAGGGCCTATTGTGGGGTGGGGGTAGTGGGGAGGGATAGCATCAGGAAATATACCTAATGTGAATGATGAGTTAACTGGTGCAGCACACCAACATGGCACATGTATACATATGTAACAAACTTGCACCTTGTGCACATGTACCCTAGAACTTAAAGTATAATAAAAAAAGAAAAATACTTCATTCAAGCTTTATTTTATTCAGTATTTAATAAGTATCTATTATATGCCATGTTTCATTTTACATATGTGGGATATGTCAGTGAATGATGGTGATCTCTGCCTTCATGAACTTCACATTCTAGTGGAGGCAGAATGGACAATAAACAACAAAAATGACTAGTTCATCAACTATACAGTGTCTCAGAATATAATCATTGTTATTCAGAAAAGTAGAATGGTTCATGGTAACAAGGTAGTGTTTTTATAAATATAGGTACATGAAGAGATTACCAACCAAATAGACATGGTTAGCATTTTATTATGATTTCGTTATTGAACACTTTTTATGTGCTGTGTGATACATGAATCTATGTCCAAAATTGATCAGAATAATTTTCATTAAAATCCAATTTTATAAATATACTTTGTATTATAAAGTAAAAATATTAAAAATAACCACGGAATGACCTTAGTTTCTAAGTACAATAATTAACAAGTAACTTAAAACCTTTGCTGAAGTATGAAAAAGCTGTGAATGAATCACACTTCATGGATCTTGCAGTTTTTACTTGGATTAAATTCATTTAGCAAATGACCGTTTTTACAATGAAAGCAATTTATAACTAACTGTTTAGAATGAGTTAAATATTGCTTAATTACTTCATGTTTGGTATAATTCAAGTAGCTTCAATACTTGTTTTGAATAAAAAGGTAAACTTTCAAACAATGTTTGTAGGGAATAAAAACATACACAGTAGACTATAATTTCACCTGTTAAAGAAATAACGGAAAGCTACATTTATTAACTAGCTTTGAAACATTGAGTGAAACCATACATTACTATCACTGTGGCAGTACCCCGGTGGAATTCATGGCACTAAATGTTTGTAAATTTACATACAAAATATTCAACAAAACTACACTAATACTAATAGTTAATTGACTGCATTTGCCATCAAATACTTTGCCTTGCCATCCTATCCTCCACAGTACCAAATAGCATAGTGTTGCTTAAGAAAAAGAGATTTCTGAGTGTAGCTGTATATGATATGACCTCCATTTGATGCAAGTGTCAATTTCTTTAATGGAAAGTACTTAGAATTGCAGCACAATTGATTTTGTTTATTTTCTATAGTGGGCAAAAAGTGTTCCTACGTTGATTACTATTGCAGTCTTAAAGACATCTTCAAAACTCCCGAGAAAGAAAACAATACCAATAACTAAACACAATTTATCTTTTACAATAGCAAGTTATGTATTATTACTGAGCACAATTAACATAATTGAAACAAGATTTAAATCTCACTTTGAAAATTGGCCAAACATCACTTTCTTTATTCAAGAATCTTCAGTAAATGCTCCATAAAAACTTATCTTATTCTTCCAATTCAATGCTTCATAAAATGACAGCAGAATCTAGAGGACATGCATTACATTCAAAATAAATATTTAAAAACTTATAAATGTATATTTCATATGCTTTAATGACTACATGAAGACATTTCAGTTGCAATATTTGGTATTCACATCATATAGCTATGCACCATATATTATTTAAACATTTTAAAATTACAGTTAGTTAAATTCTGTTCTATGGCATTTTGTTCTATATAAGTGGTAAGGGAATTTTAAAACCTCAGAAGTTTTGTTAAAAAAAATTATTTTTATAAAGAGAAAGAACGAGTTAAGTTACAGCTATGATGATGATAGATGATAGATAGATAGATAGATAGATGATAGATAGATAGATAGATAGATAGACAGAGCTATGGTTTGGATATTTGACTCCTCCTAATGTCATGTTGAAATCTGATCCCAAAGTTGGAGGTTGGGGTCTAATGGGAGGTATATGGGTCATGGGGGCAGATCCCTCATGAACAGATTAATACCCTTCCTCTGGGGTAAGTGAGTTATCACTTTATTAGTTCCTAAGGGAGCTAGTCATTAAAAAGAGGCTGGTACCTTCTCCCTCATCTGCCTCTTACATCCTCTCTCCCCACGTGATCTCTTCACAGCCAGCTCCTCTTCATCTTCCATCATGAGTGGAAGAAGCCTGAGGCCCAAATCAAATGCGTTGTCCAATCTTGAACTTTTCCAGACATCAGAATCATAAGCCAAGTCAACCTTTCTCTTTATAAATTACCCCACCTCAGGTATTCCTTTATAGTAACACAGAATGAACTGTTACTACCTAAGATAAATAGGTAGACACACACACACACACAGCATAATTATTAGTAGGGTTCAAGATTGCACATAATTTTTAGACAATAGCTTTGTGTTTATATGGGGTATTCCTGGAAGTATGAGATACACCAAAACAAGAGAAATATTTCTGATAAACATAAATATACTATTTTGTAGATAATTTGGTTTAAAACTGCACTCCTAAAGACAAATGTCTGAATTGTTATTGTTTGCTTCAAATAAATCTGTCAATGTATTAAGTAGTAGCTAAAGTAAATATAGTTTCTTAGCCGAATTGTCATGAATACATTAACCAAGAAAGGACTTTATTAAACAAGTGGCTATGACAGAATGAAAATGAAAACATTTCAACCTGATAACTTTAATGAAATTGTTACAGATGAGACTATTAGCACAACAATTTACGTAATTTTTAATGTATAAAACCTTTTTTCCTTCAAAAATGTTGCTACTTTTCAGAACTTTGAAAACGTAAAATGTTAAGAAGTAGGCAGTTCCAGTCTTTACTTTTCTTTGTAATTTTTGTTAGCAAACTCAGATATGGATTCCGCATTGAACATGACAAAAACATTTATTTGTCATCAGATATTGGTTTTAAAAGGTTTCCATTGCAGCTTCATTTGCTTTGCTTCTGAATAATAATAGCAATAACGGTAATACAAACATGTGCAAAGTCCTCTGCTTCCAAACTAAGCATTTATGTGTAATATTTTCTTTAAGCCTCATGACAATCTTGTTAAGATTTTATTATTAGACTCATTTATGCAAGTGACAACTATGTGAAACTATATTATAATAATTTATAATTTATTAATAAAATATTAATAAATTATATTAAAAACCTTTTCAAAGTGTTATATATATTGAAATAAAGGGACTTGAACCTAAATCCATTGGGTTGCATCAAATATTTTCTTAAAAATCACAAATATGTAGCGTATGTAACAATGCTTAATAAATCACCGAATACCTACAATGTGCCAAGGTAAGAGAAAAAATTAGTAGTCAAGATAAATGACATAGTAGAATATCCAAAGAATATAGGTGGCAGATGAATAAAAATAAATGATTATAATATAAAGCAAAGTGACAAAAATTTCAACTAGACTAAACCTGAAGTATGGCTGACAGATAGTATTATTATGGCATTACCAAGAACTATCCTTAGAAATGTCAATGGATGGCAATTGACTGTCTCTCCTGACTCAGTCTTTTTGAAGGCAAGAGTATAAACTTATTCACTGCTTATATTATTATCTAAACATAAAGGACATTTAAAAGATTTATTGAATAAATTAATAAGGATTTCTGAGTTTCAGCTGAGTTTCTCTTCCTTACATTGTGGCCTGGATATACATTACAATATTGTAGGAATCAAATTATTATTTCCTAATTTCTAAGAAATCACTGTTCTTTGTTGCCTGATGTCCAGTATCTTGAAAACTGTTGTCCCATGTATTATGTCTATTTTTTTGTGTGGCTGTTTCAGAACACCTTGCTCCTGTTATTCCCTCTTCCCTTTCCCTTCTCTCTTCTGCCTCCTTGTAAAGTAGGTGGCTGCTTCCCATTTTACCATAACTGTTAGTTTCCTGAGGCATCCCTAGCCATGTGGAACTTTGAGTCAAGTTAAACTTCTGTTGTTTATAGTTACCTAGTCTCGGGTATGTCTTTATAGCAGTGTGAGCATGGATAATACAGTTTGTCATGCTACTTTTGTGATTATATCTTGTTTAATCTCAAGCAACAGATCACATGCTCTGTGACAGTATGAATCTTGTCTATTTTGCTAAACACTATATGCATTAGTCCTAAATCTGCTGCTGAAGAGCTGAACTTCCAAGGTAAGTGTTACAAAAAATACTTTCTATTTGTTTTGTTTATGATATTAAAAAAAAACTTATTTTAACAATAATTTCTAAATAAAATAAAATTAAATGCATTTCAAAATTAATTATCTTTGCAGTCAGTCAATAAAAAAGCTAAGAAGCACATTTGAAAATTTCTGGCTGAACAAATCGTTATAAAGAGCAGCAGTATAACATTATAATGCATGTGATTAATGTTGCTTCTGGATTTTTAGCCAACCTGTTTTAAGAAAAGACTTGACATAGAAAGGGTGTTATAAGAAAAGGTAAAGAATATTTGCAGCCATTGCATTATCTCACTTTACACTATTTTCAAAACATTACATGCAAATATTTGGATTTTTTCATTAATTTGCACTGAAAAAATTGTTATTTACTAGTAGCAGGTCATTTATTTGATGGTATAGTTTACTTATTTGCTTAGATGCAAGCTTAAAATAGAATTAATTACTTTATAAACTTTAAGCATTCAGAAATTACTAAAGTTTTGAATGGAAGCATTGTACTAGGTTGGGATAATCTTAGGTAATTATTAAATTATTTAATATATTACTTAAACATTAAATAGGAGAAAATAATAAAAGGAATCAGTAAAAATATTGAGAATATCTAATAAAAATACCTAGTTTTAAGTAATTCTATTTTTTTCTAAAATTAAACAAGGCAATTTTATGTAAATATATACTATTTAAACATGTCCCAAAATATGTGAGGCTTTTTAGCATTGAAGCAATTAACTTTCAATACTTTAGATTACTGACTAAGAAAGCTCTTAATTTAAGAATTTAATGGTGTTTAGAAGGGTAATTATTCTCTTATTTTAGAGATTGGTTTGCTTGCTAACTGTTTTGTTTATTTTACTCTGTTAAATAACTGAAATGGAATGATTTTATGCAAATCCAAAGTTAAACATTTAAATATGCAAAACTCAGTAGATGAAAAAGTAAGATATTTAGAGCAAAATTTTCTCATCAATGTAACAAAAAGATTCACCTCTGTATTTTTCTTCTCTTTATTATGTGCATTTATAACTGTATGACATCTGGGGGTCATACAGTTTTTTTAATAATATGAAAATGTGGTTGAGAGAATGGATAGTGCACCAATGATGGTTTGATTGTGGCTATGTCATTCTTTTGTAACTTCTTTTATAAGATGTATTTCTTACCTTATATTACAGGATTTGTTTCTAACCAGTTTATTTTCACTAAAACACAATATCTGAAAAACAGTCTTCTTCCATTCCAGCATATTAGGAAAATTACTCTTGATACCATTATAGGAGATCCAGGACTTAGCTAAGAGCCTTACAATTGTCTTCTCCATCTCTCCTCCAGTTTTCTGCAAATTAAAATCCAGTTGCTCTGTCTGAAAAGTAGTTTTCCAGATGTCTTCCATGTCTAAGTTTTTAAAAAGGCAGAAGAAGCATAAAAATGGAAAAGATCTGAAAAAGTGGAAACCAAAATATAAGCCAGGTAGAGCTCAATGTAATGCATACAATTTTTCTTTAATGTTCTTACTAACACCTGTTAGGGTCTATATAAATGACAACACTTGGTTAATTAGTACTATTAATAACATTTTATTTTAAAATTCACCCATTATGGGTTTTTTAGTGCTTAGTTATTCAATTTTCTTTGTGTCAAGTCATTAAAAAATATTTTATAGGCCTGTGTAATCTGAGACATAGATATTTGTTTTTCCAAGAGCTTAAATGGTGAGAAAGATGAACAATAAAGACTTCCTGCAGATAAGAAAATAGACAATTATAATTACCACAATGTCAACAATGATCAAGATTTTCTTTAAAAGGATCAAAAAAGATAGAGAAGCTCTAAAAAAATCTTTCAACTTTTCTTAAGCTATAGATAAACTTTATAGAAGAAGAAAATATAGGCACTGCCACTCAGTTATCAAAATATGCCATCAGCATTGAAACAGATCCTTCTTCTCTTTCTTTCAGGATTACTAATTTTATAATTTGAAATTAAAAGGCTGTCAGATCTGTTGAAATAATCAGACTATTTAAAACAACTGTGATTCAGATGCTAGGATACTAATGGATAAAGTAGACATCATAAGGCCAGATGGCCAATGTAAGTGGAGAGATGAAAGCTGTAAGAAAGAACCAAAAAGAAATGCTAAAGATCCAAAATACTGTAACAGAAATTAAGAATGCCTTTCATGGGCTTATTGATAGACTCGACACAACTGAGGGAGGAATCACTAAGCTTGAGGATATATCAATAGAAACTTTGAAAATTCAAAAGAAAAGAGAACAAAAACAAAAATAGAAAAGAATATTCAAGACCTGTGCGAAAACTATAAAAAGTATACCATACATGTAATGAGACTACCAGAATGACAAGAAAGAAAGAACAGAACATATATTTGACCCAATAATGATTGGAATTGTCCCCCAGATTAATGTTAGACACCAAACCATAGATTCAGGAAGCTCACAGAATACCGAGCAAGATAAAAGCCAGAAACTCTACAGGTAGGCATATTATTTTCAAACTTCAGGAAAGCAAATATAAAAAAAAAATTCTGAGATAAACTGGAGGAATAGAACACCTTATTTATAGAAGAACAAAAAAAATTACATTTGAGTGTTCTCAAAAACAAAGCAAGGGAAAAGAAAGTGGAATAAAATATTTAAAGTACTGAGAGAAAATTCCACCATCCTATAATTCTGTACCCTGTAAAATTATTTTTCAAAAATGAAGAATAATCTGAAACAAATAAAAATTTAAAGAATTTGTTACCAGTAGACTTGCCATACAAGAGATATTTTAAAAAAGATCTTTAGAGAAAAGGAAAATGATAAAGATCAGAAACTCAAATATGCATAAAGAAAAGAAGACGGCTGGGCATGGTGGCTCACGCCTGTAATCCTAGCATTTTGGGAGGCCAAGGCGGGTGGATCACTTGAGGCCAGAAGTTCGAGACCAGCCAGGCTAACATGGAGAAACCCTGTCTCTACTGAAAACAAAAAAATTAGCCAGGCATGGTGGTGCCCACCTGTAGTCCCAGGTACCTGGGAGACTGAGGCCGGAGAATCGCTTGAGCCAAGGAGATGGAGGTTTCAGTGAGTCGCGATCAGACCACTACACTCCAGTCTGGATGACAGAGCAAGACTCCATCTCTAAATAAATAAATAAATAAATAAATAAGAAAAAATTGAAGAAGGAATAAGTAAACATAAAACAAAAACCTGTATTTGTCATTTTCTTACTCATCTAACAAATAATAGTTTGTTCAAAATTATAATAGCAACAATGTACTAAATTATGTATGCTTACATATACAAAAAAATCTTATATATATATGGCATATATAATATATATAGCATATATATATATATAAAAAATAAGTAAATGAATGGCAGTAATGATACAAGGAATGAGAGGGTGGAAATAGGATTGTTTTGTGATTATATGGTATTCGTACTACCTGTGAAGAGGTATAGTGTTATTTCAAAGAGAACTTGAATAAGTCATAAACATATATTGCAAACTCTAATGTACCCACTAAAACAAAAAATACGAAATATAACTAACATGCTAGGACAGGAGAGAAAATCAGATAACCTAAAATGTTCAATTATAACCATAAAAGGCAAAAAATAAAAGAGAGAGACAATAGAAAAAGAACAGGGGCAACTAAGATGAAGCAGTGACAATTATAGTAGATATAAATCTAACCATATCAACAATTTCTTTGACTGTTAATGGTCTAAATAAACCAATTAGAGGTCGGGTGTGGTGGCTCACACCTGTAATCCCAGCACTTTGGGAGGCTGAGGTGGGAGGATCACGAGGTCAGGAGTTCAAGACCATGCTGGCTAACACAGTGAAACCCTGTCTCTACTAAAAGTACAAAAAATTAGCCGGGCGTGGTGGCAGGCGCCTATAGTCCCAGCTACTCGGGAGGCTGAGGCAGGAGAATAGCATGAACCCGGGAGGCGGAACTTGCAGTGGACCTAGATGGCGCCACTGCACTCTGCACTCCAGCCTGGGCGACAGAGCGAGACTCTGTCTCAAAAAAAAAAAAAAAAAATTAATAAAACAAATAAATAAATCAATTAGAAGACAGAGATTGTCACAGTAGATGAAAAAAATTGCATTTCTTACATATAATTAATTAGATGCAGTATTTTTAATAGCAAAGCTCTAGCTCAGAAGGGTTTAACATTTTGCTGACCTTGGGTAATGTGACTATAAATTCCTTTGGCTCTCAGCCTTAGAGCAGTGCACTCTGGTACACTTTTTAAAATAGTCATCTCTCATGATCCACAAATTTAGCCACTTTTCTATGCTTTTCATAGCTTCATCCACACTATAGACATTAATTTCATACTTTCCAGAGCAATCTTATATGCAGATTGGCAAATATCTTCTTCCTTTTTCTGAATGTACTATAGTGTTGATTCATTGGCATTGAACTCATAGCCAGTAGCATTATAACTCATACCTGAATTAAGCTTGTCTAACGTCTCTTCTAGAAGCTTATTTGTTACCTGTTTTCTCCATAAAGCACATCATAACCTCCTTGTACTTAGTAACACCAGACAGCACTTCAGCACACTACACTTTGGGGCCATTTAAATAACAAAACTACCTACAAAAACATAAAAATATAAAAATTATGGCACTAAATGTACTAAAAAAGACAAATGTTTATACTATGAGAGCTGTAGCAAGAAATCGTAGTGTTGCCTTGTTAACTTCAGCTGGACTCTGTGCATCTGGGCTGTACTCAGAAAACTATAAAATACTGATTAAAGAAATTAAAAATGACACCAACAAATGGAAAGACAACCCATACTCATTGATCAGAAGAATTAATATTGTTAAAATGGCCATACTGCCCAAAGCAACCTATAGATTTAATGCAATCCCTCTTAAAATACCAATGACATGCTTCACAATAATAGAATGGACAATCCCAAAATTTGTGTGGAAACAAAAGAGGAGGCAGAGTAGCCAAAATAATTTGGCGCAAAAAGAACAATGTTTGAGTCACACTATCTGACTTCAAAATATATTACAAGTCTATAGTGACCAAAACAGCATGATATCTGTATTAAAACAGACAAATAGACCAATGGAACAGAATAGAGAACCCAGAAATAAGTTCTGATATTTATAGCCAATTGATTTTCTACAAAAGTGCCAGGAATATACGTTGGAAAAAGGACAACTTCTTCAGTAAATGGTGAGGGTATAAATGGTATTTATTGGTAGAAGAATGAAACTAGATTCCTATCTATCACCACATACAAAAGTGAACTCAAAGTGGATACAATAAGACCTAGAACTGTAAAAGGACCAGAATGAAACCTACGAGAAATACTTTAGGACATTGGTCTCGGAAAAGATTTTCTGACTAAGAATTTAAAAGCATAGGCAAAAAGGTAAGTTTTATAAATGGCCTGTATTGAATTAGAAACCTTCTGCACAGCAAAGGAAATAATCAACAGGGTAAACAGACAATAGAATGGGAAAATATTTGCAAACTATTCATCCAGCATGAGACTAACATCCAGAATATATAAGAAACTCAACAGCAAGAACAAAACAAACAACAGCCACATAATCTGATTAAAAAGCAGACAGAAGCATGAATAAACATTTCTCAAAAGAAGACTTACAAATGGCCAACATATACATGAACAAATACTCAACATCACTAATTATCAGGAAAATGCAAATCAGAATCACAATGAGATATCTTCCCATACCAGTTAGAGTGGCTATTATTTAAAAGACAAATAATAACAGATGCTGGTGAGGATGTTGAGAAAAGGGAACTCTTACACACTGCTGGTGGGACTGTACATTAGTACAGCCATTATGAAACACATTGTAGAAGTTTATTAAAAAAAAAAACAAAACCCAAAATCCTAAAAAGAGAACTACCATTTGATCCGGCAATCCCACTACTGGGTATTATCCAAAGGAAAGGAAATACCTGCATCCTCATGCATATTGCAGCTCTTTTCACAATAGCCAAGATATGGAATCAACATAAATGCCCATCAACAGAAGAATGGTGTGATGGTTAACATTAAATGTCAACTTACCACCCTGAACGCACCCAATCTCCTCTGATCTCAGAAGCCTACTGCATTGTTACTTAATTTATATAAGCAGAAAACTTCCAGGTATAGTGGACAAAAGACTAATTTGAATTATAAAAACAGGGAATCACGGCCCTTCAGTCAGTTTCCAGACTTGAACCAATTTACAGACCCAGAAGCTCTTGAATGAAGGGGAGACCGGGTCCCCTTGAGAAAGGACCCCACTGCACTACCGACAATTTATGCTGTTAATCTTTCTCCCATCCTTCCCCAAGGAGACCTCTGGCCTTTTATCAGGGTAACTGCGTTGGGGAAAGTAAAATTATCAGACATTTCAGGGACTACTGGACACTGGCTATGAGCTGACGTTGATTCCAGGGGACCCAAAACATGATTGTGGTCCTCCAGGTAAAGTAGGGACTTATGGAGGTTAGTAATTAAGGGAATTTTAGCTCCGGTCGCACTTACAGTAGGTCCAGTGGGTCCCTGGACTCATCCTGTGGTCATTTCCCCAGCACCAGAATGCATAATTGGCACAGACATACTTGGCAGCTGGCAGAACCCCCACATTGGCTCCCTGACTGTAAGGTGAGGGCCATTATAGTGGGAAAGCCACTGACTTGGAAAATGCCCACCAAAAGCAATTTCAAGGTCAGCAAAATACCTTTACTGTCCTACCTCAGGGATAAATCAACTCTCCAGCTTTGTGTCATAATGTTGTTTGGAGAGAACTTGATTGCTTTTCCCTTTCACAAGATATCGCACTGGTCCATTACATTGATGACATTATGCTGATTGGATCCAGTGAAAGAGAAGTAGTAAACACACTGGACTTATAGGTGAGACATTTGTGTGCCCCAGAATGGGAAATAAATCCGACTACAATTCAGGAACTTTCTACCTCAGTAATATTTCTAGGGGCTCAGTGGTGTTGAGATATTCCTTCTAAGGTGAAAGATAAGTTGCTGCATTTGGCACCTCCTACAACCAAGAAAAAGGCACAATGTCTGAGGGCCTACTTGGATTTTGGAGGCAACACATTCGTCATCTGGGTGTGTTACTCTGGCCAATTTATCGAGTGACCTGAAAAGCTGCCAGTTTTGAGTGGGGTCTAAAGCAGAAGAAGGCTCTGCAGCAAGTCCAGGCTGCTGTGCAACCTGCTTTGCCACTGGGCCATATGACCCAGCAGTTCCAATGGTGCTTGAGTTGTCAGTGGCAGATAAGGATGCTGTTTGGAGCCTTTGAAAGCTCCCCCCGCAAAGGTGAATCACAGCAGAGGCCTCTAGAATTTTGGAGCAGGGCCCTGCCATCTTCTGCAAACTACTCTCCTTTGGAAAAATAGCTCTTGGCCTGTTACTAAGCTTTGGTGGAAACTGAACATTTGACTATGGGTCATGAAGTCACCGTGTGACCTGAACTGCCTATCATGAATTGGGTGCTTTCTGACCCATCTAGCCATAAAGTGGGGCATGTATAGCAGCATTTCATCATCAAATGGAAGTGGTGTATATGTGATCAGGCTCGAACAGGTCCTGAGGGCACAAGTAAGTTACATGAGGAAGTAGCTCAAATGTCCATGGTCCCCACTCCTGCCACCATGCCTTCTCTCCCTCAGCCTGAACTAGTGGCCTCATAGGGAGTTCCCTATGATTAGTTGACAGAGTAAGAGAAGACAAGGGCCTGGTTTACAGATATCTCTGCATGATATGCAGGCACTACTTGAAAGTGGACAGCTTCAGTGCTATGGCGCCTCTCTAAGACATCCCTGAACAACAGTGGTGAAGGGAAATCTCCCCAGTGGGCAGAAAATTGAGCAGTGGACCTCATTGTACACTTTGCTTGGAAGGAGAAATGGCCAGATTTGCAATTATATACTGATTCATGGGCTGTAGCTAATGGCTTGGCTGGATGGCCAGGGACTTGGAAGAAACATAATTGGATAATTGGTGACAAAGAAATTTGGGGAAGAGGTATGTGAATGGACCTCTCCACGTGGTCAAAAACTGTGAAGATGTTTCTTTCTCATGTGAGTGCTCACCAAAGGGTGACCTCAGCAGAGGAGAATTTTAAAACTCAGGTGGATAGGATAACTCATTCTGTGGATACCACTCAGCCTTTTTCCCCAGCCACCCCTGTCATCGCCCAATGGGCCCACGAAAAATGTAGCCATGATGGTAGGGGAAGGAGGTTACACATGGACTCAGCAATATGGACTTTCAGTCACCGAGGCTAACCTGGCTACATCCACTGCTGAGTGCCCAATTTGCCAGCAGCAGAGACCAACATTAACCCTTTGATATGGCACCATTCCTTGGGGTGATCAGCCAGCTACTTGGTGGCAGGTGGATTATATTGGACCTCTTCCATCATGGAAAGGGCAGTGGTTTGTCCTTACAGGAACAGACACTTACTCTGGATATGGGTTTGCCTATCCTACACACAGTGCTTCTGCCAAGACTACCATCCGTGGACTCACGAAATGCCGTATCCACCATGATGGTATTGCACACAGCATTGCTTCTGACCAAGGCACTCACTTTACAGCTAAAACAGTGCAGCAATGGGCTCAAGCTCATGGAATTCACTCATCTTACCAGGTTCCCCACCATCCTGAAACAGATGAATTGATGGAAGAGTAGAATGGTCTTTTGAAGTCAATTATAATGCCAACTAGGTGACAATACTTTTCAGGGCTGAGGCAAAATTCTCCAGAATGCTGTTTGATCTGAATTAGCATCCAACGTATGTTACTGTTTCTTCCATAACCGGGATTCACGGGTCCTGAAGGATGCAAAGTATTGTTCTTGGGTGTGTCTATGAGGTCTGTGAAGGTGTTGCCAAAGGTGATTAACATTTGAGTCAATGGACTGGGAAAGGGAGACCCACCTTCAATCTGCGTGGGCACAATTTAATCAGCTGCCAGCATCACCAAAATAAAAGCAAGCAGAAGAACATGAAGAATGTGGAGAGATTAGACTGGCTTAGCTTCCGAGCCTAATACCTTTCTCCCATGCTGGATGCTTCCTGCCCTTGAACATCGGGCTCCAAGTTCTTTAGCTTTGGGACTTGGACTAGCTTCCTTGCTCTTTAGCTTGCAGATGGCCTATCGTGGGGCCTCGTCTTGTGATCATGCGAGTTCATAATCCTTAATAAACTCCCCTTTATATATACATCTATCTTATTAAGTCTGTCCCTCTAAAGAATCCTAATGCAAACAGATATAGAAAATGTGATAATTTTGTCTCTCTCTATATATATATATCTATATGTCTATATAGATATATAGATATATATCTCTGTCTCTTTCTCTCTCTCTCTATATATATATAGATATCTGTATCTCTTTCTGTATATATATATAGAGAGAGACAGAGACACACAATGAAATACCATTCAGTCAAAAAAACAAAAAAAGAAATCCTGTCATTTTCAACAATATGAATGAGACTTCTGGAGGGCATCATGTTAAGTGAAATAAGTCAGACACAGTAAAACGAACACTACATATTCTCATTCATATATGGAACTAGAAAAAAAAATGAGCTCATGAAAATAGAGAGTGGAATTGTGAATCTTAGAGGCTGGGAAGGGAAGGGGGAGGGGAGGATATAGAGTGGTTGTTTAACATATATGAAATTACAGCTAGAGAGTAAACAATGAGTTCTGGTGTTTTGCAACACTGAGGGATAAATATGGTTAACTATAATTGATCATGTATTTTCTAAAAACTAGAAAAGAAAATTATGAATATTCACAATACAACGATAAATATTTCAGCTGATGGGTATGCTGGTTACTTTGGTTTATTATACATCATATATATATACATCAAAATATCACTTTGTATCCTGTAAATATGTATAATTACTGCATACCAACTAAAAACAAAACATAAAAATTAAAAAAAATTAAAAACTAAAAAAAAGAATGGAAATTCTCATGCATACAATACACAATGCAGTGAATAGGCCCTTGTGGAGATATGCAAATCAGCAAAACTGTACACAGTAACCACTGGCATTACCCATTCTAGGTGGAGTGTGGGACATTGTTAGCTCATACCTGTAACTCCTAATTAGAACTAATTAGAGAAAGACATTCTGCTGTGGGAATTGTTGAGCTACAATGGTGAGGCAACATCAGGTCATTGCGTATGATTTAAAAATTCGCAGTTGTATTATATTGGAATGTGGTCAGGAAACACGAAGCTAGTCAACTTTAACAGTCAAAAAATTTCACAAGAAATCCTAGTCAATTCATATTCAGTGCTAATAACAGAACTGCTTTAAAAAATAGCTATTATATTACTAAACAGCACTTTTGCAATGTTTAAGTTTTTAAATATTATTAAAGTGGTTATTACTGGCAGAGTAGACAGAGTAGATATGAATGAACTGTGGCAACTGTAGTTTAGCCATAGAAACTATAAGGTAAGCAACAGAACACATTTTAGAGATTAAATAAATTAAGCAATTAAATTGTTTTACTAAGACCCTTAACATTTTCAAGTAGATAATTATTATGAGAAAAATAAAATGTAATAAGAGAAACAGTATTTAAGTAGTGGACCAGTTTATGTAGAAAATGAAGGATCAGGAAACAAGAAAGTAATATGATCTTTATGTTTGACTTAGAAAACAAATTATGTGAAATAACCAAGATGTCTTGAGCACAAATCATTGATGTTTCATCAGTTACTGATGTCAGCTTGGGTATAGTAAGATGGGAATAAAATAAAAAATAAAAAATTAGCCACTAAAATAAAGTTCTTCTTGGTATCAATGTCTTATTCACTTTTCCTCTCTCTCTCTCTCTCTCTCTCTCTCTCTCACTCTCACTCACACACACATACACACACACACACACGTGAATAGGGGATATTATGATTTGCTCTTTTTAAACAAGTTTTAAGTGCTCACTAACGTTTTGGCAAAACACTTTTCTGTAATCGATTTAATTAACTACAAGCTCTAGATTTATTACAGATAATTATTCTACAGTTGCTTGCAAAACACACCTGTGGCTAATTCCATTACAGTTATAAGGCAACAGTCTGCTTGGAGATCAATATTCTCTTTATATACTTGATTTTCTGCTGCTGGGTTGGTACGATTAATTAAGCTCAATACCAGATAATTTTATTTAATGGTTTTAAAATGGAATAACTTCAGGTCACAGCAAATAGACAGTGGTTTCACAATTGAAAAGCTAGCCTTAATGGACTTATTAATATATTAAAATTAGTAATAATAATAAGTCATCCCTGGTTAGGCAACTTATCCACTTCTAAACCTATGAAAAGAAATCATTCGAATATATGCTTATTTCAACTGCTAGGCTAGTTTCACAATAGAAACAACTACATATTTATGCTTGTCCTTACCCAAACTATTGAAAGAACTTGATCTTTTTCAATTATATATTTTGTTCTCATTAGTTTAAAGCATTATTGGCTTCTATATATACACTGTTCCTCTCTTTTGAAATGCAGACACATGTTTTGAAATAATTAGGTTGAAACTATAATGAATTAATGGAAAATAAGCTATAAAATATTTTAAAAGATACGTACTGACATTACTGTTCTTTATAATGATGTTAAACATTGGATCTACTGACACAAGAGTAAATAGGAATAGCTTTTGAATTGTATAGGAAGTTTCTAAGACAATATGCATGTTTACAATGTTTTGTTCTTCAAAAAGTGAGCCAACTAATTTTCATATGATTTTGTGAAATTCATTAATTTGTGTGCTATAATTCTTTTCTCAAATGGTAGTAACAATAACAGTAACTTAAATAATTACACAGGCTCTGTGTGCATTATGAATTATGTATATACAAATAGATTAAATGCATGGTCAATTTATCCTTAACACAGTGGTCTAACAGTTCAGCAACTATTCTGAAATTCCTCATCTTGATATAATATGATAACATTACTTAAAGAAAATGGATTTATTTCACAACATAATATTTTGTAAAATTTAGATGGTTAAGATGGTGAGATTGTGATCATTCTGATCATTTTTGGTTTATGAAAAAAAATTCTATGTAACATAACAGATCAAATTACCCATATATTTTAGAGCACAGTGTGGATAATTGCTCATTAATGGTTACCTATGATCAATACCTATAAATGACTTTTAACCATTGCATAATTTCTACTTTAGCCATTCAACAGTAAAATGTTCTGCAGCAAATTGTTGGCATTGTTGCTGGGTCTTAATCCCACAGGTTTTTGTTTATGGTCATGGCATCTTAAAGTCCAAAACCTGCGTCAAGTTTTTTATCTCATAATTCACATAAAATATCCTATAGTAGATTATTAAGCTGTCAGTATTTAATATATGAGTTTGTTTCATCAAAGTGTTATATGACATCAATTTGAAAGAAGAAAACAAGATGAAATGAGAAATAGTAGGGATGGGCTAACTTTTTAGCTGAGGGGATGCTAACTAGCCTTGGTAAGGTATCACAGTGGGAGGATCTGGAGAATGGGGAGAGCTTGTGGGGTCCAAACATCTCAGGAGCTGACGCTTGATAAAAAGATTGAAGTAAACAAGGAGAAAATGCTGTAATTGTTTCTGAATGTTAGGTTCAATGAATGGTCATTATTGATATGCATTTATTTCATAGTACATTCATCTACATAAAGTAAGATTGCTACAGAATTGCCTTGATGATCATTTAAAGAAGAAAACGTTAGTTATTAATGACAGCAGAATATAAACTCAGAAAGAATATTCTCTGAGCATGAGAGGATAGTAAACTTTATAATGTAATCAAAGATTTTATTTAACTTGGAGAAACTACCAAAATATTAAATACCTGAAAACTAACATCATTATCTAGAAAATGATTATAAATCTCAAAGGCCTTGGTTTCATTATAACAGATATATAATTTATACTCTTGGAAATATTGGGAATACTGATTTTTACGTATTCATTAGCATTCTTATATTTGTTACAAATCCAAGTCTATTTAAAATGTGCTTATAAGTAGGAAGAAGGGTGAAGCTGGGAGAGGGAGTGCAGAGCACAGTAGACACCTGAAGATAAGTAGAAATTTTTAGCTTTTAAAAGGATTATTGAAGAAATGCCACTGTTTGTTATTTATACATTTATTAATTCATGAAGTATTTAATGATTGATATTGAAATTGTTTAAAATTCCCCTGCTTAGACCACTTTGGTTTGAATTCATATTATTATTATTGTTATTATTATTATTGTGCAACAGGAAATAAAGATTTATTTAAAAGGTTCCCATCACTTTAACTGTAGAGACACAAAAGAAGATTACTTAACAATTGTAAAAATTACGTGAAAAATAATATTATCTGTAGTACCTGGTGTGATTATGATTTGCTCTGTTCAGCAAAAGTTGAGAGGAAAGGATGGGTGTCACTTCTGGGTGGAAGCTCCAAGAACTGACAGGTGCTTCATTTGATGTTGTTTTCCTTTTGCCACATGACCAGTGATGTCTCAGATAAGGGTCACATTTCCTATCTAAATTTTAAAGTGAAGATGTCAAGGACCAGAGAAAAGAGCAGACTCATGATGAACAAATATTACTTGAAGGAGAGATGAGCCTTTGTTGTTGTAAACTGTTGAGATGTGAGGGATGATTGTTTCTGCAACATCGTAATTTTAGTCAAAGCTAACATATTTATTCCTTAATATATTAGAATGTTGAACTGCTTTTATTTTAATTTCTAGAATATTCTTTTTTTTTGCAAACTTCTTTTTTAAAGCCTATGTATTTCTTTTTTTCTTCTTTTTTATTATACTTCAAGTTCTAGGGTACATGTGTGCAATGTGCAGGTTTGTTACATATGTATACATGTGCCTTGTTGGTGTGCTGTAACCTTAACTCGTCATTTACATTAGGTATATCTCCTAATGCTATCCCTACCCCCACCCTCTCCACAATAGGACCCAGTGTGTGATGATCCCCTTACTGTGTCCAAGTGATCTAATTGTTCAATTCCCACCTATGAGTGAGAACATGTGGTGTTTGATTTTCTGTTCTTGCGATAGTTTGCTGAGAATGATGGTTTCCAGCTGCATCCATGTCCCTACAGAAGACACAAACTCATCCTTTTTTATGACTGCATAGTGTTCCATGGGGTATATGTGCCACATTTTCTTAATCCAGTCTGTCACTGATGGACATTTGGGTAGATTCCAAGTCTTTGCTATTGTGAATAGTGCCACAATA
>NW_012115488.1:3359186-3368081 GCF_000951035.1 Colobus angolensis palliatus
TTAATTTTCGTATAAGGAGTAAGGAAAGGATCCAGTTTCAGCTTTCTACTTATGGCTAGCCAATTTTCCCAGCACCATTTATAAAATAGGGAATCCTTTCCCCATTTCTTGTTTTTGTCATGTTTGTCAAAGATCAGATGGTTGCAGATGTGTAGTGTTATTTCTGAGGCTTCTGTTCTGTTCCATTGGTCTATATATATCTCTGTTTTGGTGCCAGTACCAAGCTATTTTGGTTACTGCAGCCTTGTAGTATAGTTTGAAGTCAGGATTTCTTTTTAGAGTATATACTATAAGTATTCTAGAAGACTTATTAATATTATCAAGTGATAGCCAGATATTCTCTGAGAAGCTTTGATAATACGGATCTTAAAGTAATCTCTCACTGATTATAAATGGAATTCCAAGACGTTTATTCTCTGTGAAATTGTCCTTAGATCGTTGGTCACCTCAAACGATACATACTAGCTACTCGTTACAAATATTACAAGATGTTCTTATCTAGACAAGGGATATTGAAAAAAGGGATAAATACAGAAGTAAGATTATTAAAGAGGGAAAACAAAGTGGCATAGGAAAATATAAAAAGAATGAATATGAAAATAAATTATGCACTGCTTCTCGTATGTTGATGGCTCACTTTGATAAAAATATAGATAAGGAAATATTTCATGCATCCCTTCCCATGGAATATTATGTAAATTTTGTTTGCATTCATTTTATGACAAATTCGCAAATCTGGTTGCAAATCTCAATAAATATATATATGTAAATGACAGATAAAAAGCTGAAGTTTAATATACTTGTCACTTAACAGGCTACCATATGTCTGAATATTCATTATGTACCAAAAAACAGTGAATGAGATTTTGCCTGAAAGACAAATAGATCACATTAAATTCTGAGAAAATAACATTTAAGTGAATTGGAATTATATTGAAAGAGCCAAATGCAGTAAAACTTTCAGAGAGGTGAGAGTTTAGTTTGGAATCCACAGTAATTTACATATGGTGACAGAATCATTAGAGTAGACATATATTGTGTAGAAATCCAATATCCTGATAATTCTTATTCTGCTAAACTCACATAATTTTTATAAATTTTTACAATGGCAAAATACACATAAAATAAAATTTACTATCTTAACCATTTCAGGTATACAGTTCAATGTTATTAAATACATTCATTATGCTATGCAACCATCACCACTATCATTATAACTTTTACGTTTTGTAAAACCAAGATTACTATACCCATTAAACAATAGCTCTCCTCATCCCCTTGCCCCAGCCCCTGGCAGCCACCTCTCTACTTTCTGTCTCTTATGATTTTGATTACTCTAAGTGTCATATAAGTAGAATCACACAGTATTTGCCATTTTATGATTGACTTACTTCACTTAGCATATTGTCCTCAAATTTATCTATGTCCTAGCATATTGAATAATTTCCCTCTTTTTTAAGGCTGAATAATATACCCTTGTATGGATACATATTACATTTTTCTTATCCACTTATCTGTCAATGGACACTTGGGTTGCTTTCATGTTTTACATATTGTGAATACTGCTGCTGTAAACATGAGTGTACAAATATTTCTTTGAGACTATGCTTTCATTTCCTTTGCATATATATGCAGAAGTGGAATTGCTAAATCATATGGTGGTTCTGTTTTTAATTTTTGGAGAAAGTTCCATGCTGTTTTTCCCATCAGTGGTACCATTTCAAATTTTCACTAAAAGTGCAGAAGGGTTTTCATTTCTCCACATTTTTGCCAAGATATACTATTTTCTGGGGTATTTTTTACCATCTTAATAAATGAGAAGTGGTATCTCATTGTAGTTTTGATTTGTATTTCCTTAATGATTGGTGATACTGAACATATATTCATGTGCTTGTTGGTCATTGATATATCTTCTTTGAAGAAATATCTATTCAAGTTTCTTGCCCATTTTTTAATCAGGTCATTTGTCTTATTTTCTAGTTTTAAGTATTCTCTATACATTATGGATATTTTACATTTATCCGATTTATGATTTGTAAATATTTTCTTCAATTCTGTGAGTTGCCTTTTTGCTCTGCTTATATTGTCTTTTGTTGTGCAAATTTCTTACATTTTTATAAAGTGCAATTTGTCTATTTTGTCTTTTGTTGCCTGTGTCGTTCATGTCATTTCCAAGAAATCATTGCCAAACCAGTCACATGAAGAGTTTGCACTATGTTTTCTTGTAAGTGTTTTATAGTTTTGGGTCTTACCTTTAGATATTTGATTCATATTGGGCTAAATTTGGTATGTGATATTAGATAAGAGCCTACTTTCATTCTAATGCATGTGGATATCTAATTTTTCTAGTACCATTTGTAGTAAAGGCTGTCATTTCCCTATTGAATGGTCCTGGCATCCTCAACAAAAATCATTTAACCATATATGCAAAGATTTATTTCTGGGTTCTCTGTTCTGTTAGCCTATGTATCTATTTTTATGCAAGTACCACACTCTTTTGATTACCATAGCTTTGTAGGAAGTTTTGAAATTAGAAAGAATAAGTTCTCTAACTTTATCTTTTTCAAAATTGTTTTGTCTATTCCAGGTTCCTTGAGATCTCATATACATTTTAGGATGGGTTTTTCTATTTCTGCCAAAAACATTATTGCACTGAAGCTGTAGATCACGTTGAGTAGTATTGACATTTTAACAGTACTAAGTCTTCCAATCCACAAACCTGAGATGTAGTTCCATTTGTTTATGTGTGATCTAATTTCTTTCAGTGATGTTTTGTGCTTTTTATTAAACAAATATTTCATTTCTATGGCTAAGTATTTTATTCTTTTTGATGCTATTATAATGGATTTGTTTTTGTAATGTTATTTTCAGGTTGTTCATTATTAGTATATTGAAATGCAACTAAATTTTACATATTCACTTTGTACCCTGCTTTTTGCTGAATTATTGTTCTAATTGTGTGTGTGTGTGTGTGTGTGTGTGAGAAAGAGAGAGAGAGAGAGGGAAAGAAAGAGATCTTTAGGTTTTTCTATATATAAAGTCATATATTTGTAAACAAAGATGAATTTACTTCTTTTCCAATTAGGATACCATTTATTTATTTGGATTGCCTAATTTCTCTGACTAAAGCTTCTAGTATTATGATACATAGAAATGGAAAAATGAGCATGCTTGCCTTACACTTGATCTTAAAGGAAAAACTTTCATTATTTCACCATAGAGTATGATATTCGTTGTAAATTTTTCAAATATAACTTTTATCATGTTGAGGTGGAATTCTTCCATTAGAAATTTGTTGAGTGTTTTCTTTTCATCATGAAAAGGTGTTGGATTTTATCACGTTTTTCTCTATATCAACTGAGACCATCGTTTTTTTTTCTTGTATTCTGTTAATATGATATATTATATTGATCAATTTTCATATGTAAAAACATTATTTCTTTTATATTTTATTTATTTTTCTTCCCCATATAATCTAGAGGAAATGTCAAACCATTCTTTTTCATTGGGAATAAAGGCCACCTAGTCATTGTATATAATCCTTTTAATAAGCTGCTTAATTTGGTTTGCTAGTATTTTATGGAGGATTTTTGCATCAATGTTCATATTGATTTATAGTTTTATTTTTTGTAGCATCTTTATCTGGATTTGGTATCACAGAATGAGTTATAAAGTGTTTTCTCCTTTTCGAATTTTTTTTTTTTTTGGAAAAATTTGAGAAGGACTGGTATTAGCTCTTCCTGAATGTTTATTAGAATTCATTTTTGAGGTCTTCAGGTCCAGAACTTTTATTTGTCAGGAGATTTTTTAAATTTTAGATTCAGTCCTCTTACTAGTTATAGGTCTATTCAGATTTTATTTTTCCTTGTGTTTAGTTTTTGGTAGGTTTTATGTTTCTAGGAGTTTGTTCATTTTATCTACGTTATCTAATTTGTTGGTAAATACTTGTTCATAGTACTATCTTATAAAAAATTTCATTTTCTAGAATTAGTAGTAATGTCTTCACTTCTACTCCTGATTTTAGCAGTTTAAGTAATTTAAGAAAAAAAGGAAGAACTTTTTTCTTAGTCCATCTAGCGAAACATTTGTCAATTTTGTTGACCTTTTCAAATAACCAACTTTTGGTTTCATTGATTTTCTCATTTTTTTGTTTTTTATTTCATTTATTGCTGCTCTAATCTTTATTTTCTTCCTTCTGCTAGCTTTGTTTTTGGTTTGCTTTTCTTTTTCTGCTTTCATACATTGTAAAATTAGGTTGTTGATTTGAGATATTTATTGTTTTTTAATATATAAGCATTTGTAGCCATAAATTTTCTCCCTAGCACTGCTTTTGCTGTTTTGGTTTGTTCTGCTTTGATTTTCATTGGGAAAACTGGTGCATACATATTCATTTACCCTTTTTATTAGATAAATACTATGTCCAAATAAATTATACCCAGATTGGAGGAGATGTAATATATTAAATTATGTTGTAGTCTTGTCTCTCTAGGCTTATTTATGTGTGTCCTATGGATAGGCAAAAGACACACTTGCAAAGGATAATTCAGCTAGTAGTAGACTGTCTTTACAACTAGTACATAAAATGAAAGTATTCACAGTCTTCACATTATCCTCTTCTGATATGCAGCCAGAGCAACAATTGTGATTACCTGGGAAGGTTAACTGTATTTAATTGCTCACCCAAGTGGACTCACAATTTTGCCTTCAGGGCTATAATATAAAAATTCCAGCAGATTCTGTGTTTATGTGAAATGTTCTGTTCTGGGATTTCATACCAGTTAAAGCACAAATGGATATTTCTACCATAATGACATAGACCACTTTCTTCTCCCTGGTGATTTCAAACTGTGGATGCTATTGAAATTCCTTTAAAAAATGTACCTATTGGGGAAATAAAGCCTAACACAAACCATTGATCAATGGAGAGTATGTCACTTGAACAGAAGGTGATTTGTAAGTCACATTTTGTAAAATATTACATTAACAGTTACTTTAGATTCTGCTCAGTTATAAAACGTTGTGGGAAATGGGAATATGTGAGGAAAAGAACATATGTAAGTAAGTGGTGAAATTTTTAAATAAATGTAGATATGTAAATAGTAAAATATCTGTAAAAATGATTAATATTTAATGAATGGAATAATAATAAATAAATATAGATATTAATTGAAATAAATATAGATAAGCTCTTTAAGCTTGCTGCCAACACATTTTACCAAAGCAATACTGTATAAAATTTTCTTCCAAAATAAGTAAAGTATGTCTGAAATTCAAAAAGGAATGAAAATCAAAAATAATTGGAAAATAAGCCGGGCGCGGTGGCTCAAGCCTGTAATCCCAGCACTTTGGGAGGCCGAGACGGGCGGATCACGAGGTCAGGAGATCGAAACCATCCTGGCTAACACGGTGAAACCCCGTCTCTACTAAAAATACAAAAAAATTAGCCGGGCGAGGTGGCGGGCGTCTGTAGTCCCAGCTACTCGGGAGGCTGAGTCAGGAGAATGGCGTGAACCCGGAAGGTGGAGCTTGCGGTGAGCTGAGATCCAGCCACTGCACTCCAGCCTGGGGGCAGAGCGAGACTCTGTCTCAAAAAAAAAAGGAAAATAAGTGGGTATATCTAAACAAAGATTGATTAAATAAACCAAAATTAATAGTGCTACATAGGGTTAAAATAATATAAAATTAAAATATCTAATAACTGTATTATATAAACCAGAAGGAGTTGTGATTAAAATTAAAATATCTTAAGGTCATTGTGTTTTAGGGGTAGAGGCAGGGATTAAAAGATAAATTGTTGAAGATTTTAAATATTGTAAATTTTCTTTGGCAACTACTAAATGGGTAGACAATATAACTCTTAACTAATTGAAAAAAATTCTGGAATGTTAACAAAAATTCAATGTAAAAGAAGGCAAGAATAGGGATAATAAAGACATAGAAAGGCAGTTCGAATTAAAAGCAAATAAAAGTGATAAATTAATCCAAATATTACAAAAAATCAAAATGTTTTATTTACAAGAAATGTTGTCAGAACAAAAATAAAAAAGAAAACTCTATGTACTACTTACGAGGACCTACTTCAACATCTAAAGCAAGGATAAAACAAACATTTCAGAGTATAATGATAGGAAAAGTTATGTCAGGCACAACTTAGCAAAAGAAAGCTTTTAATGACATATAAAATATGCATTATATTTTATTCTAGAAATCAGAAAATATGTTTGAATCTGGCCTGTTTTCTCTCTGATCTCTTCCTCTCCCTCCCTGACTGTGCCTTTGGGTACAGGGCTTTTGGCCCTTGCAGCTTACACTTCCCAGGCTTTGTTGTCTGATCAAAGGGTAGCACCAGCAGGAGCCTGAGATGGGGAAAAGGGAAAGGGTCAGTGTATTTCTTCTACCCCTGCTTCTGTACCTTGGGCTGTGTCTGCCCCATGACCCCTGCCCTCTGTGGCTGCAGCTTTCTCTGGGCAGGGTCTGTCTGCTCTGGTCTCAGATACCTCCAACTCCCCCTCTCTTTTTTTTCCTCCAGTTTCAGCTTAGTAATGGTCTTCTTTTGTTGCAAATTTCTGGGCTGCCTCAATATTTCCTGTAGACCTCTTAACTCTCCCATCATCTGTGTAACTAATTTTTGGTGTTACATTCCATCTGAACTCCTTCAGGTAGTTTCTTATTTCCTAACTGGATCTTAACTCATATTGGGAATCAGCATATGCTATGGTTTGAATATTTATGTTTCCTCAAAATTCATATGTTGAAACCCTGACTCCCAATATCATGGTATTAGGATATGGGATGTTTCAGAGGTGATTATGTCGCTAGAGGGTAGGGCCTGCCTGAATGGAATGAGCGGCTTCAGAAAAGAGGCACAAGGGGGCTCGTTTGTCCCTTCTGCTATTCGAGAATACAGCAAAAATCTGATGTCCATGAATCAGTAAGCAAGCCCTCACCATGCACTGAATTAGCCTTATCTTGGATGTCCCACACTCCAGAACTGTGAGAAATAAATTTCTCTATTTTTTTTAATAAGCCACCCAGTTTATGATGTTTTGTTATAGCAACCCAAAGGGACTAAGACATCATATGAGGATAAATGACATTTCTCACCAGAAGAGTATAATGATTCTAATTTTATATACATTTTATAACATAATTTCAAACGATATAAAATAAAAAATTGATAGGATTACAAATAGGTATAGATAAGTCCCCCATCATTCCAGGAGATTTTAACACACACCAAGCAAAGTTTTATCTCAAGCATAATTTTTCCTGAGCTTATTAGCTGTAAATCCCCATTTCTAAGCAAATTGTATACAAGGACAGACTCATCAGCTGAAAAATGGCTCTTGATAATGCACATTTTTTATCTGTGCTACTCATCCTTACTCTATTTAAGCACACATGGAATGCCTACTATGTACTGCTAGTACACACCTGCAGAAGAAAGAAAATTAAAAACCAATGAAGATCTCCAATTCAGTAGAAATTATATCCATTACTATAATAAATAGTAAGGGTAAAAGAGCCCTTGGCAGAGTTTCTCTTTTATTAAAGAGCAGCTCCTAAATAATTTCTTTTCTAACAAAGAGCAGCCTCAAAAGTTGAGCTGCAGACATCGATAAGCAAGCTGGAAGCTTGTAGGGGTGAATGCCAGTAGCTGTGCCAACAGAAAAGGGCTCCCTTGGGACTAAGTATGTTCAACATGGAGGCTCCATCTTCCCTTCTCTTTGTCACCACGTGTACAGTAAAGAAACAGACAACATGGCAGCGGCCAGGTAGAGAACCCATCTGCATAATAAAAGACCAGGGCTGGAGTGGCCAGATTTTCACACCCTATGCAAATGGCACAACTAGCCCTAGCCAGTTTTTCCTGCCCTATGCAAATGGAGCATATGGCCCAACCAATCTTTCATGCCCTGTATAGATCAGACACTGCCTCCTCAAACTCATCTATAAAACCCCTTGCATTCCACCATGGAACTGGCAACCCACTTCTCCGGGACCCCTCTGGCCGCAGAGAGCTTTTCTTTCTCCTATTAAACTTCCGCTTTGAACCTCACTCTGTGTGTGTCTGCGTCTTAGTTTTCCACAGCCCTGAGACAACAAATCTCGGGTATTTACCCCAGAAAATGATGCCACTCTATAATCACTTTACCTAATAAATAAATTAGAACCAGAATAATGCAGAGATAGATATATAAAATGCCATGACTGTGAAACTGCCTGTGAAGGAAAATAAAACTAGGCCCTGAAGAATAAAGTAAGTTTGCAAGGAGAGAAAGTCAGAAGCATATTCTGACATTTTTTTTCAATTTATAAATCCATTATGGAGCATACATTTACCATGTCAGCCACAGTTTCTGGTACCGAGGATATGTAATTTAAAAATACAGCCGTTTCCCTTATGGATTTTGTAGTCCATTGGAGAACCTGAGAAGACTCAGGAAGCACACCTTTATAGAGGCTGCAGAAGGGGAAGCTAAATAAGTTTCCTAAAAGAGGTGGCATGAAAGATACTCGTTTTTAGAAATCAAGTAGAGTGTTTATCAGAAGAATGGGAGGGGTGGAGGTGGGGGAGAAGGGAGGGACATTATCCCAAGTATTCAGGACGTACTCTTGCAGAGAGAAACTGTTTCCTTCCTTCCCTTTTTTCTCTTTTATCCTTTCTTTTCTTCTCCCTTCCTTTCTTCCATCCCTTCCCTCCCGCCCTCTCTCTCCCACTTTCTTCCCTTTTCTCTTTTTGCTTTTCTTCCCTCCCTCTCTCCCCTCCCCCTCCATCCCTCCCTCCCTCCTCTCCCCACCTCCCCTCCTTTCTCACCTTCGTCTCCTCCCTCCCTTCCTTCCTCCCTCCTCCTCCCTCTGTCTCTCTTGCTTTCTTTTTTTCCCTCTCCTTTC
>NW_012115488.1:3368481-3375408 GCF_000951035.1 Colobus angolensis palliatus
TTTTTTTTTTTTTTTTTAAGACAGCGTCTCGCTCTGTCGCCAGGTTGGAGTGCAGTGGCGCGATCTCACTGCAAACTCATACTCTCTGGTTCAAGAGATTCTCCTGCTGCAGCCTCTCCAATAGCTGGGAATACAGTCATACACCACCATGCCCAGCAAACTTTGGTATTTTTAGTACAGACAGGGTTTCACCATGTTGTCCAGGATGGTCTCGATCTGACCTCGTGATCCGACTGCCTTGGCCTCCCAAAGTTCTGGGATTACAGGTGTGAGCCACCACACCCAGCCCTCTCTCTGTTTAATATCTCCTGTATTTCACCACTCTTACAAAGTGAATACATATATCCAAAAGGTTTACATATAAAGGAAATGTTACCTAGTGTGCAATTTCTGAAGCTGCTCCTTTAGGGAAATAATATTTTAAACATGGGTGATGTTCTCACAGAAGGTGAAACAAATATTATATTTCATTTCCCAACTCTGTATGCAATATTGTCAATGAGAAAGATGTATTCGGTTTGACAAGCATTATTAAATTCCTGTTTGATTACTATTATAAGCAGGGAAAAGCATGGGGGTGGGGAAGTCTCCAAGAACTATAGGAATTTAATCAACATGAACAATCAGTCTATTTTACAGATTCCTACCTTGCAGTAGTTTTTTTTTTTTTTTTTTCCTGAAACCCTATATGGAATGCAGTCACCTAGTAGGATAGAACCAGCTGCAAACAGACCCTAGCAACTTATAGATGAAACCTGAATGAATTTTCCTCATTATCATGCTAAAGTTTCCACCCTGGGAGAAGCTATGGCTTCATTACCATAACTTGTGACCTACCTACTGGCATGTCTCACTGCCCTTCATTTGTGCTACTGGAACAAGTCCTTCTTGTCTATGCAATGAGGCACCCTCTCCCTTCTCCATCACCCCATAAAACACTACTCTGAAAACAATTTCTGAAAATATAAAGCTTTACATTAAGTCTATCCAGAGGCACCACTGACAAAGACCTAAGTTGCTAATAAATGGTCTATAATTTGTATGAATATTTGATTTTTGCAAAGTTGTTATTATTATTTTGTTTGCTTATTCTGACAATGATCTAAGTTGCTAATAAATGGTCTATAATTTATATGAATATTTGACTTTTGCAAAGTTATTATTTTGTTTGCTTATTGTTTTATGTCAACAGACATCATTTTGTAGCTAATTTAATTCCTTTTACTGCATTTCATTAACACTTAAAAGAAGAAGGAAAGATATTAAGAAATTCTCTGTGTATTTTCATACATGTTTATAGGGTTATCTTTGTACTAAAAATTCCAGAGACATCAAATCTCTTCAAACAAATCCAAGGTTACCAAAACAATAGCATTTACTATTTAAATTAACTCTCCAATTCTCTGCCCTAGAAATATTACCCCCTAGAAAAGAACTTAACATTCACACCTTTGACAAAGAGCTGTATCAATGTGTGCTACACTGTATTTTCCTGATAATTCATAAGAAATAGTTCCAGTCAATCAAACAGGAATTTTAAAAAATTATTTTATAGTTTTCTCCAGAATCTTGACATTTCATGTATCAGACTCCTGATCTTTTTTTAATCTGACCTTTTCTACCTAAATATCATATTTTTGCATTGCATTTTGATAACTCAATAACACTTTTAAATGAACATTTCATGCTTTTGACTCTAAAGTGTACAGATCAACATGGCAAGAGCAAGTTCCATGTTTTAATTTAAATTATTTTCATGGCTTTAAGCAGACTTTAACCTTTACAACAGTCTGGATGCAATTCTGATTAACACCTTCACTATTTAGCCTGGTGATTCAGTGGAGGTGAGCCCTTTCCCTTATAATCGTGGTATGCAAACTTTTTAATATCTGAACTAATTGAGAAAGAATGAAAATTTTTACAGGTAATTTTTTTTATTCAACATGAAAATGTTCTTATTGCTTTACATATATGTATATATACATATATGTATATATAATCGGTTTTATATATACATTATATATACACACACATAAGTTATGATAACTTACATATGTGTTTATATAATATATATGTATATACACATATATGTATATATACATATATGTAAAGCAATATATAATATATATTGTATATATTTTATATGTATGATACATATATACACACATAATATCTATATAAACAATGTAGCGATAGAGAGAGTATCAACCTGAATGCTAGAAAAAAATGAACTTTCATTAGGCAATACAATAATATATAGTAATATGCTTTTCGGTGTGAATGTTTACTGTATAGTGACAGTTTCCAGAGAAGATTTATATACCTTATATTGCCAGAAAACAAAGTACAAAATAGGCATTATTCCATTATTTTGAATAAATACAGTCAGAGCTATAAAGTATGTTGCCCAATCTCACAAGAAAAATTAACTACAATTATTACAGTAGTTATTTTTTAGTCAAAATTTACTGCTGAAATAATTTTATTACATTCCATGTTGTATTAACTTTGCTGTCCCGTAAATATTTGCCATCAGAGAATCAGCCTCTTTTCGTAAATGAGGAAAATATTTTTTAAATGTTTATGCTGTGTGGCTTCAGAAAGCTTAGAGTTTATATCAAGTTCCAATACGTAAGTATTTCTGAACCAAAATGTTACAGTCACTAACGAAAGGACCCTGCTTCGTCTTCTGGCCTCAGTAGGTTGCCTAGCTACACGCTTTCCTGGCCTGACATCAGCCTGCCCCTAATTCTTCACTGCAAACATGGGAACAGATTTTTTCCTCAATTCTACAAAACTCTGTTTAGTCCCAGCTGTAACTCTGAGCCAAACTTCAGTGAAAGCTGGAAGATAGCAGATAGAAATTACAACTCAGAAAAGAAAATGTTAGAGCCAGACAGGGGCCGTAAATTCTCCTGGATACCACAACTGATGACTCTTTACAGGGTGAATCTTCTGTCTCTCTCACCTTATTGTCCATTCTCCTGCTGTCAGCTGGCAAAGACCAGTTTATGTCCCTCAGTGGCCATATTCTGAACCTGACTTCTACCTTCATGTTCTCTAGATTGCTGCAGTGATGGAGGTAAATGTTATTTTCTATTCCCAGGCTCCTGCCCACCTCCAATCAAAATTTTGATAAACTTTAGAAATGCAAATAATCCACAATCAAGACAAACTTTTATATTATTGTGCAGAGTAGTTTAGCTTGAATTACTGCATAACAGCTTGCAATTTGGCTTTCTTTCTGCAAAAGAAAAATGCCCACTAATGCTGTCCATTAATTAAAAAAAAAAAAAAAGTTTTTGCATGAAAAAGGATCGAAAACTACTGCTGAGGGCTTTAAAATATTGTATTTTACCCTTTGTGGCACAGACTGGCAGCAGGTCGCCAAATTCATTCCCTTGGTTTTGAGCACACATTGACCGGCCTCCTTTGCACTTAGATGTGAGCCAATGAAATGTGAGCAAAAGTAATAAACACTACTTTTAGATCATACTAAAAAGTCTTTTAGGCATAGTTATCCATGCTTTCTCTTTCTGGGGTTAAAAGTGTTTCTTAACCTCTCTAAACTGCCATTTCTCATGGATTGGTTATGATAACTTTAACTCATATGATTGTGATAAATGAGATGAAGGAATATATAACATTTCCCTCAGCTATTGGTACAGGGTAAATAAAAAATGGTACTGTTAATCCTTCAATCTAATATCTTTCCTCAGTTGGTTTCCTCTTGACCTCTGATATAGTTTCATATTTGTCTTCTCCAAATCTCATGTTGAAATTTGATCCTGATGTTGGAGGTGGGGACTGGTGCAAGGTGTTTGGGTCATGGGGGTGGATCCCCTCATGAATGACTTGGTACCCACCCCATGGTAATGAGTGAGCTCTGGCTGTATTAGTTCAAGCAGAGCTGGTTGTATAAAAGAGCATGTCACCCCATCCCTCGCTCTTTCTTTCCTCCTCTCTCACCACGTGATGCCTGGTGATACCCTTTCCATTCCACTATGATTGGAAGCTTTCTGGAATCCTTACCAGAAACAAATGCTGGTGCTTTGCTTCTTGCATAGTCTGAAGAATAATAAGCCAAATAAGCTTTTTTTTTGTTATAAATTGCCCAGCCTCAGATACCTTTATAACAATGCAAAATTTACTAAGAAAACTTTTCAGAAACATTCAAAAATAGTGACTCCTTTTGAACTGTTCTTTTCTTTTCCTTTTTTCTTTTTTTCCTCACTATGTTGCTCAGGTTGGAGTGCAGTGGCGGGGTCTCGGTTCACTGCAGCCTCCATCTCCTGGTTTCTAATGAGCCTCCACCTCAACCTCCCAAGTAGCTGGAACTACAGGTGCATGTCACCACAGCCAGCTAAGGTTTTTGTATTTTCAGTAGAGACATGGTTTCACCTTGTTGCCCAGGTTGGTCTCAAACTCCTGGACTCAAGAGATCCACCTGCCTCGGTCTCCCAAAGTACTGGAACTACAAGCTTGAGCCACCACACCTGTCCTCTGTTTTTTTGTTTGTTTGTTTGTTTTTGACAGCCTGTTTGCTCTCTTCCTGCCTTCTTGACCACACTTTTTTTTTTTTTTAATGTATTTCTTTTATTCCACCCTTTAAGACTTAAATGTAGAAATTCCCTAAAGATTTCTTCCTGGATCTCCACTTATTATGCATTGACTTGAAAAATGTAATCTCCTCTACTAGCCTCTTTCACCTCCCTTTACATAGTCTTCAAATCTTCATGTTTATCTCTGACTTTTTTCTTGAGCTCCAGTTCTTCATTTTTAACAAGTATCCAATAGTTTAGACATGCATATTATTCTCACCACTTTTCAGCTTTCTTGAATTTTTCACCTTTTACATTTAATTGTGTCTTCTGAGGTGAAAAACTTTGTAATTTCTAAGCTTTGACATTCAGCCTCCACTCTACATTGTTACTTTTATCATTTTAGTTCAGGTCCTCCCTACTTTAAAAGTAAAATGTAGCTGGGCACAGTGACTCAATCCTGTAATCCCAGCACTTTGGGAGGCTGAGGCAGGTTGATCACCTGAGGTCAGGGGTTTGAGATTAGCCTGGCCAACATAGTGAAACCCTGTCTCTACTAAAAATACAAAAATTAGCTGGGCATGGTTGCAGGTTCCTGTAATCCCAGGTACCTGGGAGGCTGAGGCTGAGGAATCTCTTGTACCCAGGAGGTGGAGGTTGCAGTGAGCCAAGATCACTCCATTGCACTCCAGCCTGGGTGACAAGAGAGAAACTCCATCTCAAAAAAATGGAATGGAAAGGAAAGGAAAGGAGAGGAAAGGAGTCTCATTTCCTTTGGCCCTGTTTCAATTTAGACCAATACATCTGAAGCTTATATGTTAGAAAACGTAATTGAATCTCTATTGTGTGATGTAGGGGGGTTTAATGTCCATAAAAGTAGGCACATAAAGTACATTGCCAGAGCAAATTAGGTGGAAACTGGCAAGCTAAAGTACAGTGTATTCCTTATTCAAAGGGCCAGCTCAAGTCAGCTTCACTGAGTGCTGTCATTGATGAATGCTGGCTAAGTGTTATGATACCTTCTAATTATCTTTCACCTGAAGAGAAGACAGAAGTTCATATTTTATGTTATAATTCACAATTTTAAAATATTGCCATCTTGTAAAAATATTTTAAAGCATAATTTTCGGCAAACAAAACGTATTTTGGGACTGAAAGGAATGCACTGGTGGCTAGTTTGAGATCTCATCAAACATTTAAAAGGAAACAAACCCTGAAATGTGTAATAATTTCTTATGAAGAAAGTGCCCTGAAACCTGTTGTACATGCTCAATTCTCAGCAGCCCTAGCTGTAAGATGATCACTTACTTCATATGCATTCAGCATACGCCTCACCTTGTCTGGAAAGCACTAGTTAATATGCCTTTTTACTGTGACACTCAACATCTTTCATAGTCTTATTTAACTATCCTTTTCAATACTATTTCCTGAAAGCACACTTCATGAGCCCTCACTCCAGTCCGGCTAAAGTTACTGATCCTCCAGAAACACATCTCAAGGTTTCCTAAATTTTTTCGTTTACTCATTCTGGTTCCTCAGTGTGGAATTACTTCCATTCCTCATTGATATATTTTCCATCAATTCTAAGAGAAATTGCTTTACATTTTTTAAAAGCCCAGAATTTATTTCATATAATAATATTGTGCTTTGTTTATTGTGTACATATGTGATTGGATCATTATACAAATTGCTCCTTTTCTTCCTTTTAACTCTATGGGGATAGTTGTATCTTCTTGACTATTAACTAATGTTTTTATCTTAGGATTATAAATATGCTTAGAACTAGAACTATTTAATTTATATTTTCTCTAAGCAGCAGTTAGAATCCTGATATAGACTATTATTTCTCAACAGAAGTGAAGCAAATTAATCCAGCAAGTGACATTTTCTATGGCGTGTTTTATGCCTAGCTTGTCACTAGTAATTGAAACGGAAAGTAGAGTGGTTTTAAACCTTCCTGATAGGATATCACTTTACTGTGGTTTGTCAATTTCTGCTTCTCTTCCTCTTTCTGAACAATTTGTAGTTCAGATAAGGAACTAAAGTTTAGTTGGAAAAATAGTGTGGATTAGTTCAGGTAGCAGGGGTGGCAGAATAGAGATAAAACCTGTGATAATGAAACTTGCCATTTTTAGGAACACTTTTGATCTTCTCCTCCTAACTTGAACTATTGTATGTACATTTCGTGAACACAAAGACAGACAGGTTTTTAAATCTCATCTGATGTGGCCTCAGTTTCTACAAAGAGTGCTATAAAACTGTCCAGTCTCTGTTAGCAAACCTTTTCTAAACTATAATTTGTCTATGTATACATGGTCACTAAACTAATAAATAAAAATGCTTACTAGAATATTAAATAGAAATGTATCACCAAAACCTCTGATCC
>NW_012115488.1:3383010-3383537 GCF_000951035.1 Colobus angolensis palliatus
GTGTGTCTCAGTTCCCCTGGTTAGCAAAAGGGATTCCCTTCCCCCTTGTGCTTCCCAGGTGGGGCGATGCCTCGCCCTGCTTCAGCTCTCACTGGTCGGGCTACAGCAGCTGACCAGCACCGATTGTCCGGCACTCCCTAGTGAGATGACCCCAGTACCTCATTTGAAAATGCAGAAATCACTGGTCTTCTGTGTCGCTCGCGCTGGGAGTTGGAGACTGGAGCTGTTCCTATTCGGCCATCTTGCTCCACCCCTCAGAAACTGTTCAGGTGATCCGCCGGCCTCACTCGCCTCGGCCTCCCAAATTGCTGGGATTACAGGGACCCGGCTGAGAAAGACACACTTCTAACACGGCAGCAACAAAAGAAAAATCGGAATGAATAGTTTTCATGAAGGCGTGTGAAAGTTTAGGTCCTGAGAAGCAAGTTCCAGTATGGGGAAAAAAACATTCAAAAACTTTACTGTGGAAAATACTTGTGAGGGCAAATTAAAAGGTCAGAGTAGGGTGGTGCTGGGAAAGCTGTTAG
>NW_012115488.1:3383587-3414943 GCF_000951035.1 Colobus angolensis palliatus
CATGAAGGCGTGTGAAAGTTTAGGTCCTGAGAAGCAAGTTCCAGTATGGGGAAAAAAACATTCAAAAACTTTACTGTGGAAAATACTTGTGAGGGCAAATTAAAAGGTCAGAGTAGGGTGGTGCTGGGAAAGCTGTTAGACCACAAAGCAGATCTGACATGTGAAAAAGAAGGGGAAGGAAAGAAGTTGAACTGGAAGAGCTTTAGCTTGCAGTGTAGTTCTAGGGTATTTGACAAAGCTTTGGGGGTTCTTCAAGCCACAGGTCGCTGTTAGAGGAGTCCTGTATCTTCAAGGAATGAACTTGCCTCAGTTTCCCTGTTGTGCTCAGTCATCGGCAAAGGGAGAGTTGCCACACCCCAGATGTGTGAACGGATCTTGGAATCCAGCAGCTGGGCCTTTGATCAATAATACTGTAATGTCAGATAATGGAGAAAGCATTTTTATGGCATCTACAGAACCCAAATGAAAAACATTTCATTAAAAGGTAAAATGGGAAGTTATGCATACTTTTGTCTCGAGTTAGAGAAATGGGGAGTTATACATACATTTGCTCTCGAGTTAAGGAATTACATGGAAGCTTTCTCACACCATTTGGATATTGGAATGCATATATGTATGTTTTATGCTGTTGTTTTAGAATATTCTATTAGTTTTTCCTTAGAAAGTACATTACAGTACTTAAAATGAACTGACTCTTCATGCCTATCTTTGAGGGCAGATAAGAACAAGGTTGGACAAGCATTATCATGAACCACAGCAACTACTAGGGAAAGAGCTTCAAAGGATAGATTGGAAAGTGTCTCTTTAAAAGAAGTAATGATACCAAATTGAGCCTTAAATTCTGCTACAAAGAAAAAAAAAGAGGAACAAGAACATAGCCTGGTCTAAAAAATAGCAAAATGGCTCCAATAAATGGGTGGTTGGTTCTGCGATAATTCCTGAAAGAAGTCAAGTCTTTCAAGAACTGCCTGTCATTTATTAGATGCCATGTCACATCCTTGTAAACTATCACCTGAGAAGACCAGTTGATCTCTCAGAAATCTTAGAGTTTTACTAGGCAGAGTTTGGAGTCTTGTCTCTTAAAAACTGAAAGTTGTGAATTTTTGGCTCTAATTTGTAAACTCAAATAAAAATTTAATGTGCTAATGGCAAAATAATACACTTAAGAGAGACGCAATTAGTGATATGTGGCCAGTGAGGACATGGTGGCAATTACATACAAGAGACATAATATGTTTGTATTTTTTGCCAGATGTGTCATAAGTTGTGTCAGTGGCAAAGACAAGCTGGTGTTTCCACTAGAAATTAGAAATGCCTCACACCCCTGAGTTCTTTATATCGTCAAAGAAGAAACCCATATTTAATTCTGATTATGGTGTAAGTAACAGTATAGTTATTTTTCTTATCCATATTTGCTATGTATCATTGACTAGAATCTATTTTATTATGTATTTGATATATTGATATTGGTATGTTCATATCTACTTCCAAACATTGTCCCAGGTACCAGGTTGTATGTAGTGCCCTAAGCCACTGGTGACAATTTTTTTTTTTTTTTTTTCTGAGACAGGGTCTTACTTTCTCATGCAGGCTGGAGTCCAGTGGCATGATCTTGACTCACGGCAGCCTCAACCTCATGGACTCAAGGGATTCTCCCACCTCTGCCTCCCTAGTAACCAGGACTACAGGCACAACTACCTCACCCAGCTAATTTGTGTATTTTTTTGTCGAGAGGGGGTTGTGCCATGGTTGCCCAGGCTGTTCTCGAACTCCTGAGCTCAAGCAATACACTCACATTGGCCTCCCAAAATGCTGAAACTCCTGGCATGTGCCGCTATGTCCTGCCCACTAGTGACATTTTAAATGCTGATTCAGCCATTGATGTGAACTATCACTGTAGACCATGAGTCTATATGAGAAAGTAAACATCAGCAAAATAAAATTATCCTAAGGAGGCCCGACCCGATGGCTCATGCCTATAATCCCAGCACTTTGGGAGGCTGAGGCAGGCAGATTACTTGAGGTCAGGAGTTCGAGATTAGCCTGGTCCACACAGTGAAACCCTGCCTCTACTAAAAATACAAAAATTAGCCAGGCATGGTGATAGCTGCCTGCAATCCCAGCTACTTGGGAGGCTGAGGCAGGAGAATCTCTTGAACCCAGGAGATGGAGGTTGCAGCAATGAGCCAAGATTGTGCCACTGCACTCCAGGCTGGGCAATAGAGCGAGACTCAGTCTAAAAAATATATATATATATCTCCTAAGGAAACATGAAAATCTTTTCTCTTAGGAAGGATTTTTATTTTTTTTTATTTTTTATTTTTTTTAAGTAGAAGCTGTTATAATGGTGGGTAGACAATCAACTGGGCTTGCAATGTGGGCTTGACTGTAGGTGCAATATCCGTCACACTGACCTCTGCATTTACTATATTTCACCAATGAACACAAAAGTGTTCCAGCACCAGGAGCTGGTTGAAGACACCTACTATTTTAATAATACATGTATATTAATCAGGGATGTAGTAAATTGGGAATGACTCTTGAAGGTGAAATTTTATAACTTAAATTTGGGACAGGATTAAAAGAGAAAGGTAGTGATATAATTACAAGCTACATAGATCTCCTTTCCATCTTTTGCCAACAATTACTGGCAATCTTTAAAAGGAATTAGTTAGATTTTCCAGTGGAAACAGTTTTAGTTCAATAAATGCCATTTTCCATCTAATTATAGTTACTACTACTACTAATAATAATAGCTGAGATTTACCAAGATTTAGGTAGGTACTAGCATGTCCTAATAACTTTACATAAATTTATAGATTTGATACTTAACATACTTTATAATTTCGTCCATTTTGGGTGGGGGTTGGGAGTAAGGAGATTGAAATACAAAGAGATTCAATGCCTTGACTAGGGTTCTGTTAGCAATGGGATCAGGAGTTCAAACCAAATAATCTGCCTCCAGAACCCATGTGCTCAATCACTTATTTCCCTCTCTCACATATTGCTACTGAGAGAATAACTCCTACTGAGAAAGGGTCTTATGACGCTTTTAAGACTAACCTTTAAGAAAATTTCAGAAGAAATTCTTGAATTTAGTAAAATATTGTACAAGATAGACTTAAAGCTACCTTTAAAGTTTTGAGTTATAAGACTTTGGAAATACTTGCCTTTACGCACTACAGAGAAAGAGCCCATTCCAGTTCCTCCTCTCTGCTTTGCAAACTCCTGTTTCTTGCTCACTTTTCACCTAATTAGTGCAAATCCTCTCCCTGGCAGATGCAGTTTCTCACTCTACACTATCACATGTACATTAGCCTGATGCTTACTTCTTACCTTGCTATAATCCCAGTGAATTAGAATTTCGATCTGATGTGCTATGAAAGGAACAGACAGATAGAAAAGGGAGAAATGAGGAAGAAAAGAAAAATTAAAAAAGCACATCTTTGTTTTTGGATACTACATCTGCCTGTTGCCAACTTAGAATTATGAAATATAATGAATACGTAAAGGTCTTGACTTGTATTTCTCAATTTATTTTTAAACTTCTTTATTCATTTCTCTCATTGCAGTCCTTGGTAACCTTGAGTAGCAAAAATGAGGAGAATGCAAACAGAAGGCTAAGAGAAAAGAAACCCCTTCTAACCACTGTTCCTTAATTTCCCAGGATCCACATTCCCATCCTTACCATTCCTTTAATCGTTTTCCTTTTACATACTTTATATGTTAAATGGAGTCTTATGAACTCACTTGGGAATCTAATCACTATTTTTAAGTAAATATATTCTTAGCTCAAAACTTCATTTTCAAACATAACCAGTTTGCAAGTTGAGAACAGATTACAACTAAACAGATTATACACACACACACACATGCACGTGCATTCTGGATTTATTGTATTTATGCGGTGTAATCATCATCTTGCATCTAAGGTACTCTGATCCTGATATCTTGGAGGAAAAATGAAATATGAATTGGGAGATAAGAGATTGTTGGTTTTGTATTTCTATTACCTAAAACGACTCATGTAGAACTGGTAAGAAATCATGACTTAGAAGTTGCTTATGTTCACATTTGTTCTTTTCTTTAGTTTCATAAAAAAACAGTATAGGGAGAGAGATGGTGTGAGACAGCCAAATAGAAGCCTACAATCATTACCCCCTATGCAGAAACACCAAACTGAATAACTATCCACACAAAAAAGCACCTTCATAAGAACTAAAAATAAGGTGAGTGATCACAGTACCTGTTTATAACATCATATTAAGGAAGGAGGAACAAAAGAGTGTAGGAAAGACAGTCTTGAATTGCTGACACCACCGTTCTCCCATTCCCCAGTAGCAAGAATGGCTGAGTGGCCTGGAGAGAGTATCTGTGCATTTCGGAAAGGGACGGACAGCACACTGATTGTGGAACCTGGCATTGTAACTCAGTGCTGCCCTGTCACAGTCAAAAGCGACAAAGGGCAGAACTTGGCCAGTGCCTATGGAAGGAGCATTAAGACCAGCCCTAGCCAGAGGTAAATAGTCTGTCTTAAGATTGGAATCTGAGCCCTGGCAAGCCCTTCCACTGTGAGGGAAAGTGCTCTGGGGTCCTAATTAACTTGAAAGACAGCCTAGGTCATAGGACTGCATTCCTAGGCAAGACCTTGTACTGTGTTGGGCTCAGAACCAGTGGATTTGGGGTGAACATGACCTAGTGAGACACCAGCTGGGCCTTCCAAGGGAGTGCTTGCATTAGCCCTCCTTCAACCCCAGGCACTGCAGTTCACACTTCAGGAAGGGACTTCTTAAATCCTTCCTCCTAATTAGGAGGAATTTTGGAAACTATACAAACACATGGAAATTAAATACTATGCTTCTGAATTACCAGTGGGTCAATGAAGAGATTAAGAAGGAAATTTAAAAATTTCCTGAAACAAATAAAGATGGAAACACAACATACCAAAACCTATAGGAGCAGTATTAAGAGGAAAGATTATAGCAATAAGTGCCTAAAAGCAAAAAAGTAAAAAAACTTTCAAGAAACAACCTAACGATAAATCTTTAAAAATTAGATGAGTGAAAGCAAACCAAACCCAAAATTAGCAGAAGAAAAGAAATAGTAAAATCAGAGGGTAAATAAATGAAATTGAAACAAGAAACAGTACAAAAGATCAACACAATGAAAAGTTGTTTTTTTAAAAAAAAAAATAAACAAAATTGACATTTAGGCTAACTGACAAAAGCAGAGAAAAGACCCACCTAGAAGAGAAAAATGAGACATTACAACCAAAAACAGAGAAATTCAAAGGATCATTAGAGGCTATTACAAACAACTATATGCTACTAAACTGGAAAACCTAGAAGTAACAGATACATACAACCTACCAAGATTAAACCATGAAGAAATCCAAAACCTGAACAGAACAATAACAGGTAATGAGATCAAGGCTGAAATAAAATGTCTTCCAGCAAAGAAAAGCATAGGAATTGATGACTTAACTGCTAAATATTACGAAATATTTAAAGAATACCAATTCTACTCAAACTATTCCAAAAAATAGGGGAAGAGGGAATGCTTCCAAACTCATTCTATGAGGCCCTGATACCAAAACCAGGGAAAGATATGAAAGAAAGAAGACTACAGGTCAAGATTACCGACGAATATTGATGCAAAAATCCTTAAAATACAAGCAATCCAAATTTAAAAATGCGTTTGAAAGATCATTCATCATGACCAAGTGGGATTTATCTCAAAGATGGTTCAACATATGCAAATCAATGTGACACCTCATATCAACAGAATGAAGAACAAAAAAACTATGATCATTTCAGTTGATGCTAAAAAAGCACTTGGTAAAATTCAACATCTCTTAATGATAAAAAAACCCCCAAACAACTGGGGATAGAAAGAACATAGCTCAATACAATAAAAGCTGTACATGACAGACCCACAGGTGGCATCATACTGAATAGGGAAAAACTGAAAGCTGTTTCTCTAAGACCTGGTAGATGAAAATGATACCCACTTTCACCCGTTATTCAACATAGCACTGGAAGTCCTGGCTAGAGCAATTAGATAAAATAAAAAAATAAAGGGCATCCAAATCAGAAAGGAAGCCATTTATCCTGTGTGCAAATGATATGATCTTATATTTGAAAAAAAAAAAGTTCATCAAAATAACTATTAGAAATGATAAACAAATTCAGTAAAGTTGCGGGATACAAAATCAACATACCCAAATCAGCAGCATTTCTATATGCCAACAATGAACAATTTGAAAAAGGAATCAAGAAAGTAATTCCATTTATGATAGCTACAAACAAAATAAAATAGCAGAATATATAAGGAACTCAAACAAGTCAATAGAAAAATATCTTATAATCTGATTATAAATGGGCAAAAAGCCATAAAAAACAACAAGATCATGCCTTTTGCAGGAACATAGGTGGAGTTGGAGGCCATTGTCTTTAGCAACACAGGAACAGAAAACCAAATACCCACATGTTCTCACTTGTAAGTGGGAGCTAAATGACAAGAACACATGAATACATAGAGGGGAGCACCACACTGGCGTCTATGGGAGGGTGGAAGGTTAAGGGTGGGCAGAGGGAGAGTCAGGAAAAATAACTACTGGGTACTAAGCTTAATATCTGTATGATGAAATAATCTGTTTAACAGACACCCTTGGCGCAAGTTTACCTATATGACAAACCTGCACATGTACCCCTGAACTTAAAAGTTAAATATAAAAAAAAATTAAAAATGGGCAAAAGATATGAATAGACATTTCTCAAAAGAAGATATACAAATGGCAAACGGGTATATAAAAAGGTGTTCAATATCATTGACCATCAGGGAAATGTACATAAAAACTACAATGAAATGGCCAAGCGCGGTGGCTCATGCCTGTAATACCAACACTCTGGGAGGCCGAAGCGGGTGGATCACGAGGTCAGGAGACTGAGACCATCCTGGCTAACACGGTGAAACCCTGTCTCTACTAAAATTACAAAAAATTAATCAGGCGTGTTCGCGGACATCTGTGGTACCAGCTACTCGGGAGGCTGAGGTGGGAGAACCCGGGAGGCGGAGCTTGCAGTGAGCCGAGATCGCGCCACTGCACTCCAGCCTGGGTGACAGAGACAGACTCCGTCTAAAACAAAACAAAAAACAAAAACAAAACAAAACAAAACAAAATCAAAAAACTACAATGAAATATCATTTCACTCCAGTCAAAATAGCTTTTATCCAAAAGATAGGCAACAATGGATGCTGGCATGGATTAGCATAAAAGGGAACGCTTGTATACTATTGAGGGAAATAAGTTGGTACAGCCACTGTGGAGAACAGTTAGGAGGTTCCTCAAAACCTAAAAGTGGAACTGGCATATGATCCAACAATCTTTCTGCTAGGTATACCCAAAAGAAAGAAATCAGTGTATCAAAGAAATATCTGGACTCCCATGTTTATTGCAGGACTGTTCACAATAGGCAAGATCTGGAAGCAAGTTGTGTCCACCAACAGATGAATGAAGAAAGAAAATGTGGTACATATACCCAGTGGAATACTGTTCAACTATAAAATGGAATGAGATCTTGTCATTTGCAACACCATAGATGGAAACGGAGGACATTACATTAAGTGAAATAAGCCAGGCACAGAAAGATAATCTTCTCATGGTCTCATTTATTTGTGGGAGCTAAAATTAAAACAATTGAAATAATGGAGATAGAGAATAGAATGACATTTACAAGAGGCTGGGAAGTATAGTAGTGGGGAGGAAAGTGCGGATGGTTAACCAGTACAAAAATATAGTTAGATGGAATGAATAAGATCTAGTACTTGATAGCACAACGGATAACTACAGCCAACAATAACTTATTGTACATTTAAAAATAACTAAAATAGTATAATCAGAGTGTTTGTAACACAAAGAAAGGATAAATGCATTTACCTCAATGTGATTATTACACATTGTATGCCTGTATACACATATCTCATATACTCGGTAAATATATACACATCCTATATATCCACAAAAAATTAAAAGTACAGAAAAATTATGAGGAAAACATTTACAAAATACATAATAGAGGAATTGCTTGGTGAGATTTAACAAATAGAAATTCTTGTTGGACAGGAGAAAACACATCCATCAGAAAGTCCTTTTCTCCCAGTTGGAAGACTCCTTTCTGTTGAAACCATAGTATCATGAATATTGATCTCATTTTGAGGCAGAATGTAATCTTTTGATTTGGGAATTTCCACACACTAATGCGTTTGGCAAAGAATGGGAACAGGATACAACCGAAGTTTTGTTTTCAAGTGTATTGCTAGTGAATGGTGGATTATTTCACTAAGTGAACTTTTTATCTGTAAGCCTTGATTCTCAGAGAAATAATCCAGCTGAAAGGAATCAAAGTAGAAATGTTTGCAAAGAATTATGTAATATTTGAACTGAGAAGAAATATCTTGTAGCTATTAGCTCCTATTAAACAGGCAAGAAAATCAACACTCAAAGACAGCAATTTATTTATGTTTTCATTGCTAATTATCACAAATCTGGACATCTAAAAGATAAGATTAATGTGGTTACTTTCATGAAAATTAAAAACTCTGTAACAACAGAAAGATGAAATCGCAATAAAAGTTAAAAGATAAATGACCAATAGGACAAATATTGACAACATATAAGGAAAAGAAGGTCTTCTTTACTGTAGAAAGAATAGTGCAAACGAAAAATAGAAAGGTGAAAAATCATATAGAAATGAACGATTGAACAGGAACAGATACCTAAAAGTAGAACGAATTAAATAACCAATTAACCTATGGAAAACTTATTTATTATTACAATATGTAAATTAAAATAAAATAAATATCTGTCAATATATATCAAATAGAAAAGATTTAAAAGTTGGGTAGCAACCATAGTTAAGGATTGTGAGGAAAGGTAATCAGTGGTGTATGGGAGATAGCTTCACCAGCTCAAAGGAATAAATGTGTTGATTTTCATCCAACTATTAATTTAGTAACATCGTATTGGTAGCTTGAAATTGGTGATGGCTAGTATATTTATACTATGGAAATTGTCAGTTACTACCAATAAGGACTTTTAAAATTTCAAACCAGAGGACCAATTGTTAAGCATTTGTTAGCACAATACTATCTATACTCACACTTTAAAATGATAATTTAATTGAAGCAAGCTCCTTTAAGAGGACTACTTTAGAATTTATAACTAAATTTTAATGTATACATATTAACTTAGCCATTTTATTCTTATAAGTGTATCCTTCAAATATGTCTACAGTGTATATTTGTGGACATTTGTGCAAATCTCTACAAAGATGAGCACAGTGCTTTGTAAAAGCCACACACAAAAAAATGGAAACAAACTAAATGTTCAAGTAATAAAAACATACAAAAATTATGAACAGCTAAATGGAGTTTTGCAGTTGCTTTAGTAATAAAGTGCTAGGTATAACAATATGCTAACATATGTCAAGTATTCTTAGAAATGAAAAAATTAAGTTACGTAACAGTAGGCATGATTTTTTTGTGTTAATAAAACTGGGAAGCAAAAAAAAAAAAATTTCAAATATCAAAAAGATATTTGAAAGGCACAAAAAAGTGTTAATATTATTTGCCTCTGGATAGTGAGACTACATTTCAGGAAAAGTATACACAGACAGATACACGAATGTACACATATGTGTACCCATGTAATATATAGAATTACATATGTATATATTTATGTTTGTATGTCTGTGTGTGAGTATACATACTAATATATAAGTATATATAATATAGTTATAACATATGTAATATGTAACTGTATAAACAAATATATATACAATATATAAATATATATATATAATTTAAATTATTTGCTTCCTGATTTAAATTTTTAATTTCAACATTTTTTAAGGGAAAAGAGTTTTATATAAGAATTAAATAGGGATTATGGCCTCAACTTTGAGTAAAGTATTATGGTAGTGCCTGGTTTCCCAGTGGGGGCTAGAGTCGGAGGCCATGCTGCCAGAATCCCTTAATCTGAAAGTAGAGACATTATTACTTGCAATCAATCTGGAAAAAGAAATGGTAAGCACTCAGAAATCTCAGAAGACTTGCTTCAGAGTGGGATATGGAGAGATTTATTATCTCCCTTAATAGAGACTGTATGATGGGATAGCAAGTGTGGTTTATTGGGCTTTTCTTGAGTATAGAGAGTAATTAAACTTCCACATCTATGTTTTTCTAGCAACAGTATAACTAATTACAATATTTTGGAAAACTGTTTGGAAATTTTAAGTGCAAGAAAAGTTTTAGTACTGGTTGGCCCAGGATTTCTCTTTCAAGTGTACTAAATAAGCTGAAACAAAGAGTAAGCTATGTCACAAAGCTGTTCAATCGTAACAATATTTATTTTAATGAAAAAATTAAGTTTAATTGTTCAGCATTTCTTAATTGTAAACAAAATGTAGTATATACAATCAATGGAACAAAATGCAGTAATTAAAAATTATCACCATAAAGATCATAGTAACATGCTACTTGACATTTCTTATATATTTCAGGGCAAGTTCTGACTCAACTTGATGGAAATGAACAAATCTGATCCTTACCAAGTATTGCTTACTTCAAACAATGGCACCATCATTCACAAGTTTGCAAAACCTTGGTGTTCCTTTTTCATCTTGCCCCACCCCCAGCCTCTCGAACATCCAATCCATTGCCATATTGATTAGTGTTATCTACTAAGTATTTCTCAGACTTATACACCTTTCTCCCAGTTTTCTGACTTAGCCCACCTATGATATCATCTCATTTGGACGATTGTAACAGCTTTCAAGCTGGCCTCTTATATGTCACTGCCTACAGATCTATTCTCCACATGTAACTGCAAGATCTTTTTAAAACAAAAGTCTAATAAAATCCCCTTATTGTTCTTGGATTTAAATCAAAGAAACAAATAACTGTACCTGCTCATATTATCTGCCACTAGGGATTATGCTGAGGTGATTTGTTTTGTCACTTTAACCTAGACAATTCCTATTCGTCTTTCAGCTCTCCCTTCAGCATGATTTTGTAGGGGAAGCTCCACATTACTTTTCTTTCTAGGACAGACCACACCACCTTTGACTCTTTTTGAGGGTCCTTGCCACAGCTGCAATATTGTAGCTGTTTGTAAGAATTTCGTATCTCTGTTTGCCTTTTATACTAAATTTTCTGTTCTATGACAGCAGAGATCGTATGGATTCTGCTCATTATTTTATCCCCCAATCACTACCAGAATATCAGAATGTAATGGATAGTCAATAAGTACTTTTTTCCTATATAGAATGATAAATTAAAAAGTGAATGATGCAAATATTACATAAAGTAAAAATGAAATATAATTAACTGAAAAAATATGATACCAATTTAAACCTGGTAGGTTTATATTTTAAAAATATATAAACAAAAGATTGTGTGGTTTTGTATAAATCACTAGAGAGGATGATTTTAATAGTTCTAGCTCATATTTATTGTGTCTTAGTTTATTCCAGGTGATGCACAAAAATACATTTTATGCACTATCTTATGTATTCCTTACTGCAAACCTATACATTAACTATTATACTATCGTGCTATTGAAGGTACTAAGCTGTAAAATTGTCAAATGACTGAGCTTAAATTACACAGCTCATAGTGAATCTGTACTCAAACCCAGGTTATTCTTACTTCAGGGATCCTGTTTTTAGTTAGTGCTACACTAAATTTCATAATTAAGGTGCTGATATTATGGGCATCTTTAATCCCCATGGTTTCTCAGGAATTTCAGATGTAGTCTTCATGACAATGGCAATCAATTGTCATTGAGGTTCCTCTCATCCTCAATCAATGTCTATCGTTGCCTCGTCTCTCCAAATAAGGCCACATAATTAAATAAATGAAAGATTTGTCCCTTGAAGCTTTTGTTATCATGATCATATTACAAAATAAAGTTATTTTGTTTGGTATAGGTTCAATTTGTATAAAAACCAAAAGTAGGAATTTACTATTTTTATTTTAGGAAACTTCTTAAGTTATAGCAGTGAGGCTTAGGTGTAGAGATTTTCTTTGGGTTTGCTTCAAAGTTATGGACATCTTTCAAATCATTTAAAGGGTATTTTGACACCTAATTGGCCAGTTAAATATTTGCAAATTAAAAAAATGAAAGTTTTTTGTATTTTTGACTTACTTTTTTTTTTTTTTTTAAGAAATATATCTCAATTGTCACATTTCATAATACTCTTAGCTGGAGCATTGTTTATATATCCTTTAGCATTCAGAAAAGTACATTTTGAGTCCATAGGCGGGGGGCAAGCATGTATATGTATGTGTGTGTTAGGGTGTAGCTGGAAGTAGAATAGAGAGAATCTGTTCACTTGCATGGTCAAATTGCTTACTGAGACTTTTATTTCACCAGCTATATCAAATTTGTGATGTACTCAAAGTTTTTTTTTGGCTCTGAGATTGTAAAACTACAAAAATGCATACAATGTATACATTGTTGATGTTAGTCAATATGATTTAATGAATTAGAGAGTTCCTCAATGACATTGTACCTACCACACTCAATGAGGAGAAACATGACTGTCAGATCTGTGTTGAAAAGAATTGGTCACACTCAGTGAATTCACTTAAGTGTACACATTTTACTTATATTTATCTGGATACTACTTAAGTAGCTACATTTTGATTAAGCAAAATTGGTCTCTCTATTGGACCATTGTATGGCATGAATTTCAAAAGGCCAGAAACACTTACTTTTTGTACTGTAAATAAACAATATACCTTATAACTGAGAAACTCTTCTTTTTTGTTAACTAGTCTGATATAATACTGAAATAATTAAATGTTTTTAAGCAATAAATTTTGCAACCTATTTTTACTACTATATAGAAATCTCAATCTGTTATGCATTATCAAAAAGATTCAGTTTAGATATTGTAGAAAAGAAAAAGTAGAAGCAAGTTTGTAATCATGCATATGTGCATATGTGTGTGTGAATATGTTGTATGTGTTTATTTAAAATATCTACAGGTGTTTACATTTTTTAACTATGTCATATGCATTATGGAAGCATAAGCTTAAGTTGTTCTAAAACTTAAAAAAGTAAATGCATTTTAGGATTGTCAAAGCATAATAAATAAGAATATGATAACTATTAAAATGTCTTCATAAAGAAGAAATCCTATTTGAGAGAGTTTGTCTGATCTATACTCTCTCTCTAGGATTTTATTCTCCTGTTAATGCTTACTTCTTGTTACGGATGGATTTTATCTTGCAATTTTATAACTTTTTTACTTTTAATTAATGATATTTTAGTGTTGCTTCTGGAGGCTTTTTTGGCAAGAAGAGAATTTAATGATAAAAAATGAGAAAACGTTACTAGGATGAAGTGTGTCATTAAAAGAAGCCATTCCTTTCAGCTTCAGTGTGCAGAGCTAGAGCTATGTGAATCACACTGTGTTTAGTGAGATTTGCTGATAAAGGACCTACCTTTATTTTAAGCAGTATTAATATTTTACTCAGCTTTTGGATCATTTTTCAGCAAATAATAATGACCCTTAAAGATCAATGCTGTGTTTTGTGTGGTAAGCACATTGAAATTCTGCTAGCGTGTTTCAGAGTAAAAATTGAACCAGGCAAAGTAACACAAGTGAAGAAGGAAAAAAAAAAAGAAGAAGAAGAAAGAACCAGAATACCATCTAAACTCAATTTCGCTGAAAGAAAGGGCAGGAGAGTTTTTAAGAGTTGTAATGTGGGTTGGTTGTAATGTAGGTTGTCTGTGTTTGCTAATTGGCCTTACCCAAAGGAAAAGTAAATTTTCTCTTATCTTCATGAAAGGAGGTAATTTTACAACATGGAGTAAAACAACCATGGAAGTTAGATTCCTCTCCTCTTCCACAGACTGGTAGAGAGGGACCAACCTTCCTTGATAATTACATTTCAAAGGGATGGCCCCCAGGCCCTGGAGAGAGACAGTCTTGGGTTGTGAAACTGGCTAGAGGGTTTAAAAATTATTTACATCTCAGTGGTGGAAAAGAAAAATTTACAACTACTATTTTTTGAAAGTAAATGCTCTCAGAAGAGGGAAGTCAGCGCAAAGAAACTAGAAAAAAGCCCGTTAAAAGTTTAGTCAGTTTGAAAGAAACATTGGTCACAAAATAATTTTTTTTCTACAGTGTTTTATAATGAACATATATCTCATTATCTTTCTAAGATGCATGTTGATAAATGAAGCAGTGGCTCATAGAGTTTGGCATTAGGTCATAAACATATGCCTAACTCAACCCCAAATTCAAAATGCTACTCCCTTTCATGACAGTTTCTGTATCTATTTTTTGATAAATAACTGAGTCAGATGCAACTGTCTCTCCTCGGAAGAAAATGCTTTTTATTCTTAGTTTTCCTGTTTCATCATTGTGTTCACCTTTCTGGAAAAAACAGGCGTAGAACTGAATGCCATACTTATTTTTAACTCTATAACACATAGCTATCTGGTACTAGCTTATCTAATGGCACACCATTCACACTTCAGCATTCTGAGCCAGGAAGAGATGATAATGTGACTGATTTTTCTTTCTTTTTAATTGACACATAATAATTGTACATATTTATGAGGTAATAGTAATGTAATACATATAATTGTATAGTGATAAAATCAAGATAATTAGCATACCTCAAACATTTATTATTTCTTTGTATTGGGAACATTCAGTATCTTCTTTCTAGCTATTTGAAACTATGTAATATATTATTGTTAACAATAATCTTTTTGCTGGGAAAAGCAAACATGGTCTGACTACTCTTGAGAAGTACTTCCATTAGAGCCTGAGTCAGAAGAGAGCTTGCCACCCACTGAATCACCAGGAGACCCTCTGCAGGTCTTGAAGACTGCCTGCCAAGTACACACTCAGGCTAACTTTGCATAGCTCTGTGGATCTGACAACAAGAGAACAAGATAGTACAATTGCTTGCTATTTTTAAGCATGCATAAAAATAATGAGCAAAGAAAGCTCGTGGATACCATTATAATAATTGGGGCTAAATAATGTATGACATTAATGGCTTGAGTTTATCACAGCCTCTTATTAAAAATCTCTTCTTTCTTTGAGGGATCAAACTACAGGGACACAATAAATTAAGATGCTTTGGGAATATGAAACATTATAGGCAGAGGCTTACCATTACTTATAGATAGATGAAATTCTATCAAGAGCACTTTGTTATTGAATATGTAATATTTTTGAGAAATAAAACTTTAAATAATTTTCTCTCTTTGTAATTCCATCATGTGACTTCACAAATCAGCAACAATGGAATGTGAAGAGATTACTATAGTCAAGTGAAGTAAACATTTTGAACTCTTTAGGCCCCAAAACCTCCTTATCACAGTGTACCTAATGAATAGAATAAAATATCTGAACAAGGACATATGTTATGGTAAAATTTATATTTTCAAATACCTCTTGTATTTGTCAGAGGAATTCGAACCAGAGTGACTCCATTTTGGGTGAGGGCTAGGAAAAATGAGTAGGGGACTTGCTGGTCTGCATTCCCAGAAAGTTAGGTATTCCTAGCTTCTAGATGTTTATGATTAAGGGAACAGATTGATAACTAAATGGACTCAGACTTAGAAGTCTCCTGATATCTTGATATCTTAAGAACAGAAGCATTTCTAATTTTGCTTTAAAGATAATAACATCAATTTTTGCAGTAGTTAAGCAAATTAATCCTTTATCACAATCCTTGTAGCAGAGCACATCTTCCCATAATCTTTCTTTTTTTTTTTTAATTCTATATATAAACAAGCATTGTACCTAGGTTGAACACGATCCTTCTGTTACTTTGGGGAATGAGCTACTCTGTCTATGGAGAGCTATTCTTTCACCACTTTACTTTCTTAATAAACTTGCTTTTGCTTTGCACTGCAGACTCACCCTGAATTCTTTATTTTGTGAGATTCAATAACCCTCTCCTGGGGTCTGGATCAGGACCCCTTTCTGGTAATATCTTTCTGGTGAACCCTTAAGAAATGATACTGAAGAGACCCCCAACCCAAAGGAAAATCTGTGTGTACCAATTGGCTGACGTCGGGTAAGTGGGGTGAATATACCCGGGTAAAGGATGGGACTGGGTTAGGGGCTCAATTTGGAGGAGTTAGAGTCTCTGCTAAGACAGAATGGGTTAAAGCCTTCTCTCAATAAAAGGCAAGGGTGCTTAACTGAACTTGGGTTGCAGGTCCAACTTAGAAAGGTTAGAGTTCTTCCTCAGATTTAGGGGTTTGAGGTCACCCTTCTCAGCAAAGTTCTTCTGGGCTAAGAATGGGTTTGGCACTATGGAATGTTAACTACTATTCTCTTTGGATTACTCTTTCTTGCACTTTTTGCTGACGGCTGCGGGTGACAGAGCTAGGCATGTACAGGATCATGGGGAGATTTTTCTTCCCAAAAGGGGTCACTTAAGAGCCGGCAGGACTGTTGGAAAAGATCCCTTCATGACTGACAAGTGACCACCTGAACTTCTGATTCAGTGTTGCTGGGATGGGTGGGTCTTTTTCTGGCTTCCCTGATCATTTCACTGTCCCCACCCTACCACAGGTGATGCTTTTCTCCCTTTTTCTCCTTTCCCTTTATTATCTTTTTTGTTGCTCAAGGCGACCATCTTGCCCAGAGACCACATGTTGAAAAATGTCCTCAGAAGATTGACCTTGGAAGCACATGGCAGCACTTTCTCTTTGTTTCTGCCATCCAGTGGACAGGAATTTTGAGGTTCACGTCATAGTTAGCTTAAAAATTATCTCGAGCAGTTACAAGCCATTGCAAGCTCAAAATTGGCTCCTCTAGACTCCTCCTGGGAAGAGCAATGGGGACTGTCCAGTGCCGTAGCTCATAGCTGAGGCTTTGCCACTTTACAGTGGTGGTCTGGGTTCAATCCAGGCTTAGGGAATGAGTGCTTTCTGGTTGATATCTGCATGACTTTTACCATTTGTTGATTTTCTCTTCCCCTTCATGAACCATCTTGAATTTTCCTTTCTCTGAGCAGAAATATTGGCTGTTTAGCCTGGCTAAAGTTTGGTAATAAGAAATTTAAAAGGACTTTTAAAAAACTACTATGGTTAAATGTCAGCTTAATTAAAAGTAGATATCAAGTACTAATGGCCTGGAACTTCTTGGGAAAAACCAAAGAGGCACCACAGACCCTGTTTTCGGAAACACCTCTGTTTTCCTCATGAAACCTCAGGAATTGAAAGTGAATAAATCCCTCTCAAAATCTAAGGCTCTTTCTGTTTTGCATTGCATTGTCTGATGTTTTTGACTTTACAGGTATCAGAAATTACTTCACATTATGAGAGAGCTTTAGTATGTAGCAACTAGGTAGGAAGTATACTTTTGGAGATGGCTAATGGCAGTTGGTAGGGATATTCAGCTTTTCACATGTTTGGATCAGAGAAGCATGCTCTTGGCTACCTAGGAAGTATGGAGATGTCCCCATCCCCCACTGAGAGATAAGACACCCATGGGGAAGGGCTAATTCCCTCTTTTGGAGATCTAGGATCTAACATAAAAATGGGACCCTTAATTTTGGGGATCTGTTTTGTCTTTCAGTGCACCTGCTTATTAGTCTGTAGAAACTGCATACATTCCTGGTCCTGTTCCTCCAAGGGCTCTACCCTGAAGCCAGGAATCCAATTAAGAAACTGGAAAATGAAAAGTCTTACAAGTACTGGGTCTTCTTCTGTCTGTGTATTTATGTGTGTGTGTGTGTGTGTGAGAGAGAGAGAGAGAGAGAGAGAGAGAGATGAAAAAGCTTTAATTAATTGGTTTAAAATAATAAGAGCTTAAATCAAATATTTTGTCAGGAAAGTAAAATGTGTAATGCCTTTTAGTTCATGTGACTTTAGTAATCTTTAAGAAATAAAGACAGTTTTAAAGATTATTAGTAAAATAAAAATACCTTCAAAAATGTAAACATTTAGTCTAAAATATGCAGGTCAGGTATTAGGCTTGCTAAATGCTTTTAGGTCATAAACAGCTACTTTGACTTTTGAAAAATATTGTTTAATTTACCTAATTTAGAGTATTAGATTCTAAATAAGGCCTGGGAACATAAGTAGAGCCATGCCCCATAGTTATGCTGGAGAAAGCCCTTATCTGCACTTCTGTCTGATGTACTGGGCTCCACAACTGGTACAAAATTACCATTGCTTACAAACCATGTTTTTCATCAACAGTAAAAGTTGCTAAGAGTTAACATTGTAACATGTAATTGAGACTTACTAAAGAAACAGTTTCACATGCAAGGTGTGTAAGGAAAGTGAAACGTGTTTTTGGTAAAAGATTATAAGACGTCATGGGAATATGGATTTTTTTTGTTGTTGTTAGTTTAGAGGGTTAAAGGATTGTTTTAAGTTAAATGGTATAAAGCTGAAAGTTTCAATATTTGTTAAAAATTGATCTTGTAAGTAAGGGAAATTCTGTGTGTTAATGTACTGGCTAAAATTAAAGGGGTATTATTCATTTTTTTCCATATGTTGAACATTGAAATAAAAGCACAACAGGTTTTTGTTTGAGCACTCAGCTGCCCTTTAACAAAAATTGTAAAGGGTTATAAAAGATTTAGAAGAATTTTACCATATGATCAGACATTAAAATTGGATAGATTTGTCTGTAAGCTTTTATTAAGAATTGGGGTTGACATTAACAATACACTAATGCAATGGTGAAATTGACTTATTCGATATAAAAGTCATACAGAAATCATTGTCAAACATGAAATGGTGTTAGGCTTTCTTTGGGCTGTATTTGTATAAATGTGTTATTGGTATGCATTCCAAAATTATGTAAAACTCCTATAATTCTGATATATTGGGTTAGTGCAAAAGTAACTGGTTTTGGAGCCTGAATTTTAAATCATTGTAACTAGGCTTATATACATCTTTATTAATCAAAATAGGAACCATTACAATTAACACATTTTTGCCAATGAGAAATAAGTTATTTATTTCTGTAGCATAAAAATCTATGCTTTGGGATTCAACGAACTCTTAGAAAGCATTTTCTGCATTCTATGGTGGTGGAAGTGTTTTCCCTGCAAAAAGTTGTTGAGATGCTTGAAGAAGTGATAGGTGGCAAGAGGCTAGGTGAATATGACAGATGAGACAAAACTTTGTAGCCCAATTCATTCAACTTTTGAAGTGTTGGTTGCGTGACATGCAGTCGGGCATTGTCATGGAAAAGCACTGGGACCTTTCTGCTAACTAATGCTGGCTGCACACATTGTAGTTTTGGGTGTATCTCATCAATTTGTTGAGCATACTTCTCAGAGGTTATGGTTTCTCTTGGACTCAGAAAGCTCTAGTGGATCAGACCAGCAACAGACCACCAGACAGTGACCATGACCTTTTTTTGGTGCAAATTTGGTTTTGGGAAGTGCTTTGGGGCTACTTCCCAGTTCAGTTACTGAGATGGTTGTCACCGGTTGTTGTATAAAACCCACTTTTTGTCACAAGTCCCAATCTGATTGAGAAATGGTTTGTTGTTGTTGTATAAAATAAGAAAAGATGACACTTCAAAACAATGTATTTTTAAAAAATTTTTGCTCAGCTCATAAGGCACTCACTTATCAAGCTTTTTCACCTTTCTAGTGTTCTTCAAATATAGAACAATTGTAGAATACTCAGCGTTGAGTTCTTTGGCAACTTCTCATGTAGTTGTAAGAGGGTCACCTTTGATGATTGCACTCAATTGGTTGTTGTCAGTTTCCGATGGCCAGCCATTATGCTCCTCATCTTCAAGACCCTTGTCGCTTTTCAAAACTTCTTGAACCACCACTGCACTGCACATTCATTAGCACTTCCTGGACCAAATGCATTATTGGTGTTGCAAGTTATCTCTGCTGCTCTACAACCCATTTTGAACATGAATAAGAAAATCGCTCTAGGCTGGGCATGGTGGCTCACACCTGTAATCCCAGCACTTTGGGAGGCCGAGGTGATTGGATCATTTGAGGTCAGGGGTTCGAGACCAGCCTGGCTAACATGATGAAACCCTGTCTCTACTAAAAATACAAAAATTAGCCAGGAGTGGTGCACGTGCCTTTAGTCACAGCTACTCAGAAGGCTGAGGCTTGAGAATTGCTTGCACCCAGGAGACAGAGGTTTCAGTGAGCTGAGATCATGCCATTGCACTCCAGGCTCAGTGACAGCGAGACTCCATCTCACCAAAAAAAAATAAAAGAAAGAAAAGAATAAAAGAAAATTGCCTGAATTTACTTTTTGTCTGACATTTTTCCATTGTCTAAAATGAACATAAAATAAACAGCAACTAATAAATCATTAGCAATAAAAGAGAGAAATGCCAATTAAAATTATATATAACATAATCACATTTAAGAATGTATTCCAATATCAAAAGGCAAATTACAACAATACAAAAGCTGAAATTAGTTTTAAATTCACCTAATAACTTAGTGTATGTTATTAATAACTATAATTATTACATAAAATAATTCTATGCCACGGAGGTAACCAAAATTTCCTTGTCACTTGTGACTTTAATAGTGGCTGTCCTAAGACTTTTTGTCTCCCACAGACAATCATTTTGTTTTGATACTCTTTAAAAGGTAGTTTATAATCAGCTATAGGACTCTGACAGATGTTTTTAAATGCAGATTTTCTGATAACTTTGGAGATTGTGACATTAGAATAAAGGAAAGCATTTTCAGGACTCTCATGAAAAGCTGAAATGTTCATGAATATTAAGCAGAACACGAGTTAACTGCATGGACTAAACTAATAGAAGTCTGAAGTAATCTTTTTCAACTTTTTGCTTAAAACTTTACTGATCCTTTATATTGTTTTCAGAGTCAAGGAAACTTCTCTTTTAAACTATTTACAGTTTTTAACAATCGAGTAAAATACACTCCTGTGAACAAAATTTGAATCATATTTGCTTCTGTCTACCTGATTTCTCCAAAATTTAGACACTATTTGTGAATGTTCTTGTTTATGGCAATACGGTTATTAGAATAAGTGGAATAAGAACCTGTTTGCTTTTGTAAAAGGAAACAATTGGAGAAGTCGGTTACTTTACCAAGCCTTTGACTGCAATGGCATGCCTTCCTTTAAGGAATCAAGTTTGACTTGTAGAGCCAATAAAAGCCCTTTGGGAAACTAGCCTCATGCTATGTCTACACACTCCCTGTACACGGTTCCTGACCTGTGGCCCAGGAGCCCCAAGTTATCTTGGGACCTTAAAATGAGAGGAATTTATCCAAGTCATATCCAAGTATTTGAAGTTCCAAATTGATGGCTGGACTTGGCTTTAAACAGAGCCTTATCTGAGATTCCTTACAGAACAAAAGTTCCATCAAAGCCAATTAAAAGAAGCCTATGCAGTAAATAATTATTCTTGCTGCATTTTATATCAATAGAAATAATCAGGTCAAGTATAATAAAGGAAATCAGTCTTACCGTGATTTGTCTTTAGTAAAAGTAGGAAGCTGGAGAGAGAAGAAATTATCTTTTAAGAACTATGGTACACCGATTATTAGATTCTAGTTTCATCAGTGGTTTTGAGTTTTTCCTGCAATTTAGGCTGATCTTGCTTATTCCTGTGAACCAACCAGTGATCTCTGACTGCAGCTCAGAAGAAACAAAAGGGATAGGTAATGTGAAAACCTAGATCAGTATTCTAATTCTGAGCATATACTGGAATCAGCTAACAACCCCATATCAGCTTGTTTCCAACAGTTGCCCAGTTCATGAAAAACCTTCTTATTTAGTTTACTTGGGATAATTTTCCTTATTTTGACTTACTGTTGTAGAATATATTCTTGTTGTTCTCTTTGTGTAGGAAACCAGGGTAAACTTACTGAATATTTTCTTATATTGAACACTTATTAGTCTTCCAGATATCACCTTTTGTTGGAAATCTAGAGTTATGAATGTCCCTCACAATACTGATGGCATTTCTGACTGAGCTCCTCTCTATCCTAAATAGAAGAAACTCTAATAGTTAGGCAGCAGTATCATCACCCCTGTTTAGCATGAGGAAGTTACAGAAGATGGATCTTTGTCCCTCTGCAACTCTTAGGATTAAGTGTCCTCTTGTAAAGTGTGGGGGTAAATATGTCAGAGACATTTGAACCAGAGCAACTCTGTCTTGGGTGAGAGCTGGGAAAAATAAGGATGCAAGTTGCTGAGCTACCTTCCCAGAAAATTAGGTATTCATAACCTGTAGATATTTACAGTTAAGGGAACAGACTGGTAACTAAATAGACCCAGAATTAGGAGTGCCTTGATATCCTGATATCTTAAGAACAGAAGCATTCCTAATTTTGCTTTAAAAATAATAATATTGTTTCTTACAAAATATAGTAATTAAGAAAATTAATCCTTTATCACAATTCTTTGTTGCAGAGCACATCTCACCATGATCATCTTCTTTATTTTTTAATCCTATATTATAAACTAGCACTATACCTAGGGTGAACTCATTTCTCCTCTTACTTTTGGGAATGTCCTGCTCTGTCTATGAAGTAGCTACTCTTTCACCACTTTACTTTCTTAATAAACTTGCTTTTGCTTTGCTCCATGGACTTGCCCTGAACTCTTTATTGCACTAGATTCAAGAACCCTCTTTTGGGATCTGGAATGGGACCCCTTTCCAGTAACATATTGAATGATTAACAAAATGTTGGGTTAACAAATGGATGATGAAAAATATTATTAAATAAATAAAATAGCAAATATTAAATGAATTTTAAAAAGAAGATAAAACTCAATTATTCAACAAGTATTTATTGAGTTCTCACTCTATTTCATACTTTCTTCTATACACTTTTCATACATAACTGAACAAAACTGGCAAAGATTCCATGTGATGTTGTGTATTTTGATATGAGTATTGTTAAAACTGCCGGCAAATTGATTGTTGAAACATTGAATTATATGATCCCACACAAAATTTAATTCATTACCCACAAGAATGGGAGACGTGAGTTTAGTAAGCAACCGTATAATATATTGCAAATATGACTTTTACAGAAAACTAAGGAGTAATGTTAATGGTATTTCTGTTATGTAAATATGGCTAAAAAATCAGGAAACATTGAATAAAATATTAGCTTCAGTCTAAAGTGATATTAAAGCAGTAGCTCTCCAGTAATAGGTTAGCTAGGGTTTGGAATATAAATAGAAATTTTACATGATTTCTAATAACAAATTGAGCATAGTCATGTATTCTTTCTTTACATTACTTTCTTCAACTAATTATCAATTTCCACTTATTTTAAGGTTATGAGCACATTTACATGAATTTTTTTAGTTCTAATTAAATTCCCTGATCCTAGGTAAATATTAACATAGTAGGAGTAAAATTCATAAAAATAAAGGCAATGATGAAGGAGTAGCCATATGTAAAATAATTCAAAATTTGTGAAAAAATAATAGGCACTAGTATCAAAAGAAGGCATGCTCATCCATGTCATTTAAGTTATACTTTAATAAATAAGCATCAGTGTATAAAATATTATAAACATAATAACATCTAAGTGCCTGAATTCATACCCATACCAGGTTTTTAGTCCTAATACTAGGTAATTATGAAGGTGAATGGTAAATCACAACTTCTGTAAAATTCTAAATAAATTTTACAGAATAATTTCTGAAAACAATTTTGATAGTAAATAACATAGATTTAAGATACATTTTGGATATACAATAGAGCTTTTGTACTTTTTTTTCCCCTTCACTAGGTAGATCCATAACATTATCACTTCACCATAGTGCTGTTTCTACTGAGATTCATTCTTCAAACCATACATTGCTTGTATCACAACTATAGTTCTTACTAGTTGGGTGATTTTGCTCTCTCTACACTCCAGTTTTTCTCATTTATAAAGTATGTAGAGTACACAAAACTTAATGTAGAAGTTTCTATTGAAATTATACATATAATGTTCTTATTACAGTTTCTAACAGTTAGAATGGGTCAAAAAAAAGTTGGCCATTATTATAATTATTCTATGCTTTTTAAATTATTACTATTGTCAAATTACTTTTTCCAATGAAAACCTTATGGCAGAAGCATATCAAATTATGTTTAGGAATTGTTTAAAAGCCATAAGAATTGTTTAAAAATTAACTCATATATTAGCAAGTCTTAATCCAGTTACATTTTTTGAGATAGAATTACTCCCAATGACTGTGGAATATCTATCATGAAAATTAAATAATAAACATTCAAGAGAATAAAGTTTTTCCTTTGTCACTATGCTTCCAAAAATTACTAGAAATTAGTTTGCATATGCTTATTCCTTTTATTCTCGTAGTTCATAAGATAACAGTTTTTAACAAAACTGCTCATGTAAATGTCCATAAATTATTGTCCTATCAATTTTATCTGGACCAAAATATTTTGTGAATCATGGTGACTATATTTATTTTTTGTGAAATGAATGTGCTGTGGTCATAATTTTTATCTAATCTCTGATAGCATTAAGAGCAAAATTTTGGTAGCTTTGAGATATGAATTCTACTTTGTATATACCCTGGAATATTTATAAATACAAAATGGTTAGTAACAGAATCCCCAGATTTATATTTTGAACTGTAAACAAATGGATGTGTTTTAGGGTTTCAGCCATTGTTTCAGTCAGTGTTTTTCCAGCAGTCATTACTGTATGCCTTGCCTTTTTCTAGGTTAATGTTATTCTTTAAAAATAGGTGATAGAAGAATTTTTTTTAATTTAAAAAATTTTTTAGTCCTTTTTTAAACTGAAAGGCTAAGAAAATTTAACTTTGGTCTTAGTGGGTAAAAGAATGCTTCTTACTGAAAATTCATATTTAGTGACTCTCTTAGTGGGAGATATCTAGACTTTTTCAAATATGCTTTTTTACGTGTTATCAGATACTCAAATTTTGTTAAATAAACAAACAAATTAATAAAGGGCATACTCAGAAACCAGTAGTAGTATCATACAATAACTGATGGACATGACATGCAAAATACTAACTAGCAAACTTACTGTAATATCAAGTCACGGGGCAAAAGATTAAGCATGGAGTGAATACTTGTTTAGAAAAGAAAGCAAAATACTTACAGTAATTTAAAAAAATTCTACTGTCATGTTAATTTTATAGTTTAGCAAAAAAATTAACTTTATCTTTACAAATAAACCTTTATGAACAGAAATTATAATTTCCTAATTTAACAATAAGTTACATTTGTGGATTTATTTAATGTTCTATTCTTGTTTTCAGAATTTTACTTAGAATACATAATGCAGTATTAATAACAAAATAGTTTTTTTGAAGTAAATTTGCACATTTAATTCTTTTTAAATTTTACTTTAATTTTTAATTTTTGTGTGTACACAGTAGCTGTATATATTTATGGGGTACATGAGATACTTTGATAGTGGCATGCAATGCATAATAATCAAATCATGGAAAATTAGGTATTCCTCCCACCAAGCATTTATTCTTTGAGCTACAAACAATCCAACTAAACTTGTTTAGTTATTTAGTTATTTTAAAATATACAATAAAATTATTATTGACTAAAGCTCCTTGTCATGCTATCAAATACAGGGTCTTATTCACTCTTTCTGTTTTTTTGTACCCATTGGCCATCCCTATCACCCCCCACCCCCACCCTGCCCAACTACCATTCCCAGCCTCTAGTCGATTCTCTATCTCCATGAGTTCAAATTTTGTGAATTTTGGACACCACAAATAGGTAAGAACATGTGATATTTGTCTTTCTGTGCCTGGCTTATTTCACTTAAAATGTTGACCTCCGGTTCCCTCTGTGTTGTTGCAAACGACAGACTCACATTCTTTCCTATGTCTGAATAGTACTCCATTGTGTACATGCACCACATTTTCTTTATCTATTCATCTGTTGATGGGTACTTAGATTGCTTACAAATTTTGGCTATTGTGAAGAGTTCTGCAACAAACAGGATTGCAAATGTCTTTTGAATATACTGATTTCCTTTCTTTTGGATAAAAACCTAGCAGTGGGATTGCTAGATCATATGGAAACTCTATTTGTAGTTTTTGGAAGAACCTGCAAACTCTTCTCTATAGTGGTTCTAATAAGCTAACTTCTAACAAAAAGTGTTATGGGGGTATCCTTTTCCCCACATCCTCGTGGCATTTGATATTGCCCATTGTTGGGATATAAGCCATTTTAACTGGGGTGAAATGATATCTCATTTTAGTTTTGATACGTATTTTTCTAATGATCAATGACGTTGAGCACCTTTTTGTATGTCTGTTTGCCATTTGTATGTCTTCTTTTGAGAAAGGTCTATTCAAATCTTTTACCCATATTTTGATTGGATTATTAAATGTTTTCTCATAGGATTGTTTTGAGCTCCTTATATGTTCTGGTTATTAATCCCTGTCAGTGGTAGTTTGCAAATATTTTCTCCCATTTTCTGGATTGTCTCTTTACTTCCTTGATTGTTTCCTTTTCTGTGCAGATGCTTTCTTCTGTAGGGTATTACTCAGTTGAATGTCTTGGAGAATTTCCTCAATGTTTTATTTCAGTAGTTTCATAGTTTGAGATTTTAGATTTATGTCTTCAATCCATTTTTATTTGACTTTTGTAGATGGTGAGAGGTAAAGGTCTAGTTTCATTCTTCTGCATATGGATATCCAGTTTTCTCAGCACCGTTTATTGAAGAGACTGTATTTTCCCTAGTGTGCATTCTTGGCACCTTGTTAAAAATGATTTCACTCTAGGTGTATGAATTTGTTTCTAGGTTCTCTATTATGTTACATCGGTCTATGTGTCTGTTTCTTTGCCAGTATCATGCTATTTTGGTTCCTATAGCTCTGCAGTATAATATGAAGTCAAGTAATGTGAATTTTTCAGTTTTGTTCTTTCTATTTGTGATAGCTTTGGCTATTCCAGGTAGTTTGTGAGTCTATATAAATTTTAGGAGGTTTTTTTCTATTTTGGTGAAGAATGTCATCGGTATTTTGATAGGAATTGCATTGAATCTGCAGATTGCTCTGACTAGTATGAACATTTTAACATTATTGATTCTTCCAATTCATGAACATGGAATATCTTTCCATTTTTGGGTGTATCCTTCAATTTGTTTCATTAGTGTTTTATCATTTTCATTGCAGAGATTTTTCACTTTTTTGGTTAAGTTAATTCTCAGGTATCTAATTTTATGTGTGACTATTGTAAATAGAATTTTGCTTGTTCCTTTTCTTATATTGTTCCCTTTTGGTATATAAAATTATAGAAATGCCATTATTATTATTATTATTATTATTATTATTATTATTTGATGACGTCTCACTCTGTCATCCAAGCTGGAGTGCAGTGGCACAATCTTGGCTCACTGCAAGCTCCACCTCCTGGGTTCACACTATTATCCTGCCTCAGCCTCCCAAGTAGCTGGGGCTACAGGCTCCCACCATCACGCCTGGCTAATTTTTTGTATTTTTAATAGTGATGGGGTTTCACTGTGTTAGCCAGGATGGTCTTGATCTCCTGACCTCGTGATCCGCCCGCTTTGGCCTCCCAAAGTGCTGGGATTACAGGCATGAGCTACTGTGCCTGGCCTAAATGCTATTGATTTTTATGTGGATTTTGTATCCTTCAACTTTACTGAATTTGCTAATGTGTTTTTTGGTGGAGTCTTTAGGTTTTTTTCAAATATATGATCATATAATTTGCAAAAAAGGATAATTTGACTCCTTATTTTTCAAGTTGTATGCCTTTATTACTTTCTCTTGTCTAATTGCTCTAGCCAGGACTTCTAGTACTATGTTGAACAACAGTGGTGAAAGTGGGCATCCTTCTCATGTTACAGATCTTGAAGGAATACTTTCAGTTTTTTCCCTTTCAATATGATACCAGCTATGGGTCTGTCATATGTGGCTTTCATTATGTTGAGGTGTGTTCCTTCTATCCCCAGTCTTTTTAAAAAGATTTTTATCATGAAAGATTGTTGAATTTTAACAAATGCTCTTTCAGCATATATTGAAATTATCATATGGTTTTGTTCTTTATTCTGTTGCAATGATGTATTACATAGATTAATTTGCATATGTTGAGACCTCCTTGCATCCTTAGGATAAATCCCACTTGGTCATGATAAATGATATTTTTAGTGTATTTTTGAATTTGTTTTATTACTATTTTGTTGAGAATTTTTGCATCAATATACATCAGAGATATTGGCCTATGATTTTCTTTCTTGATGTGTCTTTCTCTGGTTTTTGTATCAGGGTAATACAGGCCTCATAGAATGAGTTTGTAAGTATTTCCTCCTCTCCTATTTTTTGGAATAGTTTGGGTAGCATTGGTATTGGTTTTTAAAATGTCGGACTGGGGAGAACTCAGTGGCAAAGCCATCAGGTCCCAGGCTTTTCTTTAGTGGGTCATTTTTATTATAGTTTTGATATCTTTACTTCTTATTGGACTGTTTGGGCTTTGGATTTATTCCTGGTTCAGTCTTGGTAGGTTGTATGTGTCTATGAGTTTATCTATTTCTTCTACATTTTCCAATTTATTGGCATTTAATTGTTCATAGTAACCTCTAATGATTCTTTGAATTTTTTGTGTTATCAGTAGAGATGTCTCTTTTTTCAACTCTGATTTTATTTATTTGGGTCTTTACTCTTTTTTTCTTAGTCTGACTGAAGGTTTGTCAATTTTTTTTACATTTCCAAAAACCAACTTTTTGTTTTGTTGATGTTTTGTATTGTTTTCTTCATTTCATATTATTTGTTTCTGCTCTGATATTTATTATTTATTTTCTTCTCCTAATTTTGGTTCAGCTGGCTCTTGGTTTTCTAATTATGTAATTTACACCATTAAGTTATTTGTTTGAAGCTTTTCCTGCTTTTTTGATGTAGGTATTTATAGCTATAATTGTTTATGCTTAGTACTGCTGTTGCTGTATCCCATAAGTACTGGTATATTGTGTTTCTATTACCATTTGTTTAAAGACAGTTTTCAGTTTCACTGATAATTTCTTTATTGACATAATTGTAATTCAGTACCATATTGTTTAATTTGCATGTGTTTATATAATTTCTAAAACTGCCCATTGTTGATTCTAGTTTTATTCTATATTGGTCAGAGAAGGTACTTGATATTATTTCAGTTTTTTGAATGTTTTAAGACTTATTTTCTGACCTAAAATATGATCTGTCCTTGAGAATGATTTATGACCTGAGGAGAAGAATGTGTGCAGCCTTTGGATGAAATGTTCTGTAAATATTTATTAGGTCCATTTGTTCTATAGGGCAAATTAAGTCTGATGTTTCTTCATTGATTTTCTGTCTGGGAGATCTGCCCAATACTGAAAGTGGAGTGTTGAGGTCTCCAGCTATTATTGTATTGTGATATATCTCTCTCTTGTCTCTTTTGCTCTAAAAATATTTGCTTTATATATCAGTCATTTCCTATGTTATATATATATATATATATTTACCAATGTAATATCCTCTTGCTGAATTGACCACTCTACCATTAAAGTGGTGATTTACCTTCTTTGCCTCTTTTTATAGTTTTTTTTCTTGAAATCTATTTTGTCTGATAAAAAGGATAACTACTTCTGCTCTTTTTGGGTTTTCCTTGCATAGATTTTCTTTCCTCCATCTGTTTATTTTCAATCTATATATGTCTTTACAGGTGAAGTGTATTTCTTGTAGCAACAGATAACTGAATCTTGCTGTTTTGGCAATTCAGCCAATCTATGCCTTTGTTTTGAGAGTTTAGTCCATTTACATTCACTGTTATTATTGTTAAGTAGGATTTCTGCTACTTTATTTGGTTTCTCATAGTTTTACAGTCTTCTCTTCCTTCTTTCTTTCCTTCCTGTCTTTCTCTTAGTGAAGGCACTTTTCTCTGGTGGTATGCTTTGATTTCTTGTTTTTTATTTTCTTGTGTACCTGTTGTATGTTTTTTGATTTGATTCTAGCATGAGGCTTGCAAATGAGGCTTATAAACTAATATTTTAAACTGATAACAACTTAACACTGACTGCATATACAAACATGCACAGAAACCTAATAATAACTCTACACTTTAACTTTCTCCCCTCTAGCATTTTAACATGTGTTGTTTCTCTTCATATCTTATTGTACTGTCTATGTCTTGAAAAGTTGTAATTATTATTTTTGATTAATTTATCAATTAGTCTTTCTATTTACAATAACTGTAGTTCACAAACTGTCGTTACAGTGTTATGCTATTCTGGTTTTCTGTGTACTTACTATTAACAGTGAGTGTACCTTCACATGATTTCTTCTTGCTGATTAATATTCTTTTCCGTCAGATTGAAGGACTCTCTTTATCATTTCTTGTAGGACTGATCTGGTATGAATTAATTCCCTCAGTTTTTGGTAGTCTTGGAAGGTCTTTATTTCTCCTTCATGCATTAAGAATATTTTCTACAGATATACTATTCTAGGGTAAATGTTATTTTCTTTCAGCACTTGAAATAGTCATGGCATTCTCTCCTTGCCTGTAAGTTTTCCACTGAAAAGTCTGCTGCCAGACTTATTACCCCTCCATTGTATGCTACTTCTCTCTTTTCTCTTGCTGATGTTAGAATTCTTTCTTTACACTTAACCTTTGGGAGTTTGCTTATTAAATTCCTTGAGGTAATCTTTGGGTTAATTCTGCTTGGTGTTCTATAACCTTCTTGCATTTGAATGTTGATATCTTTCTTTAGGTTTGGGAATTTCTCTGATATCCCTTTGAATAAACTTCCTATTCCCATATCTTTCTCTACTTCTTATTTAAGGTCAATACTCTTAGATTTGCCCTTTTGAGGATATTTTCTAGATCTCATAGGGATGTTTTATATTGTTTTTTATTGTTTTCCTTTATCTCCTCTGACTGTGTATTTTCAAATATCCTGTCTTCAAGCTCACTTATTCTTTCTTCTGCTTGGTCAGCTCTGTTATTAAGAGAATCTGATGCATTCTTCAGCATGCCAATTGCATTGTTCAACTTTCAATTTTCTGCTTGATTATTTTAAACTATTTCAATCTCTTTGTTAAATGTATCTGATAGGATTCTGAATTTGTTTCCTGAGTTGTCTTGAATTTCTTTAGGTTTCCTCAAAAGAGCTATTTTGAATTTTCTGCATGAAAGGTCATGTATCTCTGTTTCTCCCAGATTTGTCCCTGGTAGCTTATTGAGTTCATTTGGTAATGTCACATTTACCTGGATTTTTTTTTTTTTTTGATACTTGTAGATATTCTTTGATGCCTGGGTATCTGGGGAACCCAACCCCGATAATTCAACGTGATAAAAAGCCTCTAGTTTTTTTTTTTTTTTTTTTTTTTTT